>NC_052509.1:5730956-6078456 GCF_014356525.2 Nilaparvata lugens
ACGTATTAAAGCTGTTTTACTTGTCTGTCATCAAGCAAAGTAGATAGCTCTATCTCTTTCCAAATTTGCACCGACGCCAAATCGATTATTAGGCAAAGAGGAAATGTCATGAACTACCAGAATATGTTAGTCTCAATTATTCTTGGTAAATATGATATATGTGAGATGTAATTGATCTTAAATAAAAAGACTGAGAAATTGTCAAAAACCACAGATTTCATTGATAGTTAGAAAGGCCGGTTTCGGTTGGTACACCATTGTCAATCTCTGCAGTATACTCCCAGCTTATCAGAGATTGACAATGGTGTAACAACTGAAACCGGTCTTTCTAACTATCAATAAAATCTGTAGTTTTTGACAATTTCTTAGTCTTTTTATTTCATATTAATAACTACCACAATATCAACTTAGATATTTTTATGACATATTATTATGATAGATTAATGACTGGTATAAACTATATAATTTCGATTTATTATTGATAGTAGACAGACTGTGAATACTACTTCATGTATGTACTATATTCTGATGCTCGATGTTTAAGCGTTTAGATTACCAGATTTTATTGACTGTTCTGTTATTTTACTATTATACTATACTAGTTCCTGCATTTTCCCAATGAGTAACATGTTGTGCCAGGTCGGTTGATTGAATATTATCATTTTTTAATTGTTAACTCAACAACTGATAACATTTCTTCATCCTAATAAACAAATCCTACTATCTCTTTCCACTTATACTTATAAAAATTCCATATTTTGAAGTACACCATCAATTTCTGTGAACTTTTCAATTGAATCTATGAGATATTCAAACAACAATCTCGAGAAGAACTTCCATAATTTAATTCAGCCAATCTTGCGGACCAACTAGGAACTAGGAAATAGCTATGAAGAAATCCGGGAAGGGTCTTGAAGCTCCAACTAGGACACTGCTATAACATTTTACAGCTTCTCAGCTCTAGTTCCTTAATCAGTGTACTGGCTTTGTATAGTTGCAAATAAACTATTCCTGCACTCTCCGACTATAATTTCCTCATGCAAAATTATTTGCCAAACTATCTGCATTGGAGTTGCACTACTAGATGCATGGAAGTGCACTATTCGGTATATCTAGTATGCTATAATTTAGCCCCAGTTTAGTTATTTATATGGATATAACGTAGAACTTGGACCGTTTCACGAGAAAATATCTGTAGAGAAAGGTGTAATGAAAAATTGTCAGAAAAATCTTGAAAGATTGTCATTTTCTGTAGTCAATCTTGAATACACCGTCATTTCTTGAATCAATGGTAGAGAATATTTTTTTATTTTTCTGTGAAGTATCTATTGGAATACTAGCTATCGACAATCGTTCATAGTTATTGAATTATTCTATCAATTGAAATACTAGCTGCAAATCACTATAGTGAGGTTCACGTTATAATGACAACATTTGATTAGTATTGGTGTTTCTATGATGCTTCCTTGTCTATCATTCGACAAAGCAGATAGCGATATCCTTTTCTAGCTTCGTGACCTCGCGCCAGATTATTTTCAACAATGTGAAAATATAATAAAGATATTATTAAATCACAATTATGAAAATGTAGCCCATTATTTTATCATTGAAAAGTATATTTTCTTGGCGAATAAAATATAAATTATTTATTCTTCCTGATGAATAGAATTTATAGTTGATTATTTTGAACAAGAATGAACATTTTACTGTATTACATACTAGTAGGTAACCCGTGCTTCGCAAGGGTCTATTTTAAAACTGCAAAATGAAAACTTGACGTAATAAAAAATCGAAATTTGAAAATAGGCCTATAACCATCCTCGGTTAATGAAGAGTCTATATGCAAAATTTCAAATTAATCAGTTGAGTATATTTCAGACGTGATGATGCGTCAAACATAATTCCCTATTCCTTACGTGTATAAGCCAGTTCTTTCCTTTATTATAGTATAGAAAACTGAAGAATACATAATACTTGGAAACCTCACAGAATCATATTGATTTTTCCAATACATCATTAAATTTTAGTTCGATTAGGATCCTCCTCAATTTGAATCAGGCAGCCTTTTGTTTTCCCAATTCCAAACAAAATACTCGTTTCACTGGGAATTCGTGTCTGATAGTACATTATAACTGAAGAATATAAATTATTTCTTATTTTATTGTGATCTATTCAAGTTTTTCTTATGAAATTCAATTATAGGCCTACAGCATGAAGACTATGTCCAATTCATTTGTACTGGTTGCAAAATTTTACATTAAAAATAATTATTTGATAAAATCCAAGTTCAATAGTAATGAAAACAAATTCCTTCAAAAAATAATTGATAATAATACGTTTCGAGGGAAAAAAATAACAAAAAAATGGGAAGCCTCGGGGACTCGAACCGTAAAACCATCGCTCCGTAAGCAGGCCTTTTACCGCTGCGCTACATAGACGTTCGTAAGTGGTAGTCTTATAACCTGCTCATAAAAAGACACATTTTGGGCTATGAAACTTCATGTAGCCTTCGGTAGCATAGATGAATTTGAAAATTAATTCTGAAAAATCTAGAAGGAAAATTGAAATTTGGGCTTCCAGGTTCACGAGATTGATATTTTTAGAATCTATGTTCAAAATTTGGAGATCTAAATCATTCCCGTTTTTCCGGTATGCAATCCACAAGTTGACATGTTTTGATGCGAACAAACGAACACACGAACAAACGCAGCCCTACTCTCTCTTATTATATAGAAGATATACCGGTATCAGTTATCCGCTAGAATAGAGGATACTGCCTTCTGGAAGTGGCAAGCCAGAGAATTGGCAACGCTGTTCTGCAATCTTTCTCCACTGCTATTGTAACATTATCCTCACTATATTTCCTCCTAAGACCAATAAATTATTGGAAATCCTTCATTGTAAAGTTACAAATTTCATGAAAATATCGACATACCAGAGCTGATGAAAAGTCACTGTACCCTGGTTACGATACGATAACACAATAATTGCTAGCTCGAGTCTCGTCTACTACTAAGATAGCAACACAAGATAAGAAGGGACAGAGCGAAGTATGCCTTAGGCCCTATACTAAACGAAGTAGGCCCTTCAGCCCTTAGGACAGCCCACTTCTTATCAGGGCCAGATTTGTACCAACTGGGGGGCGCACAGCAATTATAGATTGGATAAGGGCTGACCGAGATTTATGGCACATGCGAAATATCCTGTTGGGCCAAAGGGCTGTTGGCCAATCTGCCCTTAGCTTTGTTTCGATCGGAGTCGCATATTCGTATAACACGCACCTGTGAGCAGAGTGAAGGTAATGGCCTACGACAGTTTTCACGGCTGGTAAGGAAAATAGAGAGTTCAGGATGTGGGGAGATTTTTGAATCTTTATTTTCAAAGTTTTATGGAGTGTAACGTATTAAGAATCATTGTTGACTGGGTGGATTATTGGAGAATAAGAACTGAATATCAGGGCACCGAGCTTTGCGTTTTGAGAATCATTGTTGACTGGGTGGATTATTGGAGAATAAGAACTGAATATCAGGGCACCGAGCTTCGCTCGTTACTTATTCCTTGATAAACAAAACACAATTCTTTAAAATTATTAGGGAAGGACTAACAGACACAGCCCATAACTGTTTCTTCCCCCAATTTTGATTTATACACTATAAATAGTCCTAAAAGTAGGTTATGTTTCATACACTTGAATTCAGGTCCAATTTTCAGTCCAAACATTTTGAAAACAGAAAAGTTTTAATTTAGAATGTCTACAAACCAAATTGAATAACAAAATAACACTGACTAATCACTTGAAATTGTCAAATAATGATCAACTTTGAAAATTATGATATACTCTAGTTTAGGAGGATTATCATGTCATGTCAACAAATCAGATTATGTTGATTAAATCGATTAAATTGTCTAGCTAGATAAAATTTCTCGCTGATTGATTATGATTACACAGCTGGAAATAATTCTGTCTCTCTCCCACACAGGCACACGCATCTTCTGTCATTGAGAGACGACGAAATTATCATCTGTTTTCCAAGGATGAATTATCCTTTTAATGTCGTTCAGCGAGTTTTCCAAAGAATGAGACCTAGTGCAATCGAATCTTTAGATCATAAACCTATGTTTCAAATTTCGTGAAAATCGTTAGAGCTGTTTTCGAGATCCGTATAACATAAATAACCAGCTATAAAAATAACCAGATATATATACAGAAATTGCTCGCTTTATATAATAGGATAATATAATAATAAGTATTATAATTCATATAATAGTGATTTATTTGTAGTAATAAGTATCTTTTTTAAAATTAATTTTCTCATCTTCTCCATCATGAATCCATGACAAAACAATACTTTTTATATCTACTGATTGACTGAGTGCACCAGGAAGGCGGTATTTTTTTAATCCTTGTACGTTACCTGACCACTGATTTTCTTATGATCTCATTATATTTGAGAATATAATTTTTAATCTTAATCTTTTTGAATTTAAAATTTATTGTTTCAAGTGTTTGGTGAGATAATTAGACAACATTTTATAGTGAAGAAAACATAACCTATTTTCTAGACTATTTTCATGAGTCAAAATTCGGGGGAGGAACAGTTTTGGGCTGTGCCTTTTGATCCTCCCCAAATTATTTTATATCCCTGAATAGATTACTTCGATCGTTCGATGTATTGAATTCACTTACGTCCAGAGAAGCTATTTTCATTATTAGTAAAGTAGCTAGATGAAAATTACTCATATAGTAATATCCACAAGTGTGTTATTTTTCATGTTAAAGAATTACTATTATCGGACTCTTCATTTCAATAAGGTAACAGAACTCTCCATTTCTATGATATAACAAAACTTGTCCAATAATTATTGGGGTCTCAAATCTTCTTATTGAAGGAATAGTTATTTTCCTACAGTTACCTTGAAAAGTGACCATTCCTGCACTGATTACAGAACGCAAAGAATCACTTTTCCGCTCTAGTGCGCAAAGTTACATTACTTTGCTTACACTTAATACTTTGCGTATTATCTTGCAGACATTCCAATCAGCTGTTGACATTGTTGGCGTGTATTTTGAATGCAAATTTTTTCTATCTATATTTTTTCTGATTTTCAAATAAATAAGAATGAGAACTCATTAAATTATACATTTTGAATATTATTAATTTTATTCATTATTTCAGATATTTTTTTCATTCATAAATTGATTGATTGGTTGAAAAATTATTTAGAAATTAAGATTTACTCAAAATTATTCAAATTTTTCAAATTAATTGGATTAATTTAATTTTTAATTTGAATAAATTATCGATTATTAATTTTTCAATTGGATTATCAAGTTTAAAATAAATTAAAGTTGTTATTAATAACAAAATTATACAGACAAACATTTGATGGATTTCAGCCTGCGCAAATAACTATTGTGCAACTAGTGCGCAAAGTGACAGTTTGCTGCACCGAAAGAAACGTTTACGCACGAGCCGAGCCGTAGGCGAGTGCGGAATAATGGTTTCTTGAGTGCAGCAAACGAACTTTGCGCACGTATTTCACATTAAATTTTTCCCACAGTTACCATTGAATATGAAAAGTAGGTAATTATGGGTAAAATTCCAGGAAATCCATCAAATGTTTTTCTGTGTAATTTTTAATTAATTATTAATAAAAACCTTAATTTATTCAAAACTGAATAATAATAATTAAATTAATCAAGGCACATAATAAATTGGCAACCACTGTCACTGTTGTCCACTGCCATATTATAACGTGGACCACAGTCAGTGTTACCAACTTAACTATGATTTTCCTGCACTGGTGCTCCATATAACCTACAAACTATTTTGCGTTGTCATGCTGCAAATCTGGAGTACGCAAAGTGATACTTTGCACACTAGAGCGGAAAAGTGATTCTTTGCGGCCTGCAATCAGTGCGGAAATGCTAACTTTTCAAGGTATCTGCAGGAAAATATAATTATTATAATGCATAGTTACAAAGAATTGCTAGTACCCTTTGTTTTATTTCCTTTTGATCACGATTAGTTTTGGCCATATATTTAGCCGGTAATTAACTATTATGTTCGAGTGAACAAATATTCTATTATTTGAATAAAAGAATGTTTGTTCTCTTCAAAATAATAATTCATTTTGACACTTGATAATAGCGTGATTGGCTGAAACTAGTCTAGTTTAAAATAAAAGGGAAGGTACTATTGATTCTTTGTAATTAATTGAACTTTTAAGTAGTCCTATAAAAATACTTGATCATCTATACTATAATAAAGGAAATAACTGGTTTATACACATATGGGATAGGAAAATTATGTTTGACCACTACCTCCGTAAACAAAGCCGTAGTGCATTCGTGTGACGTCAGCACAGGTAGGGCTCTTACACCAATAAAAATTCGTTGATTTCAGCTGATCTATATCAGCTAGTGTTTTTATTGGTGTAGGAGCCCTACCTGTGCTGACGTCACACGAATGCACTACGGCTTTGTTCAAGGAGGTAGTGGTTTGACGCATCATCACGTCTGACTGGACTACTGACTGAACTAATGACTTATTATCTTGACATTTTGCAAATAGATTCTTAATTAACTGAGGATGATTCTAGGCCTATTCAAAACTCTTCAATATTCTACTCCGTCAAGTTTTCAGTTTGGCAAGTTTTTATTCAGACCCTTGCGGAGCACGGGTTACCTGCTAGTAATGAATAAATTTGTCAAACAAAGGTGATATGTTTTGAAGCTGATTCACCAGTATCAAATGAACTAGTAGTTCTGTCAACCGTAGACCTCCACCTCACGCAGTATTCTCATCCACAAGTATCAGATGTCAACTGTTTTAAATGTCAACAAACTCAGTTCACGTTTGAATTTGTATTTCATGATATAATTCATCCAGTTCCGTGATGATCTTACTATCTGATGAAAATTAAATTTTTTAGAATCAAAAATATTATAATTTCTCCAGCATTATTTAGTTCTTTATTTTTATTCACCTATTAAATTAGTTTTTTCGAATGGGCACGCATAATAATACGATGACTGCAAAACAAAATATTGAAACCAAAGATCTTAAGCTGCGATTAGACCAAATTTATTAAAAAATGTTAATAACTCAATCCTTTTAGATTATATTAGATTGAACATAACTTATCATACACATGATGAATATATGTGTTTGTCAACTTCCATTCAATCTAATAGAATCTATAAGGATTAAGTTATAACCATTTTGTTAATAACTTTGGTGTAATCCCAGCTTAAAGATGCATACCTCTTTAATGTCTTTGATTGAAACTATATACCTTATACAAATACAGTAATATACTGGCTTCTCCACAAATCTGTGTAATCACTTGTCAGCTGATTTATGATGAATAATTCTATAGTCTGATTTTTACTCTAATATTGGCGTATGAAGGAGGCTCCTTTTTCCTTTTCTATTATCCTTGAAATGCAAAATTTCCAAAAACCTTGTATATACGTCGACGCGTAATTTAAAAAGGAACATACCTGTCAAGTTTCATGAAAATCTATTATCGCGTTTCGCCGTAAATGCGCAACATACAAATATATAAACATTAAACATTAAGAGAAATGCCAAACCGTCGACTTGAATCTTAGACGTCACTTCGTTCGGTCAATAAATTAATATTTTAAACACTCTCTTATCTTGAAAAGCAATGATCTTGAAGAGATAGCAAAGCTTGTAGAGCAATGATCATAATATATAGGAAAGATTAATTATTTCATTCTACAGTGAAAAGGTAACAGAAACTCATATTGCTCTAATTATTCACATCAGTAGATGAGTTTGGAAGTTGATTGAAACAAATTACTCAGCTTTGCCGAACGGAAGTTGGAGGTTATTTACGATTCATTTGCAGTAAATGCGAACAAGTTATTCAACTTTGTTGTAAATGAGCTGCATCACCGCTGTGTATTGAAACAAATTGTTGGCCGCTTTTAACGGAAGTGCAAACTCAGAGATGGGACTCCTCGCATTCGTCAGTTGGTGGCGTCATCATCATCATCATCATCATCATCATCATCATTCATGACATCATAATCATTATAATCAACATCATTATATTATCTTCTTAAACTTATTCTTTAATCATTTTTTTCTCCTTCTCCCCATAATTATCTTTCTCCTCCTTTTGCTACCTTCCACTCCTCTTCCTCTTCCTCCTCCTCCTCCTGCTACTCCTCCTCATCCTCCTCCACCCCTCCTCTTCCACTTATGTCCCTTCCACTCCTTCATCTGTTATTTTCAATGTTTCCTTTGATTTCTATTCTTCCTTCGCCTCCTTTGTTTTCTGTGAGCACCCCTATCTTTTACTTCCACTTCTTCTTACTCCTCTCCACCTCCTCTCACTCCAACTTCCCCTCCTGTTTCCTTTTCGTTTTCTGTTTTTCTCTATTTTTCACATTTCTTACTGTTCTCCGCTTTCGCCTCCTTTTTCTACTATTGACACCCCTATCCTTTACTTCCTCCTATCTCCTTCTCCTCTTCTTCCTCTTGTCCACCAGTTTCTTTATATGTTCTTCCTCCTTTTTTCTTACTATGTGCTCTCCTTTTTAATGTTAAAGACACTCCTGTCTTTTACTTCCCCATCTGCCTACTACTTCTTTCCTTCTCATCTTCTCTTTTTTTCTGTTTCCTTTCATCTTCTTGCACTTCTCTTCTCCCTTTTTTCTTCTCTTATTTTCTCCATTATTTCCCACTTATTCTCCCATTCCCGTCATCGTTTGCGTCTCTTTGTCCTCATTTCTTCTTCTCTACTTTTCTGTATCTTCTCCTTTTCCCTCACTACTCAACTGCTTTCTCTCTCTTCCCCTTCTTATTTTTCTAAAATTCTTGTCACTTTCATCATCATCATAATAATAACCATCACTAACTTTATCGTGTTTCTCTTGAGTCTCTCTCTCTCTCTCTCTGTTCTCTTATCATCTTGTCTTCCTTATCTACTGCAGTTGGCTTTTCCTTTTTACGTTATCATCCATGCCCCACTCTTTATCTACCCAATATGTATCATCTTCTCTTTTTTATCCTCTTATACCCTTGATCTCAACATGATAATCTTATTTTTTATCTCATTCCTCTCTTCTTCATCTTCTTCAATAATGATCATATACGAAATCATTGTCTTCAATCATGATTCATCATCATCATCATCATCATTATCATCACCATCATCAACTTCTTCATCATCATCTTCTTCATTATCATCTTTATCATCACCATCATCATCTTCTTCATCATCATTATCATCTTTTTCATTATCATCATCTTCTTCATTATCATCATCTTCTTCATTATCATCTTCTTCATCATCATCATTATCATCACCATCATCATCATCTTCTCCTTCTTCTTCATCATCATCATCATCATCATCATTCATCATCATCATCATCATCATCATTATCACAATCATTAATCATAGTGATGATGATCATGACCATGATTGGTGGGATTGAGTTAGTAGTGTGAAAACAAGTGTCGGTCCAGTTTGGGATGCTGCTGCTGCTTCTTTATTGCACGTGCAATGGGTTGTGACGTCATAGCGTTGCCATGGCAACTGGTGCTAGTGACGTCACAGTACAGGGCACACCCTGCCCTTGCCCCTCACCACCCCACATAGGGCTGCAGTGTGATAGGGAGCCGCCCTTGGTCCCTGGAATCATGTTGCTAGTACATAGGGCACGGCATAGAGGTAGGGAGAAGGAATTAGGGATTGATGGATACTAGTAAGGAGGCTGTAAAACGAGGAATTGATGGATAGAATTTCAATAAATAAGAACAACATGAAAACTTGTAGTATCCTTTATTATAAAAAACTGAAAAAGTTTATAATAATAAATGGTACTACAAGCTCTTATTAATTTGTACAAAAGAAGCCCCCATATAAGTGAAGTATTATAAATAGAAAGAAAAATAAAACATCTCAGTACCCTTTTTGAATTATTTTCTTTTTCTTTCTATTTATATTACAAGTAGCCCTATACACAAAAGAGATAAAGTGAAGTGTGTTTATTTCAATAAATATTACTCTTGCAGAATATAATAATATCGGGGCACCGAGCTTCATTCGTTATTTATTTATTGACTATTGATAAACCGAATACAATTCTTTAAAATGATTGTGGAAGGACTAACAGGCACAGCCCAAAACTGTTTCTTTCCCGAGTTTTGATTTATACACTCTAAATAGTCCAGAAACTAGGTTATGTTCCATACATTTGAATTCAGGTTTAATTTTCAGTTCAAACATTTGAAAACAAAGAAGTTCCAACTTGGATTATTTACAAACCAAATTGAATAACAAAATAACACTCACTAATCACATGGAATTGTCAAATAATGATCAACTTATGATATGAGAAAATTATAATATACTCTATACAAATAAATACCAGTAGCAATAAAATAGCTTGGTGAATCACTCATATTACATTAAGAGTTCTACAATAATATTGAGCTAGAGAAATGATGAATTATGGGAAAGGTAGGTACTACTGTAATGTTTTCACATGAAACGGTGAAGTTTGGACCTCAAGAACTCCATTCTCAGAGAGGGTTTCGAGGATACCCTCCTCTTCAGCACTTAACCGTAGAAGAGAGAGAGAGAGAGAGAGAAAAAAAAATCTGGTGTGGCGCACTCACACAACTTTCCTTGCCGTTATGAAAATTGATCACCTGACGCTAGTGTTCCCGCGCATCTCAAGTCTACTATTCAAAGATATGAGACAGCTGGTGACAGGTCAATAACGCTGGAGACACACGAGGTCTGCTATCTCTTCATAGTGAATCATTTAATAGAATCAACAGTTGCCAAAATTTGCAATTGAATAATTACATTTTCTCAAATTCCAAGCTAATTTCAATTTGGGTGAAAATGTTACTGGACATTAATTGAAGAGATGTCCATGCTTAATCGTTTCCACTAGAAATTTTCTGTTTAAAATATATCTGAGACCTGATAATTGGAAATCTAAATCAAACTTTGCATTGATGGGGCAGAGCTCCTGAAATTTTTACAGAATGGGACTTGGACAGTTGATAGAGCTCATCGATGACTATTTCAGGTATAAATTTAATCAAAATCGTTGGAGCCATTTTCGAGAAAATCGCGAAAAACCTGTTTTTGACAACATTTTCGCCATTTTAGCCGCCATCTGAATCGCATTCGATCGAAATTGTTCGTGTCGGATCCTTATAGTGAAAGGACCTTAAGTTCCAAATTTCAAGTCATTCCGTTAATTGGGAGATGAGATCATGTACACAGACGCATATTCACTCATTCACACACACACACACACACACACACACACACACACACACACACACCACACACACACACACCACCCACACACACATACAGACCAATACCCAAAAACCACTTTTTTGGACTCAGGGGACCTTAAAACGTATAGAAATTTAGAAATTGGGGTACCTTAACTTTTTTCGGAAAGCAATACTTTCCTTACCTATGGTAATAGGGCAAGGAAAGTAAAAAAAGAGAGAGATAGAGAGAAGTATTATACACGGAAATAGGTCAGTAGTGTGCATTGATATGTATGACCTTGAAAGTGACAGCTGCGAGAATACCAATTTGTGAACAGCGGGTTGCCTATCGGACTCTCTGAAGGGGCTCCACATTATAATCTATTTAGATTGTACAACCACTTATTGAATCAATAATTTTGATCATATTCATTCATAATATTCTACCTACCACCTATAAAATCCTCCTTTGTCAGTTATTGTGTTGAGGATGATGCTGTTAAAAGCCTTAGGCTTGTGCGTGGGTGATGAAAACGTCTCTTTTTAGGCTTGTTTATGTTCAAGAATTATGACGATAATGACGAAAGCTATTTTACCTGTCATTTCTATGAATCCAGTTATCATTGTTAATATGTATTGTTCGATTTTTTAGAAAATACATGTATTGGGAAATTAAAATTAGTTTGGAAACACTTCTTCATACTTTCTAAGTTTGGACATCTTGAATTACGGTTTAAATTGATTCTCTTCTACCCCTTTGAACGAGTTTATAGATTTAAATGAAATCTTCAATGTACTTCAATCACTACCTACCTACCTAGTGAATATCACTCTCCTCATCATCATCATCATCCACGGCTCTACAATCCAAAACGGATCTTGGCCTCCTCCAGCAATCGCCTCCATTCTACTCTGTCCATGGCAGCTCGTCTCCAATTTCTTACACCAAGCCTCCTTGCATCTTCAGTGACTGAGTCCATCGATCTCAGTCTTGGTCGACCAGGGCGTCTTCTTCCTTCCATGTTGTAATTCATGATTCTTTTAGCCGGATATGAGTCATCAGCTCTTTCAACATGGCCTGCCCACCTGAGTCTCCCTACTCTGATAATAGCCAGTGCATTGGTGTGGCCGTACATATCATACAGATCCCTATTCTTTCTTCTGTGCCACACTCCATCAATTTGCACACCACCAAAAATTCGGCGTAGAATCTTTCGTTCGAAAATGTTGATCATCATCACTCTCCTACCTTTTTGAAAGGGTTTGAAGATTCGAGTTATATATTCAATGTATTTGAGTGTTGAAAACATCATACTATCTTGATTTCTTAATCTTATCTGATGAACTGTTTATTTATTCACTGTTTATTCTTTCAATTCGTTTCTTATTAGATTGACAATCATTTAATGTCATTAACCTCTAGACTGTGTATTCCAAATTAAGGTTAAAAGCAGTTTTGGGCGAATGCCTGTTGTTTTAACCTGCATTGTATCTATTGTCTATGAATAAATGAATGAATGAATTTAGATTTTTTTTAATAGAGTTCATTTCTATTCAATTCCATCTCGATTTCTATGTTTGGACATATCATAGTTACATACCAATATAGAATAACCAATCAATATTATTAGTTTCATATTTGCAAAGTTTCCATAAATCTCTTTTCTTTGTTTCTTTTTCCTTTTCTTCTTGAATTCTTCAGTATTAGTTACATACTTAGCTCTTCTTCTTTTATCTGCTATACTATAAGTTTCATATTTGCAAGGTTTTCTATTATTTTTTTTGTATTTTGTTTTTTCTAAAACTCAATAGTAGATAAGTTAAGTTATTCTATTTTCATTTTAATGTATTGTATTTTCAAATTGTTTGCTCAATGTGTGTTATGAGGGCAATAATGGGATTCAGTTCCTGGTACCCTCAAATATGTAAATTTTCAAATAAATAAATAAATGAATAAATAAATAAATATCAGAGAGTATCGCTACTCTCTGATTATAGTCATAACTCAAAAACACGAATTTTCATCCACTAGTATAGAATAACCATAGTATACATTAATTATGTATGCAGATGATACAACTGCTCTGGCAACAAGCCCCGATCACATCACTCTTGCAAGTAAATTGAAAAGTGCACTGTCAGCAATATCAAAGTAGTTTAAAGCAAACGGTCTATCGTTAAACTATAATAAAAGCCATCTTATTCAATTTAGCTTTGCTCGTGATCTAACGATTGGTTATCTAAACAGATTGGTAGAGAGTTAGTGGGGAGGATATTTTTAATATTCTTTCCGGAGAATGGACATTGATATGTCCAAAGCTCCGCCAATTTATGTAGATGCATAACAATATAATTATTATCTATAATTATTATATTACAAATTGCTCTTTCATATCATATACAGTTCAATAATTATTTCTTAGTCTATATTATGTGAATTAATCTATAATTTTGCTATATTGTAAGCTATTGTATATAAGTGTATAAGCCAGTATATATTGTAATTACATAAATAAAGTACTCAATCAATCAATCTAACAGCAGTGAACAGAGTACATCTTCCAATAATTGAAGACAGTGTTAAAGTGTCCTCTTCAACAAAATTCCTGGGAATAATAGATCAGAGTTTCACTTGGAAGGAGCATATTCAGGTCCTTGTAAAAAAACTAAATCAAGCTTATTTTGTAATTCTCACCCTCTCTCACTCACTAGACAAAAGCACCCTATTGGCCGTCTACTACGCATATGTCTATTCATATCTGAGCTACGGAACCATTTTCTGGGGATAAATACATAATAAATAAAAATGTTTATTCTCAGTCAAAGAAAATACATAACATAAAACATCTTCATACAAATAAAAACAAGTTTTAAACTGAAAAATAATACACATATGCAAAGCTCAAGGAGCTTGTCCGCATATGGGGAATTCTGTTGATAGCGGTAAAATTTTTATAATCCAGAAAAATATAGTGAGAATCATTTGTGGATTGAGATCAAGAGATTCTTGCAAAGCATTCTTCAAAAACCTAAATATTCCAACGCTGCCATCTATTTTTATCTATCAATTGTTGGTTTTTGTTAAATAGAATTTAGATAAATTTCAATTCTGCACATATAATCACGGGTATAATAAACGTAATAGTAGTCTCATTGCTTTTCCAGTACATAGGCACACAGCTCTAGAAAAAACTACATAAAAAAATTCCCATTAGGGAACTTTGTACTATATACGGTGAGGTGGAACTACCCTTGGGTCTCCCCACCATTCAAAGCGATACGCTAATAATAATAATAAAAACCCCATTCTACTCTGGAATACGTTATTTTAATAAATTACCTGCAGCCATCAGAAATCTAGATTCAATAAACAAATTCAAACTAACAGTCAAAAAATGCTAGTAGAGAAAGCCTATACTCTGCTGCCGAATTTTAATTTGTGAAAAGGGGCTGTAGAGTGTAATTTAACTTTTGTGACATTCATTTCCATGTGAATTGATGAGATACATCATAGAGTGTATTTATTTATTTTACTTTCAAGAAGTTAGAACTAAGTCTTTTAAATATAATTTTGTTCTAGTATTGACATGTCACCAGTGAAATGAGTGTTACTCAAAAATTGATGTAATGTGACGATAAATAATGAAAATGAAAAATGAAAACCAATCAATATCAGAGAATATCGCTACTATCTGTCATAACTCAAAAACTCGAATAACGCTTCAAAATAATATTCCACAATCATTGAACGACACCAATCATTCAGATGACATCAACAGTTTTGCTTGCTGGTTTAAAGGGCCATAATACAGATTAACCTCAGATTCGTTTCATTTGAAAAGCGTGATTTCAATAGTACATTGAATTTCATGGAGACTCCCCGATTAGCGTTTTCGGGCACTTGGAAAGAAATTGAAAAAGTTTCACGTGACCCCGCATTTAGATGGCTACATTATCGCATCTATATACCTGTATCTATGGTGTTCTGCTGTAGATGGGATATAGATAAGTCGAGTGAATACAGTGGAATGTTTCCGTTTTCATGAAACCCATCAGCAAAGAGCAACTTTTAGTCGTTTCCAATGATTGTGATCGAAATCACCACTCAACTGATTCTACATCTCTTCTCATAATGTTTCAGTTTTAAAATGATGTTTTTGGGAAGGATATTAGGAGAGTTGGGGGTGGTTTTAATTTCTATAGAAACGTTTAATCATTCGGAGTGTTGGTGATCAGAGATATTCATATTTTTGGGCGTAGAGATGAAATATTGTTTGATTTTCGGGTTGATTTCGTTTGCGACGAGGGATCTGAGTTTTTGAAAACTGTTGTTTTGTTTCGGGTGAGGTTTTTAATTTTTAAAACAGATCTGTTACGATGTGATACATTTTAGACACTTGATGCACGAGAATTATCATTTCCCACAGTTTTCTACATCGATGTGCTCAAAAAAAAAATAATAATAAAGCTTTATTTAACATCCATAATGAACAAAAGCCTCTCTGTATGAGGTAATAAAAAATTTGAGATTGACTATTCTCAACTATATTGGTACAGTTCACGGAAATAATATGTTGTAAATTTCAATGTCTTTTCACAATCTGCTCACTATTCTGGTCCACCACTTTCGGTCTCTGGCTGTAGTAGGCCATGCGTGCTCAAAAAATACAGGTAGATAAAATATTATTAATAACATGTGAACAAATATCAATCACTGTTCTTTCATCATGAAAATTTTTTGACACATCTACTCCGCTAAAAATACAACTTTTCATAAGTTGAACATATTCGAATCTTGATAAAAGTCGTTGTAAGCCGTGATGAAAAATTGAAAACTTTGTCACACTTTGCTCATAAATTGAATTTTCCTGGTGATTTACAATAATTCGAAGGATTTATAAACTTTTCATGACCATACTAGCAAGTTATCTACTTCTACTAGTTATCTAGTATCTTTTTGTCTATTGAATTAGATTTGGATATTCACGTTCTTAAAGATTGCTTGAAAAGCTTCTAAAAGCTGGAGTCGAGTTATTTGCTATTTGAATCATTTGCTGCTATGCTCTTTGTAATGTACTTTTCGTACAATGTACTTTGTAATGTACATTTTTAATAGCATTGACTTTGTAATAACATGTACTTTGTAATGCACATTTTTAATAGCATTGACTTTGTAATAACATGTACTTTGTAATGCACATTTTTAATAGGATTGACTTTGTAATAACATGTACTTTGTAATGCACATTTTTAATAGCATTGACTTTGTAATAACATGTACTTTGTAATGTACATTTTTAATAGCATTGACTTTGTAATAACATGTACTTTGTAATGCACATTTTTAATAGCATTGACTTTGTAATAACATGTACTTGTAATGCACATTTTTAATAGCATTGACTTTGTAATAACATGTACTTTGTAATGCACATTTTTAATAGCATTGACTTCGTAATAACATGTACTTTGTAATGTACATTTTTAATAGCATTGACTTTGTAATAACATGTTTGTAATACACACTTTCAATGGCATTGACTCAACAAATAACAGTTCAGTTCATTGACTTAACAAATAACAGTTTAGCTGGTTAACACAATATATTGTCAATACCCCTTCTATTATTTACATTTCTATTGTAGTTTAGTTTCTAAGTAATCTATTATCTACCTCTCTATTGAAGCAGTGTATCATAGTTATCTAGTTTGTACTTTTCTATCAAAGTAGCTCACCTCGTTTTTAGGAAATATCCTCTTTTTACTTTCCTTGCCCTACTACCATAGGTAAGGAAAGTATTGCTTTCCAAAAAAAATTAAGGTACCCCAATTTCAAGTTTTCTATACGTTTCAAGGTCCCCTGAGTCCAAAAACATGATTTTTGGGTGTTGGTCTGTGTGTGTGTGTGTGTGTGTGTGTATGTGTGTGAACACGATAACTCCATTCCTAATTAACCGATTGACTTGAAACTTAAGGTCCTTATACCATGAGGACCTGACAATAAGAAATTCAGTGAAATAAAATTCAAGATGGCGGAAAAAATGGCGGATAATTACTAAAAAAACCATGTTTTCACGATTTTCTCAAAAACGGCTCTAACGATTTTCTTCAAAATTATACCATTGATAGCTATTTATAAGCCCTATCAACTGACATGAGTCTCATTTCTGGAAAATTGCAGAAGCTACGTAATATTCTTGAGAAAAATGGCGGATAATTACTAAAAAAACGTGTTTTTCACGGTTTTCTCGAAAACGGCTTTAACGATTTCCTTTAAATTCATAGCATGGATAGCTATTAATAAGCACTAACAACTGACATGAACATTCCTGGGAAAATTGCAGGAGCTCCGTAATATTCTTGAGAAAAATGGCGGATAATTTCTAAAAAACCATGTATTTCACGGTTTTCTCAAAAACGGCTCTAACGATTTTCTTCAAATTTATAGCATGGATAGCTATTTATAAGCCCTATGAACTGACATGAGTCTCAGTTCTGGGAAAATTGCAGGAGCTCCGTAATATTCTTGAGAAAAATGGCGGATAGTTACTAAAAAACAATGTTTTTCACGATTTTCTCAAAAATGACTTGACCGATTTATTTCAAATTCATACCCTCTATACTTATTTATCAGCTCCATCAACTGGCATGAGACTTTTTTCTGGGAAACTAATGGAGTCCACTCCATCCTTGAGAAATGGACTTTGTAACCTCCTTCTCGTGCATGAGGTAGGTAGGTAGAGCAGTTTATAAAAAGAACACATAATCGAGATATTTCATCTATAGAACAGCTGTTTTGACGACTTTTAAAAAATCATCGAATTTCACAATTTACACAAAGGAAAAAGTACTCTGAAATAGTTATTTGTGCAACTAGTGCGCAAAGTGACAGTTTGCTGCACCGAAAGAAACGTTTACGCCCGAGCCGTAGGCGAGGGCGGAATGGTTTCTTGAGTGCAGCAGAGGAACTTTGCGCACGTATTTCACATTAAGTTTTTCCTACAGTTATCATTGAATATGAAAAGTGGGTAATTATGGGTAAAATTGCCTGAAATGCATCAAATGTTTTCCTGTGTAATTTTATTATTGATAAAAACCTTAATTTATTGTCAAATTGAATAAAAATGTTGTCCTTGGTTATAATATATATACTAATAATTAGCGCGTTGTGCTTCGTTGCACCTCTGCTCACTATAGCAGCCACAGCAGTCACTGTTACCAACTTCATTTTCATTTTGCTGCACTGTTGCTCCATATAACCTACTGTATTTTGCGTTATACTGTAAATACTTACAGTATTTTGCGTTGCCATGTTGCAAATTGGAGTGCAGAAAAATTTTTCCGCACTAGAGCGGAAAAGTGATTCTTTGCGTTCTGTAATCAGTGCAGCAATGGCCACTTTTCAACGTAACTGTAGGAAAACAATTATATATACACATATACAGTAGTCTGATCTTAGTTTCAAATATGTTGCCACCAATCGTCATTATGTTATTCCCCTAAATTATTCTCGTTTAAGAATGAGGCTTACAGTGCAATGAGCAAGGAAAGTTGTGTGAGTGTACCACACCAGATTTTTGACTTCTATTATTTACATTTCTATTGTAGTTCAGTTTCTAAGTAATCTATTATCTACTTTCCTATTGAAGCAGTGTGTCCTTGATATCTATTTTCTACTTTTCTATATAAGTAGTGTACCTTTTTCCGATTTCAGAAAATATCCACTCTGTGACTTCACAATAATTAGCACATTGTTTAGCATAAATGTGAATCCACAAAACTCAAGTATCAAAATCAACGCTACCTCAACACTTGAGCGGCATAATTATGACTTTCGACACAATTGACTACATTCAATGAAGGGGTAGGGGGTGTTAGTTGGGGGGAATAAGGGTTCGTAGGGGGGGGGTTGTTGTCAATGAGGTACACAATTCACAGTAGGTGGATGACGATACAGCTGACACGGCAGGTGGATGGTGATACACAGACAAGTGAGCCACATTTACAGTCGACGAGATTTGAATGGCAGTGGCTGTGCTTAGAATTATTATTGTGACAGTTACAGTTGAGTTGGCAGCCGTGATTCGACCACTTGGTGGCCCAAGTCGAGTGCCAATTAACAGTGTGTGTGGTACTTAGAAATTAGCCTATCCGACACAGTGTGTGCGGTGCTTAGAAATTAGCCTATCCGACAGTGTATGCGGTGCTTACTGGTTAACCAATCTGACAGTGTGTAGCGTACTTATTCGACTGTGTGTGACGTACTTTCTGATTATCCGGTGTGTAGGCTACCGTACTTACCACTTGACTTGACATGATAGATGGTACAGTGAGGAGAAAAAGCTCGGTCCCCATAAGGCCGCTGCACATTCAAACTTTTTCTCCCGTGACTGAACCCATCTAGGGCAGTTGTAATGAAACATCGCCTGAATCAGTTTTGAAATCAGAGTCAGAATCTGTTTTAATTATTGTCACGACAAAAGTGGTAATTTCTTTGTAACTGTTGTGAACGTATGCGTGGTTGAGTTGGGAAAAGGTGTGCATGTTGGGGGTTCTCCATTTTTTTTCAGTATATTCATTTTCTGCTTCTTACTTCCTGTCTCCAATGTTCTTCTACTCTCCACTTTTTCTGTTTGTGTTATCGTCTCTGTTCCTTCTTCTTCCTCTACTCTATTTCTTTGTTGTTACTTTTTAGTCGTTAAGTACGTACGCATCATTCTTGGTTTTCTTCCTGGTTGTTTTGTTTTTTCTCTTCTTGTTTTTCACCTTTTTCATCCTTATCCTCATACACACTAGCTTTCTCTTATTCGTCTTTCCCTCGTGCTATTCTTTTCACAAATGTAACCTCTTCCTCCTCTTCTTATTCCAGTCAATACTGTTTCTTCTCCTTCATATCTTCTCTTTCTCCAGCCTCTGCTCTTCAACTTCTTCACCTCTATCTTCTCCTTCTTCCGGGTTTTTCTTTCTTCTCCAATTATTTTAATGCTCTTTTCTCCCAATATTGCCAATTCTTGGTCCCACTTTGTACAACTTCCTTCTTCTCCTTCTTCCCTTCTCCTCCTTCTTCTTCTTCTTCTTCTTCTTCCTTCTCCTCTTCTTCTTCTTCCCTTCTCCTCCTTCTTCTTCTTCTTCATCACTATCTTGCTACTTCGCTACTTTTCTATTCAACCTTCTTCCCTTCTCCCTCATCCCTTACTCTTTCCGATTTATCACTCACTCTGTTTCTCACATATTCTTCTCCTCCTAGATCCTTACATACTCATATGCCTTTTTTCTCCTATTTCTTCTCCTTACTCTTCCTTACACTTCTCCTCATGTTTATTAACATCCTCCATCTCCTATTCCGTCTTCTGCTCTTTTTCTCTTGGGCTATATTCTTGTTCTCTCCTTCCCTTGTTTGGTAGAGAGTTAGTGGGGAGGATATTTTTAATATTCTTTCCGAAGAATGTCCATGTAGATGCATAACAATATAATTATTATCTATAGTTATTATATTACAAATATTGCTTTTTCATATCATATACAGTTCAATAATTATTTTCTTAGTCTATATTATGTAAATTCATCTATAATTTTGCTGTATTGTAAGCTATTGTATATAAGAGTATAAGCCAGTATATATTGTAATCTACATAAATAAAGTACTCAATCAATCAATCCCTCATATTTCTCTCAACAGTTTCTCTCCTCTCCGGCTTCTCCGTATCATTTTCCCTCCTTTTCTCCTACTCCCATTTTCCACCCTTCCTTCTCTTATTTTTCTGTTGCTACTTGTAACCTCTCCATTCTCATCTCCTGCTTTTATTTGTAGTTTCTCTTGTGGCTCCTATCCTTCTTCCACTTGTTGACTTTCTACTCTCCTCTCCTTCTTCCACTTGTGTCTCTCTATTCTCCTATCCTGCTTCCACTTGTGTCTCTCTATTCTCCTATCCTTCTTCTACTTGTGGCCTCTCCATTTTTCACTCTTCTTCTCATTCCTTCCGGTCACCTCGCCTTCTTCTACTTGTGGTCTTGTTATTCTCCTTTCCTTTTTCTTCTTGTAACCTCCCCATTCTCCTTCTTATTCCTTCCATTCACCTATCCTGCTTCTACTTGTGGTCTCTCTATTCTCCTCTCAATCCCCTACTTGTAGCCTCTCCATTCTCCTCTTCTCTCTTTCTCATTCCTTCCGTTCATCTCTCCTACTACTACTTGTGTCTCTCTATTCTCCTATCCTTCTTCCACTCGTAACCTCTCCATTCTCCACTCTCTTCACCTTCTCATCCATTCCGTTCGCTCGCCCCTGATTCGTTGCTCGCAAGACTGTGAGTTCACTTGCGTGCCTCACGCCTGATTTACCCCCTTCCCCCCATTACCGACCGACAACCTCTAATTCCCCCCTCCACCACCTCGTAGTGGTTCACCCTTTGTTGCGACAACCTTAATTAATCGTCGCTTTACAGGTGTGTCAAAATCATTATGAATAATTCCAGATGAAATGTTGTGCATTTGAGTCGTTGCACACATTTACATCTTGATAATAATAACTCTTGTTCATTTGCAATTGAAAAGGCGAACTCGGATTAATTTTTCTGCTCGTTTCTTGTGATTTGAAGACTACAACTTTTCTACTTGGTTGACAGTAGTAGCAGAGAAAACTACTAATTCAATTTATAATTTTTCAATTAATTAACTAAAATAACAAGCCTTTATTCGAAAAAGTCATCAGTTGAATAAATAACGTTTATTCACGAAAAATTCCATTCGACATAGTAATTCCCAACTTTTTCTGGCTACTACCTAAAAAAAGTTGGGAATTGGAAAACACAGTTTTATTTTTGTCACATCCACATTTACTAGTAGTTCTGTGAACAGTAGACCTCGCGCTCAGTAAGTTACATTGACCTGTTGTTATGTTTTCTCAAAACTTGATAAATAATTTATCAATTTGAAATGTCTAGAAAAAATCCTAAATGAACATAGAGCTTTCTGTTGTATCGTACCGTGACGTGTCGTCCCGGAATTTGAGTGTGAGCGCTGTTATCAGGTCTGGCTGCAACTGTCTACAACGTTGATGGAAAGATACATTTTCAAGATGTTCGATATTTTTGAACGGGTAGTATTATAGTCAACTGTCTACTAACGTTGATGGAAAGATACATTTTCGAGATGTTCGATATTTTTGAACGGGTAGTATTATAGTCAACTGTCTACTAACGTTGTATAGTCTGTATAGTCTACTAACGTTGATGGAAAGATACATTTTCGAGATGTTCGATATTTTTGAACGGGTAGTATTATAGTCAACTGTCTACTAACGTTGATGGAAAGATACATTTTCGAGATGTTCGATATTTTTGAACGGGTAGTATTATAGTCAACTGTCTACTAACGTTGTATAGTCTATATAGTCTGTATAGTCTACTAACGTTGATGGAAAGATACATTTTCGAGATGTTCGATATTTTTTAACGGGTAGTATTATAGTCCACTACACAGTTGATTATTTATGATGAATAATTCCATAGTCTGAATTTACGGTAATATTGGCGTATGAAGGAGGCTCCTTTTTCCTTTTATATTATCCTTGAAATGCAAAATTTCCAGAAACCTTGTATATACGTCGACGCCCAATACTTGTCAAATTTCATGAAAATCTATTACCGCGTTTCGCCGTAAATGCGCAACATATAAACATTAAGAGAAATGCCAAACCGTCGACTTGAATCTTAGACCTCAATTCGCTCGGTCAAATATAATTTTTTTAATTGATTAAATTTGACAAAAATTAAACTGTATTTTTTTCCAATTATGGAAAAATCCCACAATATCAATTTCTAACCAAGAAATTTAATCAAGTTGGGAATTATCAATCTCAGTTGGAAAATCAATTTTAGAATTTTGGCTGAAGTTGGGATTTATCAATCTTCTTTTGAGTCTTCAGTAGTTAAGATAGTTGAGAGTCGATATTTTTGAACGGGTAGTATTATAGTCAACTGTCTACTAACTTTGATGGAAAGATACATTTTCGAGATTTTCGATATTTTTGAACGGGTAGTATTATAGTCAACTGTCTACTAAAGTTGATAGAAAGATACATTTTCAAGATGTTCGATGTTTTTGAACGGGTAGTATTATAGTCCACTACACAGTTGATTATTTATGATGAATAATTCCATAGTCTATTTTTCCATAGTCTGATTATTCCATAGTCTTCTTTCATTCAGGAATACCAACCTAAAATTGCCATTGGAGTGAATCAATATATGGATTCATTTAGAAACATTTTGTGTAGCCTACTTTCTATGTTGGTGTGAAGGTGATATAGTGGTATATGGCCATATTGAATAATAACGACTTGATCAAGTCAAAACCTCTGATTTATTAAAACAATTTCCGATACTAGTTTGATAGTGTGGAAGGTCGCATGAATATTGATGTGGAAAATGTAAGCCTATAGTGAGTTCCACGTTATAATGGCAGTGAAGAAAGATAGCAGAACAATGATGCCCAATTGCCCATCCTCTGTCTTGTCAATGCCCTCTGGAGACGGTAGCTGATACAGGTTTATTGATGTAATATTAACTGTTCATTCTCGTTTAAAATAATCAATTATATTTTATTAAGCAAGAAATTATATTTTTCAATTATTTCATAATGAATTTTAATAATTAAGATGAAATATTTTGTTAATTAATTGTTCATTCTACATCGTTAAAATACGATCTGGCAACAGAGCAAAGCGAGAAAGAGATAGCGCTATCAGCTTTGTTGAATGATAGACAAGGATAGCAATACCATATTGCTAATTAAACACTGATATTATAACGTGGACCTGACTATAGTCATGATCAATCTCTAGTGTTTCTTTTCTGGCTCAAAATTTTGCAAAATTACTCAAAAATTTCTAATTTGTAGAGATTTGAGTGAAATATTTTTGTTTTTAATCAGTTTTTAAATATCAAAATTCAAAATTTTCAGTTTAGTCATTAGTTTTGAAGTGGAAATTTGACTTTTTGAAGTGAAAGTGAAATCTTAACCTTATTCTTTTTTGAAACTTTTATTATTTGTAAAAATTTGGGAGAAGACAGTTTTGGGCTATGCCTGTTGTCTTCTCCCAATCATATTATTATATGTATTATAATAATGATCTGTAATTGCCAATGAAATAAATAAACTGAAAGCTTGAGCAGCGGAATGTACAGTATGGTTGAAGCGCTACGATTGGCCATTAGCTGTTGACCAATGAAGGCTGAGCTCTACTGTCATTGGCCGAGACTAGTATTCCAAATATGGTCGTGATAATGGTTGTCATTCAATATAACTTGATCTTCTTCCAAAGCTTGTTTTCAGACTCAGTGCCGGTTGCACAAAAGCCGGTTGAATTTTAACTGTGATTAATTCCACGGGAACCAATCAGAGAGGGCGTTTTTGAAAAGACGGCTTCTGTGATTGGTTCTCGTAGAATTAATCACAGTTAAAATTAACGCCAGAGAGGGCGTTTTTGAAAAGACGGCTTCTCTGATTGCTTCTCGTAGAATTAATCACAGTTAAAATTTAACCGGCTTTTGTGCAACTGGGCCTCAATTTTCTAGTCTCTTAACTTTGAAAGTATCCCTAACTAATTCTACTCATCTCAAGCATGTAAGATCTTATTTGCAATGTTTTAATTAATCTGGTTTATTATTGATTTATTTCTTCCATTGATTATACGTTTGAAAGTATTATTCTGTTTTTGTAATAAGCAGAACCTTAATTGCTTCCAAGGACTTATTATTTGAACATTATAGAGCGATTTTCAACAAAAAATTTCCCCTTTTTCACTTTTTGTGTAGTTGAGAAGTTGATATTGTGGTAATTATTCATATTGAATGAAAAGACTAAGAAATTGTCAAAAAACCACAGATTTTTTGATACTTAGAACGACCGGTTTCGGTTATTACACCATTGTCAATCTCTGATAAACTCAAACCCTGTAGTTTATCAGAGATTGACAATGGTGTAATAACCGAAACCGGTCTCTCTAAGTATCATTAAATCTGTGGTTTTTTGACAATTTCTTAGTCTTTTCCATTCAATTAAACAAAATTCGTAAGTATTTTGAGATTAACTCGATCATTTGAAGAGAGATCACTTTCGAAAAAATAGAAGAAATTATTAGAAGTTTACTGAATAATATATTACATGTATAGAATATAGTGAACGAATAACAATACAAAATTTGGGTCACAGTAATTTCATACCCGTTTTGAGACTTATTTTTCAGTTTTCAGTTTCATTTCTCGTTCTGGATCAGTCTTTTCATTCCAAATACCATTATATTACAGAATTTCATTCCATTTTCCACCATATAGTAGAAAAATGTTTGCTCTACTTTTGAATCCATGAGAAAAATATCTGCATTAGAACTTTTATCATTGTTCTAAGACTTCAACAAACTACCTCGCAACTATCCTAGTATTTTCAAGAAACTGACGTAATCTAAGTTTAATTCTTCTTAAAAAAATATTTCAAATTCTGTTCAGATGCTGTCAACTTGTTACTTGTTAGTTTTCAGTTTGTAATATACCAACAATAGAATGAAAAACCCGCTATCATTAGATAGACATGCACGCAATACAGTATCTACATTGAATTTTCTATATCTTTTAAAGTATTCTATATCTTTTAAATAACTCTGTACATTCCTTTGTCTTCTATGAATATTTGTCGGTTATTCAGTTGGTTGTGAATAATATTTCTTCAACAGTGTTTTCTTTAAATTCCATGCAATAGTAGGGCATTCCCCATCTGCTCAACTCTCTTTCTCATGTCTTCTCTCTATCTGTTTCCATCCCTCAATCACACACACTCTCTCTCTCTTTTCTCTCTCACTCTCTCTTCTCTCTCTATGTTCTCTCTCTCCCCTAAAACCGTCTTCTCCCCTTTTCACTTCTATCTCACAATTTTCGCGTTTCCTTCAACGGTATTCAAATTCTACATGAAACGGCAAATAAACGTTCGTTCACAGAAAAAAATGGGGGAATAAAAAAATTGAGGCCATAAAACAGACAAATGCTGGATAGACAGTATTCGTTGATGACGATGATGATGATGATAATCACAATTGAGTTGTAAAAAAATAATATGAGTAATATTAGTGGTAGTATAATAGTAATGGCGGGTTGAAAAGAATCACGCAATTCTGCTTTGATGGTGTATCGTCAAAAACTCTTCCTCTTTTGCTTTATAAAATTCTTTCTGTTTCTCACTCATATTTTCCTGTTTTTTATCTCTCTCTCTCTCTCTTTTCCCCAGCTACCCTTCTTCACCTGAAACTACCTCCCGCTTTTATAATGTTCATTTCGTACACGTTCTATTGAACATTCCTTTATTTTGCGGACATATTACGGTGGGGAAAAATGACGATGAATAAAAATACTCACACACAAACGAGTAGCGTGGAAAAGTCGGTGAAAATGGAAAGTATTTCGCAAAGTGGAAAATTCTATTGAACTCTCCCGGTGCTGAGTCATGACTCCTTTGTGATCAAAGGAATTGTCCGTTTCTCGAATGATTGGGTTTCGAAGCATGATGTTTAATGTATTCACTAACATTGTTCCTTACCTCGAAATTTGTATTTTCATTTGATTCACACCGGTTTTCTCGTAGGATCTTATTCATTTATATAATACCACAGATCTAACTTAGTTCACTTTTCTTTTACTCAGGGCCGGTTTCCGAGCTCGGGATTCAGCCAAGTTCTAGACTTTAAACAGCTGGAGTCAGAAAATTGGCTTTCCGAAACGGGGCGTAGTCGTAGTCATTGTCATAGTCACGTTTGAATTAAATTTCGAAAAAACTAGAATTTTATTTCTATTTATATATTGCAATCCAGTCTAAAAAGACTAATGAACAATTTTTTTCTAATGTATAATAAAGAGTTTAATTAATAATATAGGTAGTTCTCACCAGGACTACTACTTCTAGCAACTAACTTGAGATTGACAAATATTAAAAATAAAAATATAACTAAATTATCATGTATTATAGATACACAAACTAGAAAATTGAACACAAAATGAAATTAAGAGAAAATAGCGTAAAGTTTCAGCTATTTTTGAATGTTTAATTTCGTCAAGGAAAAACGTTCCAAATTATAGAAATGAGAAAATAAAATATTGTTATAAAAACTGCGACTACGCCCCGTTTTGGAAGCCAATTTTCTGACTCCACCTGTTTAAAGTCTAGAACTTAGCTAAATCCCAAGTTCGGAAACCGTCCCTTCTATCATAATTGACCGAGCGAAGTGAGGTCTAAGATTCAAGTCGACGGTTTGGCATTTCTCTCAATAATCAAATGTTTGAATGTTCAATTGTTTATATGTTGCGCATTTACGGCGAAACGCGGCAATAGATTTTGAAATTTTGCATTTCAAGGATAATATAAAAGGAAAAAGGAGCCTCCTCCATACGCCAATATTAGAGTAAAAATCAGACTATAGAATTAATCATCATAAATCAGCTGACAAGTAATTACACTGATGTGTGGAGAAGCCAGTCAAGCCAACCTTATTTTCAATTTCAGGTGAAAATGTTACTGGACATTAATTGCAGAGATTTTCATGCTCAATCTTTTCCACTTGAAATATTTTGTTCAAATTGTATATGAAGGCTGCTAATTGAGAATCCAAAATCAAACTTTGCAGAGATGGAGCGGAGCTCCTGAAATTTTTACAGATATAGGACTTGTGGCAGTCGACAGAGCTTATCAATGACCATTTAAGGTATGTATGAATTTGATCAAAATCGATGAAGCCGTTTTCGAGAAAATCGCGAAAAACTCTGTTTTTGACAACATTTTCGCCGCCAACTTGGATTGCATTTGATCGAAATTGTTCGTGTCGGATCCCTATAGTGTAAGGACCTTAAGTTCCAAATTCCAAGTCATTCCGTTAACTGGGAGATGAGATATCGTGTGCACAGACGCAAATACACTCATACACACACATACAGACCAATACCAAAAAATCACTTTTTCGGACTCAGGGGACCTTGAAACGTATAGAAATTTAGAAATTGGGATACCTTAATTTTTTTCGGAAAGCAATACTTTCCTTACCTATGGTAATAGGGCAAGGAAAGTAATAGTTATGTAATTCATCTTAATATGTATCAGTTTATTGTAACTGAATTATATTTGTACAAGGTTGTGATTTCATGTGGAAATGAATTGAAATTGAATTGAACTATCATAACTCTGCTGTATATGGATCGATTTGCTCAGTTAATTCAATTCTGAATTAGTGTAGTATTTGAGAAAATTGTGTGAAGTACACACATTTGGAAAATCTTTCGTATCATATTTAAATTTCACGTCATGATTCACAGGATACTAGAGAAATTTGTCACCGATAAGAAGTTTGCGAAACTTTTGATAACGCTGCAAGCGGAATAATGTGATAAGACAGGTGTGAGAAAGTTCATCCTGATAACAAGTCTTGCTGTATGACATGACATTAGAAGTGCTCGGAATCTGTATGAAGTGAGAATTTGTTGGCGATCTTAGGATTTGTTAGTAGAAGTTTGGAAGTTATCTTGACAATGTAACTTTATCCAAGTGGAAAGTCATTTCATATGGGAATTGTTCGTTTTACTAGAACTTTTATCAGATTTGACTCTTTTGTTCGTAAGCTTGAAGAGTTATATATAATAACTGATCGTTATGGAAATATTGCTAGAGGCTAGGGTTTCAAACTATTGAATGAGAATGATTTGATAATGTCTTTACAATGTATTTTTCGCTACACTGCACAGAAAGCAGCTGTTTTCCAGTCCCTACATAGATCTGAAAGACATTGTTTTCAGACGACTCTCGTCTGACGTGAGAAACAGGTTTCTTTTCCGGTCTAGGCCAGAAAGTGCTCTCTTTCCAGCCGCTTTAAAAGTCCGTAGTTGATAAGTCATCCGCTAGATCGGGCGAGTGTCCACTTTCTTCATCAGCTGAAGTCGCCATGATTTCAGATCCAATTTTGAATCAAACTAATTCAGCATTCGCTTCGCAACCATTTTTATTCAATTATTCATTGTTGATTAGCGCATTCCAAATTTTCAAAAATGTTTGAAGATGACGACGCCCGTGATATTCCAAGTGAAATTTCAAAAGAATCTGAAATCCTGACTGCAAATCTTCTACCACTAAAATCAAGAGATAGGAATGATAACAAGTATTCTTTATTTTGTATTCTTCATTTATTTTGTCAGCAATACCTGTAGTGTGGCGAAAAATATTGTTCGCACCATGGGCAAAAATGTTTTTCCGGCTCTCAATCTTTTCTAGTCCTCGGCCTACGGCCTCTGACTTGAAATCCGATTTCGAGCCGGAAAAATATAATTTTCTGCTCTAGGTGCGAAATATACTATATTTGTAAAATAATTTGAGATACTATTATCAGTATCTAGTGATCTGGAAGCAGCGGAAAAGTAATTGAGGAGCAGCGGAATATGGGTGGAGCTCTACGATTGGCCACTAGCTGTTGACCAATAGAGGTTGTTAATGTTGAGGTCTACTATCATTGGCCGAGACTAGACCATGACCTTCTTGAGCCGTATCTGGTCTCGGCCAGTGACAGTAGAGCTCATTGTGAACAGCTAATGGCCAATCGTAAAGCTTCACCCACACTATATTATATTTGCTGATCAAGCTTACACTTCCAGTTCACTATTTATTTATAATGGTGTAACAATAGAAACTAGCGTCTTTCATCATTATCTCATTATCCACGCACAAGCCTAGAGTTCTTTAAAAAATAGTTTTTTTAAGAAATAAATTGATGGATTTGATAATACTGTATCAAGTCGTTCAATTCTATATGGATATCTACCAACATATTACCTTCACAACAACACAGAGATTATACAGAATGTTTCTTAATGAATCACTGTACTGTGTTTCCCTTAAAAGTCAATTTCAAGTTGAAATTCGTCAATATAAATATAAAAGGACTAGCCGTCAGGCTCGCTTCGCTCGCCCTATCTGTCTAGCCAGGACTGGGATCCGTCTGGACCCCAGACTGGATCGTCCAAAAAAGAGATCAGCGAGCTCGTTTCGCTCGCCTGCATTTTTCATTTGAGCATGCTTCATTCCATTGAAAATTCAAGTTATGAGAAAACGCATAAAAGCTGAGAAAAACGTTGGAAAAACGCTGATTTTGGGCGTATCTTTGATGAAATATTAAAGTCACCTCATCACAAAATTTTTAGACCCTAGCTAAACCTCTGTACCAAATTTGAAAATTTTCTGTCTATTACTTGATGAAATAACTGAGAAAACGCAAAAACGCCATTTGCTCTCGATAAAGCAAAAAAAACGCTGGAAAAACGCTAATTTTGGGCGTATCGTTGACGTTATTGCAAATTCCTTCTAATACAACATTATTACACCCTAGCTGAGCTTCTGTACTAAATTTGAACAATTTCTGTTCATTTGTTCTCGATAGAGCTGAGAAAACGCTAAAAACGCAGATTTTGGGCGTATCTTTGGAATTTTTTTCAAATCCGTTCTTAGTGCGCCTCTAAAGGGCCAATTGAACATACCTATGTACCAAATTTGAACGTTTTTGGTCCGGTAGATTTTTAGCTCTGCGAGTGAGTGAGTCAGTCAGTCAGTCAGTCAGTGAGTGAGTGCCATTTCGCTTTTATATATATAGATTGACAATCCCAACTACTGGAGATATCTACCAACACAACAATATCTACCACCTTCACAACAAGACAGGAAGCATTGAGAATGCTTCAAAATGAATTAATGTAGTTCACTTAAAGGTCAATTTATTTCAAGTTTAAATTCCTCATTAAAAATGATTAACAATCCCGACCACTGAAGAACAGAATAGTTATTTGTGCAACTAGTGCGCAAAGTGACAGTTTGCTGCACCAAAAGAAACGTTGACGTTTCCATTCACAAACGGAACGGTTTATTGAGTGCTGCAGATGAACTTTGCGCTCGTATTTCACATTTAATTTTCCTACAGTTACCATTGAATATGAAAAGTGGGTAATTATGGGTATAATTCGCTGAAATGCATCAAATGTATATCTGTGTAATTTTTTTATCAATAAATAAAATAGAAAGTAGTATGTGTGTTTGAATGGCGGCTGTGTGCTGTCAGCTGCTGTCATCCACCACACTCCACCCCATTAAGATTCTTATAACGTGCACCACCACAGTATACCACAGTTATCAACTTCATTTTGATTTTGCTGCACTGGTGCTCCATATAACCTACTAACTATTTTGCGTTGCCATGTTGCAAATCTGGAGTGCGGAAAAAATTTTCCCGCACTAGAGCGGAAAAGTGATTATTTGCGTTCTGTAATCAGTGCAGCAATGACCACTTTTCAACGTAACTGCGGGAAATAGTTATTTGTGCAACTAGTGCGCAAAGTGACAGTTTGCTGCACCGAAAGAAACGTTTATGCCCGAGCCGTAGGCGAGGTTTCTTGAGTGCAGCAGAGGAACTTTGCGCACGTATTTCACATTAAATTTTTCCTACAGTTACCATTGAATATGAAAAGTAGGTAATTATGGGTAAAATTGCCTAAAATCCATCAAATGTTTTTTTGTGTAATTTTATTATTAATAAAAACCTTAATTTATTGCCAAATTGAATAATGTAGTAGTAAATGAATGAAGGCGGCTGTCACTCATGTCGCTGTCCTCGTTGTCCTTAATATTATTATAACGTGCACCACAACACTATACCACAGTCACTGTTACCAACTTAATTTTGATTTTGCTGCACTGGTGCTCCATATAACCTACTATTTTGCGTTGCCATGTTGCATATCTGGAGTGCGGAAAATTTTTTTCCCGCACTAGAGCGGAAAAGTGATTCTTTGCGTTCTGTAATCAGTGCAGCAATGACGACCACTTTTCAACGTAACTGTAGGAAAAGAATATTGATAGATCCTTATAGATAACTGAGATAGAATGTAGATAATAGATGTGATAAATGTAAGTTAAAGAAGATGTTAGTTAAGGAGATCTGTATTTCAATAGATTTTAATCATCTTGAAGTGCTTTCATTCATCATTTCATCCTAACAAATTACAAGTTAACGAATAGGTGAAAAATTGGAGTTGAAATTTAATACCATTTTCCCATTTTCTTTACCTGTACAGCACTGTAATTTACACTTTTACCATCCTTTGCTATCTTCCAAAAAAAGACTAGGGCTAGTATACTGGTACAGCCAGCTTCTGTGAGACGGTAAATGCATTTTCCAAGACGCTCCTTTTTGCACAGAGACAAGAGAAGAATAAGTTTCCATCCCGAGTGAAACTGGGGCTTTATTTGCGCGGGATGCTGAGTTTCGGTAGGAAGGGGGGGGGAATTTAGTGGAGACTAGTGGTGTGGGGGCTCGAATGAACCCCCAGGGGGTTCCTCAATATTTCAGCACCTGCAGACCTTAGCCAGCTTCCTTGGGGCCAGGAGGGTCCTCATTAAATTCCAACGTCTGGAGCGAGAGGGAGGGTTTCGCTCTTTTATTCGCTCTCTCTTTCTGTTTTCCTCCTGCCCTTATTGTGTTCTCTGTCTCTCATCGGCTAGTTGAAGGGCTTACTCCCTAATAAAGCATACCCAAAGCTCATAAACTCAACTACTGAGACGTTTCTATCTGCCCTTGGACGTATTCTTGCCTTTTCAACGTGCATAATAAACTTACAGATCATTTGCCTCACAAACCTCTTCCTATCATATCTTCTCTTCTTCTTCCTTATTTCCTCCTTCTCCTCCTCCTTCTTCTTCTTCTTCTCCTCGTTCTCCTCCTCATCTTCTCCCCCACCCAATTATAAGATATATCTTCTCTTCTTCTTCCTTATTTCCTCCTTCTCCTCCTCTTCTTCTTCTTCTTCTCCTCGTTCTCCTCCTCATCTTCTCCTCCTCCCAATTCCCTCCTCTCTTCCTCCTTATCCACCTACTCCTCCTCCCCTCATCTTCCAACACGTCCTCCTCCTTCTCTTCTTATCCTCCATCTCCACTATCCTACTATCTACTATCCTACACTATCCTACTACCTATCCCTTGTTTGGTAGAGAGTTAGTGGGGAGGATATTTTATAATATTCTTTCCGAAGAATGGACATTGATATGTCCAAAGCTCCGCCAATTTATGTAGATGCATAACAATATAATTATCTATAGTTATTATATTACAAATTACTTTTTTATTATCATATACAGTTCATAATTATTTTCTTAGTCTATATTATGTAAATTCATCTATAATTTTGCTGTATTGTAAACTATTTTATATAAGTGTTTAAGCCAGTATATATTGTAATCTACATAAATAAAGTACTCAATCAATCAATCAATCTCCTCCTCCTTCTTTCTTATACCCAATCCTACTCCTCGTCCTCCCATTTTGCCCACTTCCTTCAATCGCTTTCTTTTCTCTTCCTCTTCCTTTATCTCGTTATTTTCTCTGGATATCCTTCTAATTGTCCTCTTTTTTCATCTTATCTCTTTTTGTATCCACTTCTTAGTTATTTTCAGTCTTCTCTTCTATTTATTATTTTTCACCGTTCATTCCTTCTCTATATCCCAATTTTTACTTCTTTTCGTACTATATTCTCTCTTTGTTGTATTCTCTTGCCTCGACATCTTGGTAAGCGTCTTTGCTTTTCCATCTATTTCTCATCTCTTTTTGTATCCACTTCTTAGATATTTTCAGACTTCTCCTCCATTTATTATTTTTCACCGTTCTCTATATCCTAATTTTTACTTCTCTCCGTACTATATTCTCTTTTTTTTGTATTTTCTTTCCTCGACTTCTAGGAAAGCGTCTATGCTTCTCCATCTATTTCACATCATTCCATTCTTTTTTGACTGTTTCATTTCGGTTTCCTAGTTATCGGTTTCTTTCATTCGATTTAATTATATTTCCCAGCTTCATCTTTATTCTTCACCCGTTTCACTTTGCATTTTTTTCTTTCTTATCTTCTTCTAATCCTCAGACTATCTGTCTCCTCTATCTCACTACGTATCATCATCCTCCACTCCCTCCTCCTTTATCTTTGCTCTGCTTTTTCTATCTCTCCGCATTCCTGCTCTTCCCTTTGTTGATTTCTCTCTTGTTCTCTCTCTCTCTACAGAAGAATGGACATTGATATGTCCAAAGCTCCGCCAATTTATGTAGATGCATAACAATATAATTATCTACAGTTATTACAGATTGCTTTTTTCATATCATATACAGTTCAATAATTATTTTCTTAGTCTATATTATGTAAATATTCATCTATAATTTTGCTGTATTGTATATTAGTGTATAAGCCAGTATATATTGTAATCTTCATAAATGAAGTACTCAATCAATCAATCAATCTCTCTCTCTCTCTCTATTTCTCTTTCTCCTCTGTAACCAACTCCTGTTAATTCTATTTATTTTTCTCTTCTATTTTTAATTCTCGTTTTCTTATTTGATATTCCCTCCTTTTACCTCCCCCGTCCTTTCCGTTCCCATTATCTTCCTGCGCTCCTCCCCACCTCCCTCTCCTCCAGCTCCACCTCCACCTCCTCTTACTTCATCTCTCTCTCATCCTTCTCCTCCTTCATCTTTTTCTCATCCTCCTCTTCCTCCTCCTACTCCTTCTTTGCCTGCTGCACCACCTCCTCCTAATCCTCCTCCTCCTCCTTCTCCTCAACCTCCTCCTCCATCTCTTTCTCATCCTCATGCTTCTCAAACTCTTCCTCATCCTCTTTCTCTCTCTCATCCTCCTCCTCCTCTTCCTTCTCCTCCTTCTTCGCCTGCTGCACCTCCTCCTCCTTCTTCTTCTCCTCCTCCTCCTCATCCTTCTTCTCTTTCTCATCCTCCTCCTCCTACTCCTCCTTCTCCAGCTCATCCTCCTCTTTCTTCTCCTTCTTCTTTGCCTGCTGCACCACATTCTCCTACTCATCTTTCTTCTCTTTCTCATCCTCATCCTTCTCCTCTTCCTCCTCCTTCTTCTTCTCTTTCTCATCCTCCTCGTCCTACTCCTCCTTCTCCAGCTCCTCCTCCTCTTTCTTCTCCTCCTTCTTTGCCTGCTGCACCACCTCCTCCTCATCCTCCTCATTCTTCTTCTCCACCTCCTCAACCTCCTCCTTATTCCCCTCTTCCTCATCTTCATCCGTTTCTTTCTCATCCTTCTCCTCTCTCCTTATCATATCTGCATCACATCTCAGCACTCATCCTTATATCATCACTTCATTGCATATCTGCTATCCTATCATATCAGTTTAGATCCGTTCCCTAGTTGGGTTGGAAGTTGTAATATTGCAGTTTACTGCTAGTTAAATTGGCTGCTGCTGTGCTTCCATTATTGCATTAATCTGTGTTCGAGGTCGTAATAAGACCATCTTCAGAGTTTCCTAGATTATGAGCTGCTTTTTTGAAACATTGTACTGGAAAATTAAGAAATTAAAGTCTACATAAATAAAACGGGCATTAATGTGTTCAGGCTCGGTTGCAAAAACATTTCATGGAATTTAACCTTTATTAACTGCTGAATACAGGTTCAATCTGTATAAGACAACCGCAATGATTCATAGATCATTGGCTGCTTTTTGAAACATTTTACTGGAAAATTGAGAAATTAAAATCTACATAAATATAACGGGCATTAATCTGTTCAGGCTCGGTTGCAAAAACATTTTATGAAATTTAACCGATATTAACTGCTGATTACAGGTTTAATCTGTATAATACGAGTGTCAATGATTCATAAATTATGGACTGCTTTTTGAAACATTGTATTACGAAGTTCAAGTCAACATATAACTGACTATTAAATTAATCTGTGCTGGACGAATATATAATATATAGAACTGCGAAGGACTTCCAAATTATGAACTGATTTTTATAATATTGTACTGTATTATGAGAATTTAAGCCTGTTTTTCCATTTCCAATAATTTTATGGTTAATTTGTTGTGTCATAGTTCTGTAGTTCAAATAAAATAAATAGATTCAAAATAAAAATTTCAAGTTGTTACAACTACTTATTTATTGACACATTCTGGAAACTAGTCTCGATTGTTACGTCAATGAATATTACATCATTGATTATCAATCTAAAAAAAAATGATTGTTACATCATTGATTATCAATCTAAAAAAAATCAATAAAAGTAATCAAGTGTAAATTGTGAACGGTTGTGACTGGCAGCTGGTTGATTCTTCAATGTGAAAGGCTGTGATTGGCCGAGACAAGACAGGCCCACAGTGGGCGGAGCATTCAAACTGCTGTCATGAGAGATACACTTGAGCTCAAGCAAAAATTTGAACACTTAAGCTTTCAAAGGAATCTCCAAGGTTTCTCAATTTTTTCAATAAATTAGTGGATGTAATAGATCCAGGATGTAGCAAAGATTTAAACACTAGAGCCTTCAAAGGAATCTCCAAGGTTCTCAATTTTTTCAATAAATCAGGCAGTGGATGTAAAAGATCAAAGTGGTTATCAGGCATTGAAATGTAATTAAGCTTGCAATAACCAAGGAAGTTTGTGATAAGTTGATATCTTAGAGAATAAAGATCGATCAACTAAACTTGAGACTTCATTCACTAAAACTTTGTAATGAGTTGGTATCCTCTAACTTCCAATAGTAACCTACAAAAATGACCATTTACCCAACTTGTAACTCCATTCACTAAATATCTTGTGACGTACAACTCTTGAAAAGTCATATATTGAGTGAGGAACGAACCATAAGTAGCGATTTTAAGTAGGCCAGTAAAGTTTGGAGATAGAGTGCATCATTAGAGTTGAAAAGTATAATCATTCGTTTTAAAGCTGAGATGAATTTCAAGAGGCAGTACACAAAAAGTCCTCTCCATATTTCGGGTTCTCTTTTTCAGGGGGCGTAGTAGCGTTTTGATCATTCATACTTTTATTTGGCATATCGCTGAAAGATCGTTCTTGTATTACTGTTGAGTAGAATCTCTCACAGACTTTTTCTCTTCACTCACTTTCTTTCTCTCTCATTCTTCGGTAATGACATTCCTTACTGTACTCAGTTAAAAATTTAGGCACCATTATGAATAATACTCTTGACTGGTCAGAACAAGTGAACAAAACTTGTAAAAAGGTATTCTCAGCCATGCATGCATTGAAGAAAATGCACGATATTCTCCCTAAAAACATTAAATTATTATTGGTTCAATCTCTCATCTTCACACATTTAATGTATGTAATTCTGTTCTCAACGATATGCAAGTCACTCTGAATGATAAACTACAACGTAGCCAAAATTATTGTCTACTTTTCGTCTACTCTCTCCAACGCCATGATCATATCACCCCAGTCCACATTGCTAGTTCAACATTAAAGCGTCCCGATCAAAGGCTTTTTCGAATAGTCAAGCTTGTTAGAGATATCTTGAATACGGTAATCCGAACTATTTTAAAGATGATTTCAAATTTGTCTCTGAAGGTAGGAGGATAGATGCTTCACATACTAGAACCGGAGAAAGTACTTTAAGGATACCCAATCATTATTTTCACAAAATCCTTCTTAGTCAGTGCCTGTTGTGCATGGAATGCACTCCTGTTTCTATCAGTCCATCGAGAGCCGAGCGAGCTTCATCCTGACTTTAAAAAAACATCTTTTGGAACAAATGACTGAAACTGTCTGGCCCTAGAACGATCACATGACAACCATCCCCCTCCCCTCCCACAAATACAAGCCTTTAAACCTGTTCTAGAATGAATTATATATATATATATATATATATATTATATATATATATATATATATAATATAACTCATGTTATTTTAATTATCCACTGCATACTGCTGTATATTACTGAAAGTTGATTACCCTTATCTACTTTCAGCCTACTTCATTTTATTAATCAATAATTTGATCTTATCTACCTATATAATTATTTTACTCTATCAATTTTCTGTTTTTTTTCTCTTAAATATTTATATAATTAAAACTTCTAAATATTTCCATTAATAAATAAATCCTCAGTTTAACTACTTATTTATTGACACATTCTGGAAACTAGTCTCGATTGTTACGTCAATGATTATTACATCATTGATTATCAATCTAAAAAAAAAATGATTGTTACATCATTGATTATCAATCTAAAAAAAAAATGATTGTTACATCATTGATTATCAATCTAAAAAAAATCAAAAAAGTATCAAGTGTAAATTGTGAACGGTTGTGACTGGCAGCCGGTTGATTCTTCAATGTGAAAGGCTGTGATTGGCCGAGACAAGACAGGCCCACAGTGGGCGGAGCATTCAAACTGCTGTCATGAGAGATACACTTGAGCTTAAGCAAAAATTTGAACACTTAAGCTTTCAAAGGAATCTCCAAGGTTTCTCAATTTTTTCAATAAATTTGTGGATGTAATAGATCCAGGATGTAGCAAAGATTTAAACACTAGAGCCTTCAAAGGAATCTCCAAGGTTTCTCAATTTTTTCAATAAATCAGGCAGTGGATGTAAAAGATCAAAGTGGTTATCAGGCATTGAAATGTAATTAAGCTTGCAATAACCAAGGAAGTTTGTGATAAGTTGATATCTTAGAGAATAAAGATCGATCAACTAAACTTGAGACTTCATTCACTAAAACCTTTGTAATGAGTTGGTATCCTCTAACTTCCAATAGTAACCTACAAAAATGACCAATTTACCCAACTTGTAACTCCATTCACTAAATATCTTGTGACGTACAACTCTTGAAAAGTCATATATTGAGTGAGGAACCATAAGTAGCGATTTTAAGTAGGCCAGTAAAGTTTGGAGATAGAGTGCATCATTAGAGTTGAAAAGTATAATCATTCGTTTTAAAGCTGAGATGAATTTCAAGAGGCAGTACACAAAAAGTCCTCTCCATATTTCGGGTTCTCTTTTTCAGGGGGCGTAGTAGCGTTTTGATCATTCATACTTTTATTTGGCATATCGCTGAAAGATCGTTCTTGTATTACTGTTGAGTAGAATCTCTCACAGACTTTTTCTCTTCACTCACTTTCTTTCTCTCTCATTCTTCGGTAATGACATTCCTTACTGTAGCTCAGTTAAAAATTTAGGCACCATTATGAATAATACTCTTGACTGGTCAGAACAAGTGAACAAAACTTGTAAAAAGGTATTCTCAGCCATGCATGCATTGAAGAAAATGCACGATATTCTCCCTAAAAACATTAAATTATTATTGGTTCAATCTCTCATCTTCACACATTTAATGTATTGTAATTCTGTTCTCAACGATATGCAAGTCACTCTGAATGATAAACTACAACGTAGCCAAAATTATTGTCTACTTTTCGTCTACTCTCTCCAACGCCATGATCATATCACCCCAGTCCACATTGCTAGTTCAACATTAAAGCGTCCCGATCAAAGGCTTTTTCGAATAGTCAAGCTTGTTAGAGATATCTTGAAATACGGTAATCCGAACTATTTTAAAGATGATTTCAAATTTGTCTCTGAAGGTAGGAGGATAGATGCTTCACATACTAGAACCGGAGAAAGTACTTTAAGGATACCCATCATTATTTTCACAAAATCCTTCTTAGTCAGTGCCTGTTGTGCATGGAATGCACTCCTGTTTCTATCAGTCCATCGAGAGCCGAGCGAGCTTCATCCTGACTTTAAAAAAACATCTTTTGGAACAAATGACTGAAACTGTCTGGCCCTAGAACGATCACATGACAACCATCCCCCTCCCCTCCCACAAATACAAGCCTTTAAACCTGTTCTAGAATGAATTATATATATATATATATATATATATATATATATATATATATATAATATAACTCATGTTATTTTAATTATCCACTGCATACTGCTGTATATTACTGAAAGTTGATTACCCTTATCTCCAAGGTTTCTCAATTTTTTCAATAAATTTGTGGATGTAATAGATCCAGGATGTAGCAAAGATTTAAACACTAGAGCCTTCAAGGGAATCTCCAAGGTTTCTCAATTTTTTCAATAAATTTGTGGATGTAATAGATCCAGGATGTAGCAAAGATTTAAACACTAGAGCCTTCAAAGGAATCTCCAAGGTTTCTCAATTTTTTCAATAAATTTGTGGATGTAATAGATCCAGGATGTAGCAAAGATTTAAACACTAGAGCCTTCAAGGGAATCTCCAAGGTTTCTCAATTTTTTTAATAAATCAGGCAGTGGATGTAAAAGATCAAAGATGTTATCAGGCATTCAAATGTAATCAAGCTTGCAATAACCAAGGAAGTTTGTGATAAGTTGGTATCTTATAACTCCCTACATAAAGATCGATCAACTAAACTTGTGACTTCATTCACTAAAACCTTTGTAATGAGTTGGTATCTTCTAACTTCGAATAGTAACCTACAAAAATGACCAATTTACTCAACTTGTTACTCCATTCACTAAATATCTTGTGATGTACAACTCTTGAAAAGTCATATATTGAGTGAGGAACCATAAGTAGCGATTTTAAGTAGGCCAGTAAAGTTTGGAGATAGAGTGCATCATTAGAGTTGAAAAGTATAATCATTCGTTTTAAAGCTGAGATGAATTTCAAGAGGCCGTACACAAAAAGTCCACTCCATATTTCGGGTTCTCTTTTTCAGGGGGCGTAGTAGCGTTTTTTCATTCATACTTTTATTTGGCATATCGCTGAAAGATCGTTCTTGGATTGCTGTTGAGTAGAATCTCTCACATACTTTTTCTCTTCACTCACTTTCTTTCTCTCTCATTCTTCGGCAATGGCATTCCTTACTGTAGCTCAGTTAAAAATTTAGGCATCATTATGAATAATACTCTTAACTGGTCAGAACAAGTGAACAAAACTTGTAAAAAGGTATTCTCAGCCATGCATGCATTGAAGAAAATGCACGATATTCTCCTTAGAAACATTAAATTATTATTGGTTCAATCTCTCATTCTCCCACATTTAATGTATTGTAATTCTGTTCTTAACGATATGCAAGTCACTCTGAATGATAAACTACAGCGTTGCCAAAATTATTGTCTACGTTTCGTCTACTCTCTCCAACGCCATGATCATATCACCCCAGCCCACATTACTAGTTCAACATTAAAGCTTCCCGATCAAAGGCTTTTTCGAATAGTCAAGCTTGTTAGAGATATCTTGAAATACGGTAATCCGAACTATTTTAAAGATGATTTCAAATTTGTCTCTGAAGGTAGGAGGATAGATGCTTCACATACTAGAACCGGAGAAAGTACTTTAAGGATACCCAATCATCGAACTACTATTTTCACAAAATCCTTCTTAGTCAGTGCCTGTCGTGCATGGAATACACTTCCTGTTTCTATCAGGTCTATCGAGAGCCGAGCGAGCTTCAACCTGACTTTAAAAAAACATATTTTGGAACAAATGACTGAAACTGTCTGGCCCTAGAACGATCACATGACAACCATCCCTCACCCATTCCACCAATATAAACCTTTAAACCATGTTATAGAACGAATTGTATATATATATATATAATATATATATATATATATATATATATATAATATAAACTCATGTTATTTCAATTATCCACTGCATACTGCTGTATATTACTGAAATTTGATAACCCTGATCTACTTTCAGCCTACTTCATTTTATAATCAATTATTTGATCTTATCTACCTATATAATTATTTACTTTATCAATTTTCTGGTTTTTTTTTTTCTCTTAAATATTTATATAATTAAAACTTCTACAATATTTCCATTAATAAATAAATCCTTAGTTTAATTAATTAAATTAACGTTTTGGTAGAGAGTTAGTGGGGAGGATATTTTTAATATTCTTTCCGAAGAATGGACATTGATATGTCCAAAGCTCCGCCAATTTATGTATAAATAAAGTACTCAATCAATCAATCTTAAATACTGAAAGATAATTTCATTTTGTAACTACATAAGCGGAGCTATGAACACGTCAATTCTTTGTAATGAATATTCAGAATATTCTTCTCAGTAAAATATTCTTTCTGCATTAAAAGAGAAAGGGAGAGAGAGAATGATAGAATGAATGATGGAGAGAGTGAAAGATTCCACTTTTTCTCGAAGCCGAATTTTGCGATACATCTTTGAAAGACGAGATATGCAGCCGAAATTTTGGGAGGATAGGTTTGAGGGTGGAACAGAGTAGCAAGGGTAAAAGTGGAAGAATTGTAGGAGAGGGGAAGAAAGCGAAGATGGAGAAAGAGAAAAGTAATTGAAAGTGAAGAGTTTCGATTTGTCGGGATGATGATGGTACTTCGTGGAGGCGAATATTCACAAGTGGGCCACGAGAAAGTTTCCCTTAACAAGTGGAGGGAATCGTGGATTGTGAAGAATGAGTAGATAAGAGGGAATTGAAGGGAGAAGAAGGAACTGGAGGGGATAAAAAGGAATTAGAGGGGGAAGAGAGAAGAGAATCGAGTTTGGAAGGAAGTGATTGTGGCTTTGATTTTTCCTACTTATTCTTTGTCATCTTCTTGTTTTCACTCTTTTTTATCTTCTCATCTTCCCATTTTCCCTATTTTCTACTCTCTCATTCTGCCTCATTCCCTATCTTTTTTTCTCTCTCTTACATATCGTCCATTGCCTTCTTTCTTATTTTTTCCCTATACCTTGTTTCATGTTCCTTCTCTTTCTTTCTCTTTTTCAAATTTCAACATTTCTCTCTCTTCTCATCTCTCTTTTTAATTTTCCTTCCATCTCCTCTATCATTTTTATATTTTGAAACCACATTCAACTTTAATCTCATCTTTCTTCCATTATCTTCAACTCTATGTTTTCTTATATTTTACTTTGTCTCCTCCGTCCTTTCCCTTTACCTTCCTTTTTCTTCCTGTCTTCTCCCTCTCCTTCTGCGTCCTTTCATGAGATTTTCATCAGTTATCTCAATTATTCTTCCATTAAATAATCTCAACCTCCTGAATTTTTTATTTATAAATTTATTTTTTTTAACGTTTTAAACTCATAATCTCAACCTCCTGAATTTTTTATTTATTATTTTTTTACAACTTTTTAAACTCTCATTCTGAAACTGAATTGCCAGTTTCACATCTTCCTTTCAATTCTTCTACCACGTTTTATAGATCGTCTTCTCCCTCTTTATCTGCTTCTCTTATTCTCCTTCAAATCTATATCGTCTTCCTTCTCCCTCCCCGGCTTCAGCCTGACAAGTGGCTCCACTTGAAGCCTAATCTCCTTGCGCATTATTGAAATAACTCTTCTCTCTGGTTGTGGAATTTTCCTTTTGCTCTTTCTACTTCTTCTTCTTTGTCTTCTCCTTATCTTCTTCCTCATCCTCCTCCAAATGCTTTTTCTTCATCATCATCATCTTATTCATTATAATCTTCTTCTTCTTCTTCTTCTTCTACTACTACTTCTTCTTCATCATCATCATCATCATCTCCCTCTCCACCTTCTTTCCTTTCTCCTTATCGTCTTCTTTTTATCTTCTTATCCTTATTCTCCTTATCCTTCTTCTCCTATATAATCACTATTCTTCTTTATTATCTTCTCCTGTCCTCTTCTTCCCCTTATCCTCTTCTTAGCCTTCTTCTTCCTATTTTCTTCTTCTTCTCCCTATTCATGATCTTACTCTTGTTCTTATTTTTCTTCTTTGTTGTTTATTTTTCTTTATTGGGGTTCCTCCAACTAAGTATTTGAACAGTGGCATTCCCCTTCCACACAACACTCCCCCCCATTATTACTGATGACATTTGCAAGACATTCACCCTACTCTGTCTATATCGTATTATTTTTGAACGGAGATCAAAAGACGTTTACCACCCACTGTATTGGCTCTATAATATAATATTTTCTCATTTCTGTATGTTGATAAAATAAAAATATTATGAGATGAATATAACGGACGAATAAGTATGGAGAAATTCTTCCTACGATGTGGGTGGACGCGTTTCTAAGTATTGAAAAATGTGATTTCAATCACGTTATTAGTTGAATACCATGAAAGGATGATCTCATATTTTGCTATAGGAACTAGGAAACACCATTGACTAGGATATAATTTAGCTATAGTAAAGAGAGAGTCACATATATCTCTTACTAGTAGGTAACTCGTGATTCGCAAGGGTCTATCTTAAAACTGCAAAATGAAAACTTGACGTAATAAAAAATTCGAAATTTGAAAATAGGCCCATAACCATCCTCGGTTAATGAAGAATATTTATACAAAATTTCAAATCAATCAGTCCAGTAGTTCAGACGTGATGATGTGTCAAACATAATTTTCCTACATCACGTACGTGTATGAGCCAGCTCTTTCCATTATTATAGTAAAGATGATGGATAGATGGATGATTTATCAGTATCTTTGAATGGGAATAACTTTTGAACGGTTTGAGAAATCGGTGCGGTTTTGATGCGACAGAAAATCAGTTATTTTTAATCGAATAGGATCCCCAATCATACCCATCATCTAGTGTACTTTTAAAAGAAATGTTCAGCTGCTTCTATACAACAAATGGAAGCATGACAAATTGAAAACTTGACGTAATGAAATCTTGAAGAACTAAAAATAGGCATAAATAACCATCCTCGGCTAATTAAGAATCTATATGCAAAATTTCAAAATTTCAAATTAATCAGTTGAGTATATTTCAAACGTGATGATGCGTCAAACATAACTCCCTATTCCTGTATAAGCCAGTTCTTTCCTTTATTATAGTATAGAAAACTGAAGAATACATAATACTTGAAAACCTCACAGAATCATATAGATTTTTCCAATACATCAATAAATTTCAGTTCGATTAGGATCCTCCTCAATTTGAATGAAGCAGCCTTTTGTTTTCCCAATTCCAAACAAAATTCCTTAAAATACTCGTATCACTGCGAATTCGTGTCTGATAGTACATTATAACTGAAGAATATAAATTATTACTTATTTTATTGTGATCTATTCTTGTTTTTCTTATGAAATTCAATCATAGGCCTACAGCATGAAGACTATGTCCATTTCATTTGTACTGGTGGCAAAATTTTACATTAAAAATAATTATTTGATAAAATCCAAGTTCAATTGTAATGAAAACAAATTCCTTCAAAAAATAATTGATAATAATACGTTTCAAGGGAAAAAATTATGAACAAAAAAATTGGGAAGCACCGGGATTCGAATCGTGGAACCATCGCTCCGTAAGCTAGCGTTTTACCATTGAGCTACACGGGCGTTCAAAAAAGATTGTCTTGTAACAGTATTATAACCTCCTCATAAAAAACACACTTAGGGCTCATTAACGTAGCCTATGGAACTTCATGTACGGTGGCATAGATAAATTTGAACATTAATCCTGAAAAATCTAGAAGGAAAATTGAATTTTGGGCTTCCAGGTGCACGAGATTGATATTTTTAGAATCTATGTGCAAAATTTGGAGATCTAAATCATTCCCGTTTTTCCGGTATGCAATCCACAAGTTGACATGTTTTGATGCGAACAAACGAACACACGAACAAACACAACCCTACTCTCTCTTATTATATAGAATAATATGTACTCTCTTATTATAGTTTAATAAACAGGATGTTTTGAATGAATAATGAATTTATTGCCAAATACAAGAAATATTTTTAGAAATGAAATAATCATTTAATTACAATAGTTTTTGGTGTTCTCGTTTGTTATAATGTGTTACATTTTGAGTTGGAGCTACCAGCTGATTAAATTCAGTTTAAGCTTTGACTGTGCAAACGGCCCTTAGAGAAATGCCAAACCGTCGACTTGAATCTTAGACCTCACTTCGCTCGGTCAATAATGTGGTTTGATAATAAATTATTTACTTTACTTAATTAATAAATAATATCGTCATAATAATAAATTCGGTAACAATAAAAGTGGTTGACAATTTCAATTTGTGTTTTCATTAAAGGAAGATTTGCTAATAATTATTATAATATCTCAGTAATTCCCATCTGTAAAGGAAGGAAGAACTGTTGAAGAGGAAATGTCTTTAATGATCAGTAAATCCACTTTAATTCACTTCACACTGAATTCTCAATTTTCAAGTCATTTTGATAGAACAAATGTTTGCTGAAGGTGCCCACAGGCTGCAGGTGTCTCTATGCTTGTGCATATGGGTAATGCGACCGATGACCCATGAGAGATTACAGCTTAATGTGGGTTCTAAACCACCGTGGAGCAAGTTTTTTAATCATTTTTACTTTCCTTGCCCTATTACCATAGGTAAGGAAAGTATTGCTTTCAGAAAAAAATTAAGGTACCCCAATTTCTAAATTTCTATACCTTTCAAGGTCCCCTGAGTCCAAAAATAGTAAATTTCGCACCTAGAGCAGAGAAAAATTTTTGCCTGTGGTGCTAACAATATTTTTTGCCACACTACAGGTATTGCTAACAAAATAAATAAAGAATACAAAATAAAGAATACTCGTTATCGTACCTATCTCTTGATTTTAGTGGTAGAAGATTTGCAGTCAGGATTTCAGATTCTTTTAAAATCTCACTTGGAATATCACGGGTGTTGTCATCTATGAGCATTTTTGAAAATTCGGAATGTGCTAATCAACAATAAATAATTGAATAAAAATGGTTGCGAAGCGAATGCTGAATTAGTTTGATTCAAAACTCGAACTGAAATAATGGCGACTTCAGATGGAGAAAGTTGACACTCGCCCGATCTAGCGGATGACTTATTAACTACAGACTTCCATGAGCGGGCTGGAAAGAGTACTCCGGCCTAGGCTGGAAAGAAACCTGTTTCTTACGTCAGACGAGAGTCGTCTGCAAGCAAGGTCTTTCAGATCTACATAGGGACTGGAAAACAGCTGCTTTCTGTGCAGTGTGGCGAAAAGTGGTTTTTGGGTTTTGGTCTGTATGTGTGTGTGGTTGTGTGTCTGTGTCTGTTTACACGATATCTCAAGTAACGGAATGACTTGAAATTTGGAAATTAAGGTACTTACACTATAAGGATCCGACACAAACAATTTCAATCAAATGCAATTCAAGATGGCGGCTGAAATGGCGAAAATGTTGTAAAAACAGGGTTTTTCGCGATTTTCTTGAAAATGTCTCCAACGATTTTGATCAAATTCATACCTAGAATAGACATTGATAAGCTATATCAACTGCCACAAGTCCCATATCTGTAAAAATTTCAGGAGCTCCACATCATCTATGCAAAGTTAGATTTTAGATTTCCAATTATCAGGTCGAGCATGAGGTTGAGCATGAAAATCTCTACAATTAATGTCCAGTAACATTTCCACCTAAAATTGAAAATAAGCTTGAAATTTGAGAAAATGTGATTATTCAATTGCAAACTATTGGCAACTGTTGATTTTATTAAATTATTCACTATGAAGAGATAGCAGATTTCGTGTGTATCCAGCGTTATTGTCCTGTCACCAGCTGGCTCAGATCTTTGAATAGTAGACTTGAGATGCGCGGGAACACTAGCGTCAGGTGATCAATTCTCATAATGGCAAGGAAAATTGTGTGAGTGCGCCACACCAGATTTTTAGATTCACTGTCGTATTAGAATGTAAAAGACCATAATATGCATAATCAAATAGTATCATGAAGACTGTACATCAATTTTAAAATTGATATCTACCACAATGTCACCTTCACTGAAAATTAAAAATTGATTATTCTGTCAATTGAGGAAGTTTTCTACTATTTTTCCTCTCTAATAATATTTTCTCTCGTGTTGTTACAGATGGAACGATGGCGAAACAACCACTAAAAATCTCTCGAACGCTCTTCTAAAAAACTCTAGTCAAAAACCAAAACCAAATGTGATATTTTAGCGTTTTAACAAGCGTGTAGTGTTAATAATTAACGTCGTAACATAATACTCAATCTGTTGAAAACTTCAATACTCGAACACTAGATCGTCGTTTCGCTTTCAAAACTAGTTTTAACCAATGAATATATCCTGTACGAACGGATTTAGTGCACTAGACGACCAATCAGAAGCGAGCATTTTGTTAACCACGCCCATTGTGACGTCATTACGAAGGTTACCTCATCAATCACTGAGACCGCATCGGCGAAAGAACGTTTCAGTTCATGAACTGAATTGATTGAACGATAGTTCATTGCAAGAAATTAGTGCCAGATACGAATATATTTAACGATTTTTGGCTTTAATAATAATAGTTTGTTTTTTACATAAATTTTAAAATCTAGTCTACTAGTCATATTCAAATTATCGTCAAACAATAGGGATTTGTAGAAGACTGTAGTTTGAAAATTTTTCTAAAGTGATACATAAGTAACAGTAGTTGTGAGTTTTTACAAACATATAAGTCCGCTAAATAATTTTTGAAAACTTTCTCAAGTGCTGTAATGTTCTACGAAAATACGAAACCATACATTACTCGATTTGTGTCTTCATCACTGATAACCGCGTTCACGAAACAGTATCAAGTTTGTTAATGACGTTGAGGTGGGGTTGACGTTTTTGATAAGGGTAGTAGAGGGACTAAGGTGAAGAAAGTGCTTGTTGGTGGAGAAGAAGAAAGATCTTCCCTGAAGCTCGAAGTCTGTCGTTGCCTGCAGGTGTTTTTCGGACCAAATCGATTCGCTCTCTCTGCAACAGGTGAGTGGAAATTCGATTTGCTCTTTGTTTTCTGTCTCTAGTTTTACTTTGTGCGTCTCTGTTGCTCCCGCGGCGTTATTTCCAAATCCTTTGGAGAGACTATAAATCTATCCGGGAGGAAGAACGAACGCGGCTGTCTTGTTTTTCTCCGTTCTATCTCTTCCCTCAATGTTTTGTCTTAGACTATCATTCCTCTCCTGTTCTTTCTCTACAAATTAATTCCTCTCCTTTTAGTATTCTTCTCCTTATTATAATTTCTCCTGTTCTCTCTGTAGCCCACTTTTATACCTTCTCTCATCCTATTTAACGTCTTCTCGTCTTCTTCCTAATTATCTATCTCTCTCTTATTTCAACCTCATCTTCCGTTCCTATGTTGTATTCTTCGGAATTTTCTTGTAACTCAATCTCCTTCTCGTTTCTCTTCTCCTCTTCCTATTTCTACACTCTCATTCCTTCTCTTTTTTTGTCTTCTAATCCTTCATCTTCTGCGCAATTCTCTTCTCCTCTCTCCTTACCATTCTCCACTTTAGTTTCTATCTGTCCTTTTCCCGTAATTTTCTCTTAGTTCCTTCTAATTTCCCTTCTTGATGTATTTTCTCTTCCCTTTCTAGTTTGGGTTGCGAATCGCTCCTCTTGTTTGTCATTATCTCTCTTCACTCTATTGCCTAATTTCCTTCATATTTCTCACTTTTCCTACAATCTCATCTTATTTTCATTCCTTGATTCGTTGTTCCCTCCCTCCTTCGTAGCCTACATTGCTAATGTTTCTGTATATCTTCTATCTTCTTCCTTCATGTTATCCTCAGCTCTACTTCATATTTCGCATCCTCTCCCTCTGTCATCTTCCTTGTTTTCTCAAGTCCTGATTCTCTCCGTCTTCCGTCCTTCTTTAGTCTTTTTTCTATCCCCTTCATCATATTTATAATAATGCTCTTTCTCCCTTTTTTCCGCCTTTTCTTGTAGTCATCCACTCAATTCTTCCTCATTTCTTCTTTTACCTCATATTTTACTTCTTCCTCTTATTCTTTTCGTCTTCTCTTCTACTCTCCATTCCTTCTCAACTTTTTTCCTCTTCCACTCCTCATTCGTTCGTTTTCACTCCATCTTCTTTCTTCTTTCCTTTCTCATCATCTCACTAGTCCTCCCCCACTCCTCATCTTCATCCTCCTCCTCCATCCCTCCTCCTCCTACTCCTCTTCTCCATCATCCTCCTCATTTTCCTCTTCTACCACCTCTTCCTCTTCCCCCTCCTTCTCTTCTCCCTGCTCTTCCTCCTTCTCTTCATCCTCCTCCACCTCTTTCTTCTCCTCCTCCTCTTCCTCCTCATCCTCCTCTTCTTTCTACTACTCCTCCTCCACCTCCTCCTTCTGCTCATTCTCTCCACTCCCCATCCTCCTTGTTTTCCTTCTCCTACTCCCCCTCCTCCATCCCCCTCTTCCTCCCATCCCTCTACTACTCCAGACGAGAGATTAATTAGATGGCAGCATACTGTTTCCGAATCGCTACTAACACTTTGAAGTGCGAGTATGCGGGTGTGTGTGAGTGTGGTTGCGTTGAAAGAAAGCGGCTCGCCTCCCTGCATTGAACAAGGAAAGGGAACTAGCAACAGGTTCTTTCTTTGTTCCACTTACACCCCCAATCAAGTGTCAGTTGACTAATTATTACGATCGTTGTGTGCGGTTGTGTTTGGGTCCTAGTTTCATTTCAGTTGGAATAGATTTTATTGGTAGTGAGTGATTGTGTGATTGATTGAAAAGATTTAATGCCGTGTTTTTGACGATTCTTGAGCGTATGAATGCGCTCAATCGTTCATACAATCAATCGATTGATCCTTATGTTTCTACCGAACCAGGGGCCTATTGCCTGAGAAAATACAAACTAATAATATTAGTAGTCTTCATAATAATATTAGTTCAGAATAGGAAATTACTTCAATATTAGCTTGTATTTCCGCATGCGGAACAGAGCACAAGTCGCAAGTCGTGCTCGAATAAGATATGGAACTCAGAACCAAGATAATTTGAATATCAATTTGTAATACACTACATTATTACTATGCTCAGAATCGTTCGTGAATACGTGTTCGTAAAATGTTACAATGTTTTATAGATTAAAAATCTGGTGTGGCGCACTCACACAACTTTCCTTGCTTATTGAACTGTAAGCCCCATTCTTAAAGGAGAATAATTTAGGGGAATAACATAATGACGATTGGCAGCAACATATTTGAAACTACGATCAGATTACTGTACAGTATATGTGTATATATAATTGTTTTCAGAGTACTTTTTCCTTTGTGTAAATTGTGAAATTCGATGATATTTTTTAAAAGTCGTCTAAACAGCTGTTCTACAGATGAAATATCTCGACTATGTGTTCTTTTTATGAACTGCTCTACCTATCTACCTCATGCACGAGAAGGAGGTTACAAAGTCCATTTCTCAAGGATGGGATGGACCCCCCATTAGTTTCTCAGAAAGGAGACTCATGCTGCCAGTTGATAGAGCTGATAAATAAAAATTCATACAAGGTATGAATTCGAAAAAAATAAGTCATTTTTGAGAAAATCGTGAAAAACATGGTTTTTTAGTAAATTATCCGCCATTTTTTCCGCCATCTTGAATTGAATTTTATTGAATTTCTTATTGTCGGATCCTCATGGTATAAGGACCTTAAATTTAAAATTTCAAGTCAATCGGTTAATTAGAAATTGAGTTATCGTGTTCACAAACATACACACATACACACACACGGACCAACACCCAAAAATCATGTTTTTGGACTCAGGGGGCCTTGAAACGTATAGAAAACTTGAAATTAGGGTTCCTTAATTTTTTTTGGAAAGCAATACTTTCCTTACCTATCTATGGTAATAGGGCAAGGAAAGTAAAAACATCAGTACTTGATTTTTTTATCAGCTTGCCTTTAGAGTCCAGATCAGAGTATGGTTTACCAGAGTCTGCATGCATCAACTAATAAATTTTATTGCGGATAATTTCTATCTAAATTGCTCCATTCATTTTTGTTTGTAAATTGTCAGTGTTATGAATAAATTTCAATTTCAATTTGGGAAAGGAACAGTTTTGGGCTTTAAGCCTGTTGTTCCTTTCCCAATCATTCATAGTTGAGAATTATATTGTAACTATCAATGTATAAATAAATATAAATGCCAACATGAGCATTTTATGCTTGTGCGTGTGTAATGAAATATGCGAGAGTGATTTCATGAGATGATCAAAATGTCTATGCCTATCGGTGGGATTCGAACCCACGACCAGGTACCGGTAGCAGACTACCTTAGTCGTCTCGTCTATACTGGCCGGCAAAATTAAAAATCAAAATCTTTCTAATAATATGATAAAAATCGGCGCATTTTGTGATAGTTTCGAAATTTTCCCAGTTGCAGTCTGAAAGCTTCTACACTACCCAGTTACAGCTGCCATCTAGTGGCAGAAGTTGACCAATTAGGAGAAAGTAGGCGGGGCTTGATTTGTTGCGATCTAAAGCTGCGTCCACATATACGTGCTTCCAACCCGCACCGAGCACGCTCTGCCCTCGTACCGCCCTTGTTCCTCCATCGTACCGCAGTCGCTCCGCCCTCGCACGGCAGTCGCACCCATCATGAACGTTACGGAAGATGTTAGATCTTCTCGCGTTCCCCGGTCGACCACTCTTGCTCCCCGGTCGATCATCAATCGCTCTGCTGGAGTGACGTTCGGTTGCGGAGCAGAGCGAAAGTCTGTACGCACCTTTAGCAGTTGTACGTGACCCAGTAATTGGTGCCATCTTGCGGCAGAATTTATGCGGTTCAGAAGAAAGTTTTTGTCAACCCCCATTGATTCAACAACCTAAATCTTTCTAAGAAAACTCTGTGATCCTTAGATAACACCTGAGTATGTGAATGTTCGTCCATATTTCCAGGTGTATCTTTCCATAGCAATGAAACAAGATCTCGACTCGTTCTATTTAGGGTCTACCACCCATATCTCGGTCATTCTAGAATTTTCATAACATTTTGCAAAGGTAGGCAGAAAAACCGGTAAACAAACCTCATGTGGAACCTAATTTTGTGAAATGTACACACAGATATGATTACAGGACCGTGTTGAAACTAATCCAAATCTACGGTCATATCCAGGTTGAAACCGACATTTTTCCAATGACCACACAATGGAATCGAAGGAGATAGTGCCTGTACTATATAGTGTGATTCACTTTGAACAGTCAGCATTTCGTATAAGTTACATCAGTGCTTCCCATTTGAACAATGCTGACAATCCGTACTATAGTATACCACTATGAGAAGCGGAACTACTATACTAACTTTTGGAACAAGGGGTTCGTAATGAAAATGTAATGAGGATTTGTATAGGCTATGTTGTAGAGTGAGAGGGTGGTGGTTGTAATGGACTTTCAAGTTCCAGGCCAAACTGATAATTTGGATAATACCTACCCGTTTTTAGTTTGTCTGCTCTCTCCTCCTTAACTTTTCTCTTTTTCAAGTTCTTCTTTTTTGTTATATTCTATAGAAGATTGTCTCTCTTCTCTTTTTCGACGCCCTCTCTCGTATTCGTTTAATTTAATCCCTGGCTTAGTCAAGATTGAAACTAAATCTATTTCTTAAAGTCATTTTTGTTGAGTCTCTAGTTAACAATATTTATCATCTCATTCCAGCCAATTCCACTTTTTGTCCTTATAATATATAATATATATTTATTTATTATAATATATATATATATATAACTATATTATTATTATTATATTACAATATCCACGGATATCGAGTGGATTATATGCTCTTAGAAAAATGTCTCCCTTTTGTAAAATGGAAACGCGGAAAATGATTTATTTTGCCTACATACCCTCTATAATATCCTTTGGTATAAGTCTTTATGGATCTACTTCAAATCAGAACATGGATTCAATTCTCAAATCACAAAAACAAGCTATAAGAATAATTTTACACCTAGACCCCATAGCATCAGTTAAAGAACATTTCGCTCACTTGAATATAATGACAGTTTACAGTCTTTACATCTTTGAGACAATTATGAGTGTGAAAGAAAATCTTGGAAATATTTTGACGTTAGGACATAATCATAGATACAGCACTAGAAACAGAGATAAACTTTTACATTTGCAAAGCCATAGACTTGAGTTCTACAAGAAGAAGCCCACATACATAGGAGCCAAGTTCTATAACAAGCTACCGACGCGAATCCAACAAGAGCTGAATCCCAATAAATTCAAATTGGAATTACAGAGATATTTAACTGAAAGAGCTCTTTATAATATCGAAGAATATCTGAATGAATGAGATCAGCTCCTATGAGTTGAATTGTATTGTATGTTTTTATTGTTGTATTCTGTAGATGTTTTATTTGTTGGTATTTTATTTTTAATTGTATCTAATCAAAGATATGTACTACATTGGTAAGTAGCTTGTATGTACTTACATCTGTACTTAGCTATACTATTCATTGTATACACTGTACAAATTTATGAATAAAGAAATTATAAAATGAAATGAAATAGATCGTTATAATGGCAGTGTTTGATTATTAATGTATTGCCATTCTTGTCTATCAATCAACAAAGCAGATTGCGCTATCTCTTTCTCGCTTTGCTCTGTTGCCAGGTCGTTTTTTAACAATGTAGAATGTGGAATCAATAATTAATTAAGAAAACGTTCCATCTTATTTATGAAAATCCATCATGAAATTATTGAAAAATATAATTCCTTGCTTGATGAAATAAAATTGATAATTTAAAATGAGAATGAACAGTTAATATTACATCAATAAATCAGTATCAGCTACCGTCTATAGAAGGCATTGACAAGACAGAGGATCGACAACGTTTTTCTCCTATCTTTCTTCACTGCCATTATAACGTGGATCTCACCATATTTCTTACTATTACATATGACGAGACTAATTATTTATAATCATTATTTTGATATTTTTATATTACCTACTTCTCTCTTTGGTATTTTGTTTCATAATTTGTTATTTTTTGAAGACTAACTTCGCTTAAAAAATTTTCTTCCATTCTTACTACCCACTTCTACACTATTCTAGATCCCTATTCATTTTACAGCTATCAGTATTTTTTCAATTCATACTATCTTCTATTCATCTGTCTTTTTTCCTATTTTAATCCTTTTTATGACTCCATTTTATTATTTTTGCTCCCTGTATCTTCTTCTAATATTCTTATTGATCTCTTCGTAGTAATGATGATAAGTATGAAAAATGTAATCCCATCCTTTTTCCTCTTTCTCCTGTCTTTCTCGTATATTCTCTCTGACCTCTCTCATTTCACTTTCTGTTTACTCTTTTTCCATGAAGGAATCGGTTATCTGTCTCTCTCTATCTCTCACTGTTCCTGTCTCTCTTCTTGCTGTATTCTGCGGTACTCTCCATCCCTTGGTTTCTCTGTTTTCTTCGCCTCACATTTTCCATTACAATGTAACGTCAACGTCGAAAAACTATTAGAGAGAAGTGAGGAAAAAAAATGTTGAAAATATTAGGAGTGTTGTGGTTGCATTACTGTGTTAGAGGTGAGAGAGAAAAAAGGGAGAATAGTCCTGCACAATTTATGATAAGTAGAGTGTGAATGAGAGAGAGAGAGAGTGAGAGAGAATAGACCAGCCCATTTTATGATAAGTAGAGTGGTGGTGGACAGTGTTTCAAATTTACTGTTAAACGAATGCAAATTTGCTGAAATTTTCGTTGCAAAGTGAGTTGGGATTGTCCTCCTATCTCTCTTCCTCCTCTCACTCCTCCTCCTACTCCTACTCCTCCTCCTCCTCCACCTCATCATTATCCTCATCCTCATTCCCCTGCTCCTCCTCTTCCACCACTATTCAGTCCTCCTCTTCTTCCTCCATTTCCTACTCCTCATAAATTTTTCAACTTTGTCCTCTATATTCTTTCTCTCTTTTCAACTAGTTTCTAATATCCTTTCTAGTCTACTTCATTCTCTTCATTTGGCCTAATTTGTTCTTCTCCTTCTGTTGTTTTTCCTTTGCTTCCTTTCTCTCTTCCTTTCCACATACTCTTCTTATAATTCTTCATTTCCTCAACTTTCACTTGTTTTTCTTATTTATATTTCTCCCAGACATCCTGTTATTGATTTTTCATCCTCTTTCCTGTCTGTCTTTACCTCTTATTTCTCCTTTTTCCGCTCTCCTCACTTCCCTCTTGCTATTATCCTTCTCCTTTTTCCTTTTCTAGGGTTTTGTGGCAGAGAGGAACTGGAGTCCTATCTCCGCCCTTAATAAAGACAATTATTCAATTCAATTCTCCCAGTCTTCATCTTCATTTTCCATCTTCTCCTCTTTCTTCCCTATTCTCTCTTTCAATTTCCACTCTCTTCCTTTTCAAGTTTTTCTTCCTCCCCTTTTCCCTTCACGTTCTCCGTTTCTCTCCTGCTTTACCTCTTCCTCTATCAATTCCCATTTCCTTTTCCTTCTCCACCTCTCGTTCCTCATCTTTATCCCTCTTGTCCTAACTTCGCCCTTAATAAAGGTAATTATTGAATTCGATTTTTTCTGCCATCTTTCCTCATCTTTTACCTCTTCTATTTCCTTCCTCTCATTCTTCTAAACCTCCTTCTTCTACTCCTTATTCTACTTCTCCTCATAATTGTGTTACTCTTCTTCCTCTACACTCTCCTCTCTTCATTCCTTATCTTTTTCACCGTCTTCTCATTTCCCTCTACCTCCTCCGCTCCATCTTATTATTCCTTTCTCTATTAGTTTCCTTCTTATTCTTCTCTTTACATTCTACCCCTCATCTTTATTCACCTTCTTCCTCTCCACTTCTATCCTCCCCCTTATCTTCATTTCTCTTCTCGTTTTCCTCCTCCTCCTTCCTCTTTTGTTTTTTCTCTTTCTCCTACTCTTCCATTCCTGTTCATATGGAAGTGAGGTGGTGTGGAGGGAGGGGAATACTATGGCCTGTGCAAGGGCGGGTCTCAGTCGATCGATGCTGTTCCCCTCCCCCTTCTGTTACACTTACACTTACACTAGTGTTACACTTAAACTGGTGTTACACTTCTCGCTTAGCCCCTCCAACATACACCATTCACAACTTGCTACAACCTCATATTATTGTGTCAAACCACAGATAAGAGCAGATGAAAGATTTGCTTGGTCTGTGGTCATATTATTAATGTATGCCTCTTTCTCTGTTTGTGTGAATGTATGATGTTTTGCCTCTTTCCATTTGTTTCATTCTCCTTCGAGTCTTCTAGTTTGTTATTCTCATGAATTCACCCTTTTGACTTGGCTAATTAGCTGTTCATTCGTTTAGCTGCATCTTATAAGAGAAAACTTATACTATTATTAAACTAAAATGCAAATTAAATGCTGTAATTTCCATCTAAAAACTTATACGTTTTCACGTTATTTTTGTGAATATCGGTTTGCCTGGCTTGGCTGCAGTCGGTAAAGCATGAGTAAAAAATTATATAACTCTGGTTGTGGTTCTTAGAATACAACTTAGACAAAATTCTTACGGGCTCGCTCAGGAGCTCCCGCAATTCACTGCTCTTGTACAATTTATATAAACCTCTGGAACGTATTATTTCCAAAGATTTGATTATCAATGCTAAATATCGCTGACTAAACCAACTTATTCGGTGAAGAATAAAGTCAGATGGTAATTTTCTTAATATTTCAATACTGATAATATTCGATAAATAAATATGAGATTGGTCATGCATGGAAGTGGAGAAATAAATAAAGGATACACCATAAAAAATTTGATACATTTATATTGTACAATAAAATATTAACGACCAAGTAAATGTAGAAATATATAGAGCAACAAGCAAAAATAATAAAAATAAGAACAAATATATCAAAAATAAAATATCACAGATTGGCTCACTAGCGATTTTGCTTGCTTATCGAATTTTAATATGTTACAACGTTTAATAAGTTTTCTTATAGTTTTATTCTATGATCTTATCTAATATTGGCTTGTTTTGACAGTTTCTAATTCATGTAAACTTTTATTGACCTATGACTGAGTATGCATCTATATATTTTAATGACACATATTCATATACCATTTATAAATCCGAATTATTTTATTGTTACTGACCAGAGTAGGCTATTAATTTCTCGTTTTGTGCTTTTTTTTCTTTTTTTGGAATAGACTACCTGAAATATCCTGTATTATAAGACATCAACATTAGAAGTCTACTAACTTTGATAAAACATAACTTGTAATTGAGACTCATAATTCTATCAAATGGGCTTTCGATCATTTTCTAAGCTTCTTCCTTAAGCTACATATAATTGTTGTATCATTATAATATTGTTAATTGAATGAAAACTACTTGACATTGTCATAACCAATAATTTATCAAAACAATTTGAGATACTAGTTTTGTTTGTTACACTAATATAAATCTCTAGTAAACTGATAGCTTGAGATGAATATTAGATGGTTTGGCCATTAGCTGTTGACCAATGAAGGTTGAGAACCACTGTCAATCGCCGAGACTTGGCGTGTCTAGTCGCGGCCAAAGACAGTAGAGTTCAACCTAGATTGTTTGTTAAACATCTAATCGAATCACTTTCAACAGCCGATCGTAGGGTTTCACTCTCACTTTATATTCTGCTGCTCAAGCGTTCAAGCACACTAGAGATTACTAGAGATTACAAGATTACTAGAGATTGTAGTTTACTAAACTCACTTTTCCGAAACTCAATTTGTCAACTAGTATCTCAAATTGTTTCGAATAATGTGAGTAGTTTTGACAATATCAAGTCGTTTAAATTCAATATGGATATCCACCACAACATCACAGAAAGTTATTTATTGTGATTATTAATTTATTATTAAACGGAAATCCTAAGTTATTTTTGTCTGTGGTTGATCAATTTATCAATGAATATGTATATGTGTAACTGTAATAGGTTTCACTTGTCTATTCGGTCAACTGAGATTACAGATTTTTATTTTACTTTCGGAATACCATGCAATTGGCAGAAAATGTTACATCTCGATTTCCTGCATGTTGAAATATTTGATGAAACCATAACAGAATACAAATTTGGGCTAAACCTGTTTTTTTAATGCGTTATCTAATATGATTAGTGGATAATGAAGTGGATGAAATTGAATGTGTCGAAGATAAAAATGAAATATTTTGGTCTAAATGGAGGTAGAAACGAAGATAAGGTCCATTAAGATATGACAGACTCTGCTTTCATCAATAATTCTTATTGAATTATTCAACTCTTAAAATTTCTACTTCATAATCATAAAAACTACTACTACTAAATTATGAAAATTTGCGCACACAACTGCGTTTCGCATTACGGTGACGGCGACGATTTTAAGAGTCTTCCTTTGTTGTCATGCGATTCTCTTCCTTCGTTGTCATGCGATTCGCAGTAAGCTTATATCACATTAATAATGATTATTCCTCTCACAAAATCAGGAAATATTTTTAGTTGGAAGCAAACACATGTTATGTATCAAATTCAGTTTACTCCGTATCACATCCTCTTATGTTATGTATCAAATTCCGTTCACTCCGTATCACATTCTGAGTATCCTCTTCACAAACCTGTTTCTCATGTGGGCCTTTCACTGTCAAAAATTCCTCTGTTCAGTCAGTTAGTTGTCAGTTTCTGCTGCTCACGTGGAGTGTTTATAGTGGATTTTTGTGTTTAGTTCTGTTATTTTCTAGTGACAGTTCACCGGAATGTGTGTGTCGGTGTTTTTGAACAATGTTCTCCTTGTTGTATCTAGTTTGTAATTGATTTCTATAGAGGAGTGGCTCTATTGTCGCTTATAGAGGAAATAGGTGAGTTTACAGCCCATTCAGTATGTCATGTGATTGTTCATTATACTACTGTACGTAAAAATAAGTCCAGATTTATCAGGTTTAGAATTTTAAAAGGGTTATTAGTACCTAATTAATTAGTGCGATAGAATAGGAATTTTAGATTAGTTTGATGAGGTGTTAGAGGAGTTGTGTTTGTAATTAACCTGTTATGTAACTTATTAAGATTGACTGTGCAGTGGAAAGTTCCACTGTTTCATTCTCCAATATTATCATCACATTTTATATATCTCAGAATGAATTAAACATATATGCCATCGTTAAAAATATGAAACGTTATTTTCTATGACTAGAGAGCCCCCCGAGGTGGAGAATTCGCTAAAAATGCCTCTGATATTCGGGCAGCTGAACTATTTGAATCTCCGGTTGGTTACAATAACTTCATATGAATTCACTTGATTTTGCTTTTCTTTATAATATTTTTTATATTTGCAGAACACGTGATTTAATATTTATAGGACAGAGTACATATGATTATATAGTGACTAGTAGTTCTGTGAACAGTAGACCTCACGCAGTACTCTCATCCACAAGTACCTGATTGAAACTATAGACCTTATGGAAATACAGCAATAGACTGACTTCTCCACACATCTGTGTAATCACTTGTCAGCTGATTTATGATGAATAATTCTGTAGTCTGATTTTTACTCTAATATTGGCGTATGAAGAAGGCTCCTTTTCCCTTTTATATTATCCTTGAAATGCAAAATTTCCAAAAACCTTCTATATACGTCGCCGCTTAATTGAAAAAGGAACATACCTGTCAAATTTCATGAAAATCTATTACCGCGTTTCGCCGTAAATGCGCAGCATATAAACATTTAAAAATTTAAACATTGAGAGAAATGCCAAACCGTCGTCTTGAATCTTAGACCTCACTTCGCTCGGTCAATGAAGCATTCGAAGGTTATTGTCGAATATACAAACATCAATCAATCAATAATCCTTTATTGTCATAAAACACAAGTTTTGTAACAACTACAAAGATACAATAAAAATGTATCTCCCATCATATAAGCGCAAGACAAGCCTAGGGCTCATGTGGGCATCAGCATACACAAAAAGCATCATCATATGCTTTTAGAGCTAGATAAGGATAGCGCTATCGGTTTTGTCGAATGATAGACAAGGTTAGCAACCCCAACGTTAATCAAATACTGCAATTATAACGTGGACATCAATGTAAGTCTTGTGTGATAATAATCTAGTTATGAATGAAGTCTATCAGGCAACTGAATATTGAGAACCTTGTACCTAGCTGCAAACAGTATCGGAAGCCCCACACAGGCCTTTGTAATGCAATCACCTTGTGGTCAACCCATAACAATGGCTGTCATATTTTATTCATTGAGCAACCTAATAGGTTGTCAAAAGAGCCAATGATCGAATGGCATCAATCACCGGTCGCCGCCTTTGATGCCTGCCTTTTAGGTTCTGTAGCCTAGTGTTGGTTCAGGTGTTATCGGGTTGGTGTATACGTTTATACTATAATAATTAATCTTCCTATGTAGGCCTACTATGGTGAGGTCCACGTTATAATGGCAGTGGAGAAAGATAGGAGAACAATGTTGCCGATCCTCTGTCTTGTCAATGCGTTCTATAGACGGTAGCTGATACAGGTTTATTGATGTAATATTAACTGTTCTTCCTCGTTTAAAATAATCAATTATTGACCGAGCGAAGTGAGGTCTAAGATTCAAGTCGACGGTTTGGCATTTCTCTTAATGTTTAATATTTGAATGTTTATGTTTATATGTTGCGCATTTACGGCGAAACGCGGTAATAGATTTTCATGAAATTTGACAGGTAAGTTATGTTCCTTTTTAAATTTCGCGTCGACGTATATACAAGGTTTTTGGAAATTTTGCATTTCAAGGGTAATATAAAAGGAAGAAGGAGCCTCCTTCACGCCAATATTAGAGAAAAAATCTGGTGTGGCGCACTCACACAACTTTCCTTGCCGTTATGAAAATTGATCACCTGACGCTAGTGTTCCCGCGCATCACAAGTCTACTATTCAAAGATTTGAGCTAGCTGGTGACAGGGAAATAACGCTGGAGACACACATGAGGTCTGCTATCTCTTCATAGTGAATGATTTAATAGAATCAACAATAATTTGCAATTGAATAATCACATTTTCTCGAATTTAAAGCTTATTTTCAATTTTAGGTGAAAATGTTACTGAACATTAATTGTAGAGATTTTCATGCTCAATCTACTCCACTTGATTTTTTTTGTTTCAATTGTATCTGAAGCCTGATAATTGGGAATCTATCTGCATTGCCGGGGCGGAGCTCCTGAAATTTTTACATATATGAGACTTGTGGCAGTTGATAGAGCTTATCGATGACTATTTTAGGTATGAATTTGATCAAAATCGTTGGAGCCGTTTCCGAGAAAATCACGAAAAACCCTGTTTTTGACAACATTTTCGCCATTTAAGCCGCCATATTGAATTGAATTTGATCGAAATTGTTCGTGTCGGATCCTTATAGTGAAAGGACCTTAATTTCCAAATTTCAAGTCATTCCGTTAATTGGGAGATGAGATATCGTGTACACAGACGCCATACACTCATACACACACACACATAAAGACCAATATTCAAAAACCAGTTTTTTGGACTCAGGGGACCTTGAAACGTATAGAAATTTAGAAATTGGGGTACCTTAATTTTTTACTTTCCTTGCCCTATTACCATAGGTAAGGAAAGTTTTGCTTTCCGAAAAAAATTAGAGTTCAGCATCAGGATTAATCAGTTACAAATATCAAAGAAAATAATATATTATATATTAAGTCATCAACATTATACTAGATCACATTAGCAAACTAGAGGAAAGAAAAGTTGTTATTTGCATCCATGTGAAATGAAACTTATCATGAAAGCATACCATGAAAAATCAAACTTACAATTAAAATTAAACAAATTAACATTTTTATTGTATTATGAAAGAAAGAGGAGAAGAACGGGAGAAAGGAGACAGAGAAGATGAATGATGCAGCTACTGGTTAGGAAAAGGAAGAGAACAAGAAGAATAATGATGAATAAAGGAATAATGGTGGACGGGAAGTGGAGTGAAATGAATAAATAGGGTGTAAAGAGAAAAGAGCGAAAAAATGAAAGTTGAAATAGGATGATGAATAAAATTATTTTGTCCTTCTATTATATTTATGCTCAAAAAACTGTACACCTACTGTATTGAATATTATGTAATCAACAGATAGACATGTTAAATTCACCTTTAACCAGTGTCTAATGTTAAGTCGGGCCTAGGCCACAAACTCAAGTTCCATCGTAAATTTGTCAAACTCTTCAAATAAGGATTCTCGTTTTTATACTGGTTTCAATTTTCGTTAGTCATCGGCCACATCGCACTCATATCATCTTTCTTTTATTATTTTTAAATCAAATAGAGGAAAATGCAATACAAATTTGTCAGATATCCCATTTTAAAGCTTCAGTTTCCTTGAAAAAGTTTCTAGTCAGAACTTGGGAATTTGGAATTATTAGGAATTATCACGCAAGTTCCTGCCCTGCATTGTTCTAGCAACTTCTATGGCTGAAAGTTTTCCTGGTGAATGAATTATTATAGCCAACATGTACATACTATGTTACCAAAGCATCATTCATATAATCATGTCATGATAGTTAACGTAGTGTTGTCCTTCAGATGCATTTCATTGGTGCGGGAATGTTGGAACTATATTCTACTAGCAGGTAGCCCGTGCTACGCAAGGGTCTGATTAAAAACTTGACAAACTGAAAACTTGACCTACTAAAATCTAGAAGAATTTCAAAATGCCTATAATCATGCTCGGTAAATTAAGAATCTATATGCAAAATTTCAAGTTAATCAGACCAGTAGTTCAGACGTGATGATTCGTAAATTTCCTATCTCGCACCTGTATGAGCCAATTCTTTCTTTTATTATACTAGCAAGTAACCCGTGCACCGTAAGGATCTAATTAAAAACTTGACAAACTGAAAACTTGACCTACTAAAATCTAGAAGAATTTTAAAAAGGCCTATAATCATGCTCGGTAAATTAAGAATCTATATGCAAAATTTCAAGTTAATCAGACCAGTAGTTCAGACGTGATGATGCGTCATTCGTAAATTTCCTATCCCGTACCTGTATAAGCCAATTCTTTCATTTATTATATTACTAGCTTACCTGGCGAACTTCGTACCGCCAAAAAGTCAATATATCTCGTGTCACACTTGACTTTATTTGGTGAATCATGAAATTTATCTGCCATCAACATTTTTATTTACATCTCAATACGGACTTCCTATGTGCTTAAAACTACCGTTTTAATACCAGCAAACATTTTTATCACAGAGTGATGTGTTTATTACAGCTGGTGTGTTCATATGTTAAATCATCACAACACGATCTTGAATCATCATGATCTTCCCGTTCTACGTTAGCCACTCGGCCGACAATTTCGAAAACATAGGTCTGTAAAATGGATTAATTGACCGAGCGAAGTGAGGTCTAAGATTCAAGTCGACGGTTTGGCATTTCTCTTAATGTTTAAATGTTTATATGTTGCGCATATACGGCGAAGCGCGGTAATAGATCTTCATGAAATTTGACAGGTATGTTCCTTTTTAAATTGCGCGTCGACTTATATACAAGGTTTTTGGAAATTTTGCATTTCAAGGATAATATAAAAGGAAAAAGGAGCCTCCTCCATAAGTCAATATTAGAGTGAAAATCAGACTATAGAATTATTCATCATAAATCAGCTGTCGAGTTGACTATAAATTGCATGCCATGACGCATGCAATTTAATATCTCAATGTAACTTGGTAAAAAATTAGCAGCTGTGTAGACTATAAATGGCATGCCTCATTGAATGCAATTTTTATGCACTATTAAATAGGATGCAAAGAACTTATCTCGTCTGGGCGCCTTCTGGTTTTCTCGCGTTAAATTCCGGAAAGCGTTATATGATAATTAAATCTTGTGTAAGCATGATCTGATCAAATAAATAGTTAGTGTATCAGTGTGGATGTGCTTATGGTTTGGGACTTCGTTATAACTGCGCGAGGTCTACTGTTCACAGAACTCAGTATTCTCATCCACAAGTACCTGATTGAAACTATAGACCTTATGGAAATACAGCAATAGACTGGCTTCTCCACACATCTGTGTAATCTCTTGTCAGCTGATTTATGATGAATAATTCTATAGTCTGATTTTTACTCTAATATTGGCGTATGAAGGAGGCTCCTTTTTCCTTTTATATTATCCTTGAAATGCAAAATTTCCAAAAAACTTTATATATATACGTCGACGCACAATAATTGAAAAGTGAACATACCTGTCAAATTTCATGAAAATCTGTTACCGCGTTTCGCCGTAAATGCGCAACATATAAACATAAAAACATTTAAACATTAAGAGAAAAGCCAAACCGTCGACTTGATACTTAGACCTCACTTCGCTCGGTCAATAAATATTGATTTGATTTACCGTCTATAATACATTTTTTTGAATGTGCGGTTAGAAATAATTTTATTATTGTTTTCAATATTTATAGAAATACAATAGTATAGTAATGTTCCACAGTGTTGTAATGTTATACGTATTGTCACAGATAAGACAAATAGTTACTTTGGTAGATATGTGTTATTGTATATAGTAATAGCAAAGAAGTCTTGTAGTTACAAATTACAGTACTATAATTACTCATTCAAGTTTGGAGATGCCACTGTAATGTAGTGAAACTTGGGATTTCTCTGTCCATTGTTGTTTATAGACAGAGCTTCCTATAATTTATCACTTAAACTACTAACTCACTCTAACTCTACAGTGAAGCCCTCGTTATAATGTCAGTATATATGACATTCTACTCATAACGTTAGTATAAACATTGATGTTGCTGTCCTCGTCTGTCATTCAACAAAACAAATAGCACTATCCTTTTCCAGCTCCGTGAGAAAAAATATCTTGACTAATAAAATGTGATTGATTATTTTAAACAAGAATGAACACTTGGATTGATTATTGACCGAGCGAAGTGAGGTCCAAGTTTCAAGTCGACGGTTTGGCATTTCTCTTAATGTTTAAATGTTTATATGTTGCGCATTTACGGCGAAGCGCGGTAATAGATTTTCATGAAATGTGACAGGTATGTTCCTTTTTTAATTGCGCGTCGACGTATATACAAGGTTTTTGGATATTTTGCATTTCAAGAATAATATCAAAGGAAAAAGGAGCCTCCTTCATACGCCAAATTAGAGTAAAAATCAGACTATAGAATTATTCATCATAAATCAGCTGACAAGTGATTACTAATGTTAACTTTGGTGTGAACGCAGCTTTACAATGGTTTCAAAGATTTAAAAGTATTTGAGACAACATAATTTTAGTGTAAAGGTTAAAAACCAATATAATGGAGTTACCATTTGCAACTTACAGCTGATGATGAGTGAGCACACACGAAAGCATGCTCCTGTGAAATATTAATTTTTATTAAAATAAAGTTGATTTTTGACAAAAAATTTTAAAGTTGATTTTAAGTCTCTTCAATTATGGAAAAGTTCCAAAACATCAATATTCACTCTACAAACTTGATTAAAAACCGATATTTTGTTTTTGTTGAGGGTGATGCCAAATATTCTCTTGGCTCGTCTTTTGCTAATGAGGAGGAATATTACATTTGAGTAAAACGACCTAAAGATCTAGGTGAGCTCCGAATATTGGGAAGCAACCTTCAAAGAGATAATCCACTCAATTTCGTTTAAACGTTCATGAATAGCTCTTAAAAATCCTTCAATTACTGATCAAATTATAGTTGTATAAACCCCAGTAATTGATATGAATAACTTACCTGTTATAAGGTACATTTCCGTCATTAAAATGTTGAATTATTCATCTGTATTGTTTCTTCGTAGCGGCTATTTTCTAGTCTTGACAAAGATTGATCCTGATTTGTAATACAGTTGCTTGGTTGTCGATAGAACGTTATGTAATGCATTCACATGACAAGCATTATAATTTCACTTTTATTTGAATACTAATTGGTAGAGACAGACAGGTTACAAGTGATAGCTTTGAAATAATTATGACAGGTAGGCCTAGTTACAACTCACAGGTTACTGACAATCGTTTGCATATTTCCAGTTCTAAATATGTCTAATTTTCATGTCCAATTTTGTTGTATCTAAATTGGAAATGTTGTAAATTTCATTCAGTATTCGAGTTTATTCAAATTTTTTAAAGCGGTTGTTTCTGTGGTCGCGCTTAAATCGGTCTATCTTATCGCTCAGATAAAAGACATGCGTCTGCTACTCCCATTCTAGTGGACTAAACTTGTGGTGAACTGACGACCTTACTGAATTGTATTTATGATATTGGAAATCTCTCCGGTGGTTCGGAACTCACCTAAAGCCGTAGTCCCCTTCATCCCTCATCGACATCCTTCACATTATCCATGCACAAGCCTAGTGTACATGTGGGAATCAACCTCAAGCCTCAACATTTGACGTTCCCATATCCTATTATATTAAGCGAGCAATTTCTGTATTTATATATCTGGTTATTATTATATCTGGCTATTTCTATATCTGGTTATTTTTATACCTGGTTATTTATGTTTAACGGATCTCGAAAACAGCTCTAACGATTTTCACGAAATTTGGAACATAGTAGGTTTATGATATAAAGATTCGATTGCTCTAGGTCTCATCCTTGGGGAAACTCGCTGAACGACATTCATCCTTGCCTGAAACAGCTGTGGATAGTAAAAAAGTGAGTATGTAAAAAATCAAAATATCGCATCCCCGAAATTCATAAGATGACGTATAGCCAGCTGTGAAATATAAACACGATCATTTTAGAGAATTGTGTTCTGTCACAGCCTACTATAGATGGATATCTATCTATCTTATCTAAAGTAAGCCATGGTTCTTTTTATCAACTAGTAGTTCTGGGAACAGTAGACCTCACGCAGTATTCTCATCCACAAGTACCTGATTAATACTATAGACCTTATGGAAATACAGCAATGGACTGGCTTCTCCACACATCTGTGTAATCACTTGTCATCTGATTTATGATGAATAATTCTATAGTCTGATTTTTACTCTAATATTGGCGTATGAAGGAGGTTCCTTTTTCCTTTTATATTATCCTTTGAAATGCAAAATTTCCAAAAACCTTGAATATACGTCGACGCGCAATTGAAAAAGGAACATACCTGTCAAATTTCATGAAAATCTATCACCGCGTTTCGCCGTAAATGCGCAACATATAAACATTTAAACATTAAGAGAAATGGCAAACCGTCGACTTGAATCTTAGACCTCACTTCGCTCGGTCAATAAATAAAAATAACGAGCGAAGCTCGGGGCCCCGATATTGTATACTTATAGGAATAGACTTTATTCCATGATAAGTAAAGTCTTTATCAAAAGTATCAAAGTCAAATTTGTTACTAAAGAATAATGTGATAATTATTTTCTATCAAATCAAGTTTGCTGAGTTGGATTCAATTAGTTATCTCAATCCCAGTATCTATTTAGGAAGGATCTTGCTGGTTAAACATTAATGATATTGATACCATTAAAGCGGAAGAGATATCTAATTTTTTCAAAGATATCACAGAACGTGATCTTCACCGTTTATTTTATCACGATATCGTGCCATTGTTTCTTCCTAATAGATGACAAATCATTTTTTATAATTGACAAGAACATTATCTGATATTGATTCATCCATCAATCACGACAGGAATGTATATCAAATACTGTTTGACACTTAGAGTAGGGCCGTTTGCACAGTATAGATTGCTAAACTCGATTAAGTTAATCGAGTTTAAGTTAATCCGAAGTTTAAACTTGAATCGGTTTTCTCAGTGCATTTACTAATCCAGTTTAAGTTAAACTAGTTTAGCGTTAAGTTGGTAATAGAATGTCCTGATTTTTACAGGAAATTTGTTATTTGTTTACAAACCATCAGTAATTTGAGGTTATGTAGCTACTATTTTAGTATTTTCTTGTTCTTGTTCAAAATCCACTGAGTTGTAAGCTGTACGGTTCTAAAAGTGAAAAGCGATCAAGAAATTCTTTGAAAAAATATGTTTAGTTGGCACCAGAAAATATATTTTAGAATGTAAGATAAAATAGTTATTTTGCTACGCTTGAATCTACTATGGTCTTCCTCGTTTATTAGAAATCTCTCGAAAGCAGTATCTCATTTATGTGTTATTAAATACATGTTTTCGAATCGAAGACCACTGTTAAAAATTGTCTTATTTTCTATCAAGTGGTTATCCAATCAAAATAATAGATTGACAGTTGCTGTACTCGAGCAAAACCGTTAAAAAAATTCTCTATCTCATAAATTTAAATTATTTGTTTTTTGCCCAATTTTTCTCAGTTTCAAAATTTCTTCGCAGTCATCTTTATCAATCGCATTAAAAACTTCTATCAATTCCTCCATTACAATTATTTTTACATTCAAATAATGATTCACTATAACCTCAATTAATAATAATTATCGTCTACAGAAGCATTAAAAACAACCGTCGAAAAATAATTTACTCTAAGCTGTTTCCCCATCAAATCTTTACAGATGTCAAGTTAATCCAAATTATTTGGTTTAAACCTCCTGCTTTGGAGGTTTAAACTTTCCCAGAGTTTAAACTCAATACAGAATTCAAACTGATACTGTGCAAACGGAATTTTAGTTTAAACCAAAAAAAATCCAGATTTGGTTTAAGCTTTAGCTTAAACTTACACTGTGCAAACGGCCCTTAGAGTACTATAGAAATCGTATTGAACAGGATATAAATGTAGTTTACAAATCCATAAATCGTTCTTGTTTTTTAAATATAACATTTTAGATAGAAAGATTTATTGTCTGTATCTTGTAGGATAAGATACATTAAAGCAGAAGCTATTCAGATAGCACTTGACTGATAAATTCTTGATAGTCATGATACACATTTTGCCAGCGTTATGCAGCATGTATCATAGTTCAATAAATTGATCTACAATTTGTTTTATCTCCACAAGCTAGGTGTTCACTTAGACATGTTTCATGCTATAGGCGTGAAATGAGTGAACTAATGACTTTTTATCAGGAGAGGAAGACAACTTTATAGATTGCAGGGTTATAGTTTTGATTCTTCTATATTAATAGGCATGTCATTCGAATTTAATTTTGAATAATTATTGTGGTGGTGAGTCCTCAGTGGTGCATTGTACGGTGAAGGTAGGGCAAGGAATCATTCATCCTCTGCTAAAAATATGTGGTATTTATTTTACCCTTCATATTTATCACTTTTGTAATAGCAGGAGTGCTAAAAATGCTCATTCTATATTTTTGGTCAATCATTATTGAAGAGAATTTTATCACGTGACTACTCTGTTGTAGTGTATTGTCAAATTGGTTTTTCTAACTTTATTCTTTTTTCAAGTTAGCTTTTACAGTTTCAATAGCAATAAAACAACTTTTCCTATAAAAGTAAATTTCATCTGCTTCAAAGGGTGTCGATTGAATAATTGTACTTTTTAGTCATTCTCATTCTTACAATTTTTTCATTGATGAAATTCTCAGACTAGAAAAACGTCATTGTTAATTGGTGTTCGAAATTAGACAATAATTACAATTTCAGCACATGACCATTTTTGACAACTAACTACGAGTAGTTTATGTACTGCCGCATTCTCATTGTCATTGTCATGACCGTATCAAGGACATTGATGAAATTTACTCCGGAATCGTAATATTGGCCAAAAAATTGCTTATTGCAATTTTTTATAGACTCCACTCTTTGTGAATCATTTACGGCTGAATCTTTCGTTATCTAATGCATGTTATCCTCAATAGAGAACGCTCTATTTCCAATTATTCTAATCACCTTACCAAAATGATAATAAGTCATTCCTTTTCCCGGATTGATGACACGGAATCAATTACCAATTACTATAGGCATACCACCAGTTTTTTCGACGAATTCTGCTTGAATATTCCCCACTATTGAGCACTATATTTCCTACAATAATTATCTTCTTATTTTGAAAAACAAAATTTTGTTGTAAATCATCAAAAGATAAAAATGTTATTCATTCAACATTCATTCAAATAAGATCAAGTTTTTCTAAAGTTCAATGTAACTGTTTGGATAAATAATACTGTTCATACCATTAGTGTATATAACAATAACCAATGTCTGCCTCAATCAATAGTGTATGTAACGATGATTTGACCTTGAATATGATCAATTCCTATTGAATTTTTTAATTGAAGTATATTGGAAGATTTGAATTGGTGGATGTAGATTTTCAAAACACTTTTTAACTGTTAACATCAGACCTATTCACAAAAACTATTTATTTGAACGAGTCTTTCCCCCTATTAGGTCAAGGTCAAGGTCATTAGTGCTTATAATCTATACCATAATAAAGGAAAGAACTGCCTTATACACGTACGGGATAGGAAAATTATGTTTGACGCATCATCACGTCTGAACTACTGGACTGATTAACTTGAAATTTTGCATGTAGGTTCTTAATTAACCGAGGATGGTTAGAGGCCTATTTTTAATTCTTCAAGATTCCACTCTGTCAAGTTTTCAGTTTGTCAAGTTTTAAAATAGACCCTAGCGGAGCACGGGTTACCTGCTAGTCATGTAATAAAATACTAGTGTTTCTACTACCTTAGAGAAACGATAGCATAGATATCCCATGGTATAGGGCGTTTATGTCGCAAGTTTTACTGTTATCCCAAGCCGATAGTTCAAATAGTTCTTTCCTATACAGCTGTGTGACGCTGGTAGTCTTTCAAATAGTGCCGTTCATACACTATCACCCCAACAAAACAATGACAATAATCGACAGTAATCGGCTTGAGATAACAGTAAAAGTTGCGACATAAATTCTCTATACCATGGGATATCTACTTACGCTATTGTTTCTCTATGCTACTACTCAGTATTTATTTATTTTATTTATTTATCATTTTACAATCAACTTAAGGACAAAGAAACAGACTACAGTCCAAAACTTCTTTTCATCCCAATTTCATAAAATAAATTGTGCAAATAAAGGTTATGTGCGACTTTCCATTATTCACTAATTTCCACATTGAAACAAAACACAAACACTTGAAACAATTAATTTTGAATTTAGAAAGATTAAGATCGGAATTGATAACAAAATTTCTTCTACTTACCACTCAAAACAGCTGTAAAATAAATATTAATTTGAAATATTTTGTTCCGAAGATTAAAACAATCTTCACAACTATAGTTGCAAGTATTATCAATATCAGTATTGCAATAATTTGAAGTTTCTTCCAAAATCTCCCAAGTTTATTTATTTATTTATTTTTTTATTTATTCATATGCAAATACAATTCAGGTAAAAACAACAGGCATTTGCCCAAAACTGCTTCAAACCTTATTTGGAATACACAGTCTAAAGGTTATGCTACTTACGTAACTTAAATGATAATTCGTACATAATTTTGAGTCCAAAAAATGTATCTACTACAATTTTGAATTTATTAGATTGATCAATTTCCAAATACGAATCCAAACAAAACTCCTCCTTCACAATTGCAAAAAAATATTGAAAATTTCACTCAAATCCACAAACTCATGTAAACATCTTACAGTTATGCAACTACATGTAACCTCTAAATTGATACCTCTTTATAGAAAACACGGAAATCATTGAAATTAAAACCACTATTGGAATTATTGAGTTTGAATTGGAATTCACTTGAATCTGTCTGCATTATTTGAATGGGAAGCATTAATGTTATTTATAAGGAATAACTGACAGTTTGAAGTGAATGTTACTACAGACGTCACCACGTGTTTTTTTGGCGGGTTCTTTTTATGGCGGGCAATAACTTTTGAAGTTGATTGAATTGTTTCACCGTGAAGCACGTCGGAAATAGGCTGACTTTATTTGAGATTTTTGAAACGTTTCAGTTACGTAAAGATCGGCTCGATTCTAATTGGAATCAATTTTTGATAATGTCGTAATATTGATACAGTTCCTAGTACTGCACTAGTATGTGTGCTTATTTGTTTCATCAGTGTTCAGTTGGATTAGAATGATAAAGTTTGATTAGAATGATTCATAAATCTGCTATGGAGACAGATCAGGCTTCAAATTCAAATTCAAATTTATTCACACTCATAAATACATATACAGAAACCAAATAGAGTCTAGCTTGACAAATACAACAATAATCCATCTAAAATTTAATAATAGATTGTAAGTAATAGTATATAATATAATATTAATGTGAACAATAACTGCTCACAAAGTGCTAATATAGGATGAGCCCATATTTGATGAACATTTTTCTAGTATCGCTGGTTAATAGTTGAAATAAATATTTTTCAAGCAGCATTATAGTCCAGTCACTATATACATTGGTGCTTGCAATTTATATTGCAGTTCTGTTTTTTTATTAACTTATTTGGATACATGAGAGAATTCCAGAACAAATTCCTTCATGCAAAATTTCCTTGTGCTAGATACAGAGTGGCCCAAAAACCTCGTATTTTCGGTTCATTTCCGAGTTTACAGCTATTTCTGCCCAATCTCGTTATCGGACAGAAAAATTTGCTCTCGCCTTTTTGAAGATTATAAAATTTTGAATAAAATGAGATCATTCGGAACTCTCTATCTTCAATGAGTAGACTACTGAGTTATGAGTGAAATTTGAAGAAAACATTAATTTTGATGAATTTTAGTTTTATTTTTTCAAGTAAGTAGGCTAATCGGACAGAAAAAATTTCTTTCTCTTTTTTTTACATGATGAATTTATGAATTAAATGAGATCATTCGGAAATCTCTATCTCCAATGAGTACCGAGTTATGATTTTTCAAAAATTAGTAAAATTTAAAGAAAAAATCAATTCTGATGAATTTTAGTTTTTGATCAACAATATCTTCCGATTGTTACCATCTAGATGTATAATTCAAAATGGGTGTATTTTTGTGCTCTACAACATGAGATCAGGTGACAACAATGCTCCTTGTATTGTGAAAAACACCTAATTCTCAGCTTCAATCATCATCACCAACTACATTGCCCTCACATTGATATTTCGCACAATGATATGAGTTCATGAGATTATGTTCTATGAGAATCACCCGTTAGATGCACTTCATTTCAGTATCTCCTAGTGGAGAGGCGCACATATTACTGGATTTGGCAGAAATAGCCGTAAACTGGAAAATGAACCGAAAATACGAGGTTTTTGGGCCACTCTGTATCTAGCACAATGAAATTTTGTATGAGGAAATCGGTCCTGGACTTCTCTCATGTATCCAAATAATATATTAAAAAATCAGAACTACAATATAAATTGCAAGCACAGCCCCTTTTTATGTCTATGTTGACTGGACTGACTATTACAAAATATATTGTTTCGAAGATTCAATCTCATCCAGAAAATTAGGTACAAATGGTTGGTATATAATTATGAAATTGATATATAAATATGAGTAATGAATTTGTATTAAAAGAATCAATAAACTGAAGAGTATATCTAATCCTTTGGTAGAGAGTTAGTGGGGAGGATATTTTTAATATTCTTTCCGAAGAATGGACATTGATATGTCCAAAGCTCCGCCAATTTATGTAGATGCATAACAATATGATTATTATCTATAGTTATTATATTACAAATTGCTTTTCATATCATATACAGTTCAATAATTATTTTCTTAGCCTATATTATGTAAATTCATCTATAATTTTGCTGTATTGTAAGCTATTGTATATAAGTGTATAAGCCAGTATATATTGTAATCTACATAAATAAAGTACTCAATCAATCAATCAATCAATCAATCCTTGAAGGTAAGAGGAAGAAGAAGAAGAAGAAAAAAGTTGAAATTGAGAGTGGAGAAGTAAAAAGGTTTCTGCACCAGAATATATAAATATGACGATACAGTATTTTTCTCAGCTGTGAATGAGTCCTTTCTGAATTCTAGACTTGTGCTTCAGTGTTGGAAGGATAATGATGAATGTGAAAATAAATTTAATATAAATCATGAACATGAAAATAAGATTATGAATATATTGGAAAATGATTGATGAAATTACAAAGTGTAATTTGCTCGCTCCCAATAATTTTTTCTCATTTGTTTCCAATTAATTTTTCTTTATTAATTGATATTGAGTTGAATCTGCTTGAATGCGTTTGTAACGATTTCGTAATTTAAAAAGTGAGTGGGATTAGAGTTTTTCGTGAAAGCATGATATTATGAATACTCGTTCAATAAGCGTGGGAGAAATATATATGACAGAAATAGATTAGATTAGACTTTAGTTCGTTATTCATGCATCTTACAATATATATATATATATACTGGCTACAGATGGAAATAAATTGGAAGATGCATTTGTTCAAATGCTAATTAATGAATATTCATTATTAAATGAAAATCCCAATTAAATACTGTAAATCACCCCGAAGACTTCTGCTACTGCAAATATTGACAACAGGGTAAACAGCTAGATGGAAATTCGGCATACAAAATTCAGTTCATATACTGGCTCATACACAAATTTACATTTAATAGAAGTATAATTAACTAGCCGTCAGGCTCGCTTCGCTCGCCATATCCGTCTAGCCAGGGGGCTCCGCCCCCTGGACCCCCGACTGGATCGTCCAAGAATGAGATCAGCAGGCTCCTTCGCTCGCCTGCATTTTTCATTTGGGCATTTTTATCATATGTTAGGACAATCCAGTCGGGGGTCCAGACTAAACGGCTGGCTAAACGGATATGGCGAGCGAAGCGAGCCTGACTGCTAGTAATTTAATATTCCCAGGATTGAAGTAGCAGTGACCAATCAATTTCTCCGCGATAAATGCATTTAAATCTTCAACTTGGTGCCAACCTAACAAAGTCAACTCAACTTAATGCCAACCTGACAAAATTATTAATTTAGTTGCCAGTTTACAACTGTTTCGAAGAGAGGTACTCTATCTAGATTATAGTTCTATAGTGACATATGATATGGAAATTTCAATTATAATTAAGAGATTGGGAGAAGAAGAATGTACATGCTAAAAGACGAACTTTAAACCCTTAAAAACAACCCTTAGAGTTAAAATATTGCCAAAAGATTTCTTAGTGCGCCTCTAAAGGGCCAAATGAACATACCTACCAAATTTGAACGTTTTTGGTCCGGTAGATTTTTAGTTATGCGAGTGAGTGAGTGAGTGAGTGAGTGAGTCAGTCAGTCAGTCAATCAGTGAGTGAGTGCTATTTCGCTTTTATATTTATATAGATATAGATAGATGATTCAACGAATTTTCCAAAGTATGAAAATTTATTTATCAGAATAAAGATTGAATGCAATAATTTGAATAACGATCATACAATATTGTATTATATAACTACAACATGAATCGGCGGTGTTTCAACGAATAATAATATTGTTGAATCTCTGTAAAGGATATAGATTAATATCCTTCCCATCAACACACGACCGGGAAAGAGAGAAAGAGAGAGCAAGAGTGTGAGTGATAGAATGAGACAAATTATGATAGAGTGAGAGAGTGTGGAAAGCTTTTTCTAGTTCTCCCTACGTTTACTCTCTCTGTCTACAGAGACAACTTTTTGTTCTCAGGAAGGCAGAAACGGGAAACAATAGGACAGTTGGAAACTCTCGTATTCTCAGTGTTAGACTCAAGCTCCCAGACAACAAAAACAGAATTATTATTAATTTGTAGTACAACGTTTATGTGTCTGTGTTTCTGAGATTTGTTCAGTTTTGTGTTCAGCTTTCATAAGATAATCTCACCACTTCTAATTATTGTCAGTATTGGTTGCGTGGGAAAACATGGATATTATTTATGAGAAATACTGACAGAATGAAAATAATGAATTTTAGTAAATGAGCTTAAAGCTAAGAGAATTAAATAATAATTAACTTAACTAATTTAGCTAATTAAAGAATTAAATTAGCTTTAATTTCTTTTAAAGCTAAAAGAGTTTTCGCCGCACTTGGATGTAATGAGCTGGTTTTCGTGCGTCATATGGAGGCCGAAAATGATTGTTTTCTGACCAGGCCGGTAAAAGTTTTACGGCCCTAGGGCTGTAAAATAACCTTAAAGTCAGCTGATTCTGATTTGATGTGAACGTGTTTACAAAATGGTTTATGAAACAGAATCAGTTTATTCTTCTAGAATTGAATAAGTATTCTGCAATAAGATACTATCATTTTATTTGGATGAATAAAATACAGATAAGATATATATTATAAACTATTCAAATTCGATTTTTCAGAGTAGGATAGAACTTTCAACCTAAACTTCCGAAGTCAACGACAAAAAGCATTGTTGACGTTGACATTCAGATTGGCCAAATTTCAAGTGTGCTAAAACAGCTGATCAAAAAACTTATCATTATTTGTGTTTATTATTCAAGAATCAAAACATTTATAATAATTATAATCTTATTGTCATTTGGAAGAATAAAAAATATAAACTCAACCTCTTACATAATTGAACATAATCTTTATGTTATTTAGACAAATCAGAATAAAAAAAAATTCTTGGACAATTTCCTGATATTCAGATTACCTCAGATTTGCTAGAGCTATGACCTTCCTGTTTTGCTTTCGGAAGTGCCTAATAAACAATTATTCTTATATTGTTTATTTTTCTGTGTGGCGAAAAATAACGTTCTCACCATGGGCAAAAATGTTTTCCGGCTCGAAATCGGTTTTCTAGTCCGAGGGCGTTTTCAAGCCGGAAAAGTCTCATTTTCAGCCCTAGGTGCGAAATATACTATTGTCTTCTTTGGAAGCTTTTCAGAGGTTTTTCGTCTTCTTTGGAAGCTTTTCAGAGGTTTTTCGTCTTCTTTGGAAGCTTCTCAGAGGTTTTTCATAGGGGTGGTAGTGTATAGAGAGAAGGTGGGGGGTGTATAAAAATTAAAGAGTCGCCGGAGTTCTGCCTGCCATGAAAACCGCCACTCACCCAAAAAATGGTCAGTTTTTACGGACGCGACCAAAGTGGAACAGTGAAAGACAAACTGGGTCTATTCCTATTTTACATCTATCATTATTTGGCAGCACTGAACCTGTATCCCTCTTAGTTTGTAGTAACATGGAAAAGGCTGAAAAGTAAATAGGCCTATTAAAAGTGTTCATTTTAGGAGTTATCATCATCTTTAGTAATATTCTTAAATTGGGGAATTCCATCATATTCAGGGAATCAAATTTATGAAAACATAATGTTAATATCATTTTTTCTTAAATCTCCTCCTAGTATCTAACTGTATTAGAACAAAACTAAGATATTTATAGGCTCAGATCAGAGAAGGTGGTCAATTTGGGTTAGGTTGTGCTTGTGCATGCGGATGTGGAGTCACGTGGAGTGTTGTTGTAGCCTCGAGCCGCGTGCAAGGAATTGTACTTTCAGTTTTAAATTCAACTTCAATGATTATAATAAGATTCAAAATATGTGGTGGATTTCCGCGAGTAAACCAAGCTTGTCGTCGTCCCAGTATGACGAAATAGCCCAATTTGTCTCATTTTTTTTGTGGTGGTTTTTTGGCTGGCGATTCTCTGCGACCCCAAATTGAAGGAGTGATAGTGTATGAAGGGTGTGGGTATAAATGAATCTCATTGAGGGACATGTTTTTTCGGAAGATTTTTTAGAGGTTTGGGGTTTGGGAGTGGTAGTGTATAAATGTTGTTGGGTGGGGGGGTTGGAGAGTGTTGATGGGGAAGAGCGTCTGTCTTGTTCTATCTTTTACTCTATTACTTTCATCTTTGGTCCATCTTTTTTACTCTCCATCTTCACTTGAAGTCTATTCAAATTCAATTTATTTAATCATTCAGAATTATACACAACTTTCAGAGGAATACCACAGGCTTACGGCGGAAATGGTTTCAATTCTAATTCATACAACAGTCTTTAGTAAGATACATGAAGGTGGTTTAATGGTTTAGGGGATAAATTTGTGGGAAAATGAGAAGGAGAGGGAAGGATGTGTGAAAAGAGAGGAGAAAGTAGGGTGAAAAGAGAGAGTTTAGTGGAGGAATTTGGGCCGAATCTTGTTTTTGCGTCTGTGACACAGATTCCAGGTGTGTGGTGGCGCACCCTGAGTGAATCGATTTGCTCTGGGGGTGTCGGCCCTCTACCCTCTCCCCCCGCCACACACAAATTGGGGGACCCTTCCTGCTTTTGGGGTGCAACACCTCCCCCGAAACCTCCCTCTCCCTCAGACCCTGGAAGTTGGGCCTTAACAGCATCTCAGCCCTGGACCTAGAGAATTGTGTGCTCCAACTTTCATCTAACTCAACCTGGAAACGATACAAGCTTTTTATTTAGAAAGTGTTTGATTTATGGATTTCCCCTCCATATTTCTTGTTGCTTGTTGGTGGAACTTAATGAGAGTTGTTTGATATAATGGTTTATTTTAATGATATTTTCAAAGTAAAAACATAGAAATCGTTCTATAAACAATACGTTAATCAATCTGCTAAAAACTGAGATCTAGTGACCTGCTTCAGATACTTTAGTAATATTCAAAAATACTTGTCTATGCATTATATAATCAGATAATATATGTTCCTTAGAGCATAGAATAAACAATTTTTTTGTATAGGTTTTCTCTGCTCAGAGTTAAAAGGGCTTAAGTTTGAAACTGCTGATTTTACAGGAGAGTATAAAAAGTAATTCCCAGCAAGGGCTAAAAGGGCTGAAGCCCTATCAGGATTACACTTACATCTGAATTATATTGGACTCACGCTGTTTCAGTTATCGGACTTACTCTTCAGCTCTGGTTGTCTTGAAAACTATCAACTGTATAGGACTTATTTTATCATGAATCTATAGAATTCGAAAAACTGAATATGACCCACTGAAGAATATAATTTTGTCTTAAAAAGGACTTACGCTCCTCTAGCTTGGAGGAGACTTGTTCTATATCATTTGTGATATTCATTTATGTAATCAAGAATATTACTTTCAATTCAATTTCAATTTATTAAAAACACACAAAACAAGAAAAAACAAAATTACAAAGAATTATGAAACCAATAAAACACAATAAAATGTTACAAATATAAAAAACCATGGGCTTTGTGGTTGGGTGTGTTGGAGAAGAGAAAAAAAGAGAGGAAGATACCTAGCCAACTATGGTTTCCCATGTAATAGGCAGGCAAAGAAGAGAAGAGAAGTAATGAGGGAAAAGGTAAGGGAGAAATGGGGGGAAGAAAGAAAACAGAGGAATAGGTACTCAAAATAAAGGTAAGCGAGTCCACTGAAAAATGAAAAAACAATGCTGGAGCAGAAATCTCGAGTCATATATCTAAATGGAAGAAGAAATTACTGTATGTCCAGTTTTTTATATCCAGTTTAATTTTTCCGCTGGTCTTATTGTCCATGAGGTTTATTATTTTAGTACCTATGTAAATTAACTGCCTCCTTATACATTCAATATTAGTGTTATAGGTTACATATTTGTTAGCAGTGGCCCTTAGATTATAATAATTAAGTGTAGAGTTTATTGTGAGAGGAAAATCGGATCTATATTTTATTAAATACTCAATTACGGTTTTTATGTATAATTGACGTATAGTAATGACCTCAAAATCACTAAAAACTATATCCGTTGGATAGAGCCTGGGTTTGCTTAATATAGTTTTAATTATCAGTTTTTGTGCTACAAATAATTCAGCAATATGACAGTTGAAACAGCCTCCCCAAACAACTATGCCATACTGCAGAATTGACTTGACTAGAGCATGATACATCATTTTCAGGTGGTTCTTATTAAGAATTCTGTTAACTTGATAAAATTTAAAAGATAAATATCTAATTTTTCTACATATGTATTTAATATGAACATCCCATTTAAATGGGATGCATATATGGGATGCAATCAATACTAATGATGCATTATAACTATTACAATATAATAATAATAATAATGATTACTTCAAGCTGCTGATAATAATTTGGGGACCTGGTTCATAAAATGTAGTAACAATTTTGATATTATTGAATTGGAAACAATAAAAAATTTTTTTCGTAATGATAGGCTACATGGAAAAATCAGATTTGATAAAATTGAAAGTCATTTGCTATACAAAAACTGCAGACGGCAGAATGCATAGACACTAGACAATCAATATTTCATTACCTACTTCGATGAACTTCATATTGTCTCTTCTAATCTAATCACCAAATCAAATCTAAAACCCCATTGAATTCGGATCATACACCCTGATTGACAAAATGGATTTGTCCTTTAGAAAACCACTGTAAACTTTCGACCAATCAGTTGTTGTTTGTCTCACACTTTCATTCCCGAGAATGAACACGGTCTCGATTGGTTGAAAGTTTGACGCAAAATGGCGCTGTGGCTTATAGTGTGATATCTGTCGACCAATGACAGAGGAGTAGTCATACCAGAGCTAGTCGCATGTGATTGGTCGAATGATTGCAGTGGAATAATTGCATATAGTGCCATCGTTTACTGGTAGATAGCAGTCAAACTGACCATCCAACTACGAATTTAATCTAATCAGAGAGTTCTCAGGTAATTGCACCTTTCTTATTTTCTGAATACAGTATACTGTATCCTATATGTCTCGTTATAATATCGTTTGCCAATAGACATCAGTCAGTTTTAAATTGTATCTAATTGAAGAGGTTTTGTGAATATTCATATCTGTTTATTATTCTCTGGGTACAGTCAATTCAAAATTGAATCTAATGAAAAGTTTCTGTCAATATTGATATCTGTTTATTCTCCTCTGAGTACAGTCAATTCAAAATTGAATCTAATGAAGAGTTTTGTCAATATTGATATCTGTTTATTTTTCTCTGGGTACAGTCAATTCAAAATTGAATCTAATGAAGAGGTTTTGTCAATATTGATGTCTGTTTATTCTTCTCTGAGTACAGTCAATTCAAAATTGAATCTAATGAAGAGGTTTTGTCAATATTGATGTCTGTTTATTATTATCTGAGTACAGTCAATTCAAAATTGAATCTAATGAAGAGGTTTTGTCAATATTGATGTCTGTTTATTATTATCTGAGTACAGTCAATTCAAAATTGAATCTAATGAAGAGGTTTTGTCAATATTGATATCTGTTTATTCTTCTCTGAGTACAGTCAATTCAAAATTGAATCTAATGTAGAGTTCCTGTCAATATTGATGTATGTTTATTATTATCTGAGTACAGTATTCTATTTCTTTGCATCATTCAATACATAAATAAATAAAGGTTCCTGTGAATTAATTATTTGTTCCTTGTTTTGTCTAGTTATTTGAGCTGAATATTCGATACTGTCTCTGGTGATGTAGGTACTCAATATTATAGTACGCGAGAATTATAGTATTAATGGTACTTATTAATTATAGTATTAAATTATAATATAATAAAGATGCAATGTTATTCCCTATAAACTTCGTGAACCAATATCGTATACTTTGCGTATTCACTAAGTAGCCTACTCTCATGGAATTCCAATAGTAACATTGAATTTCAATAGGAGATTCCTCTTCTCTTCCAAACATTCCCCTTATTTCCTTCCTCCCTATCTTCCCCCTTTTCTCCTCTAGACGATTTCCGTGTTATCCTCTGTTTTGTCGCTCAGAGCTTACAGTGCAGTGCGTGCCTCTAGTATTTTTCTCAGGAAAAGAGAATTCTGGAACTTCCTAGATTTCTTTTACGCTCTTTCTCACCCTATCCTATTCTCTTTCACGTTTTTCCGTCACTCTTTCACTTACTCTGAAATGTTTTCTTTGTCATTTTTCCACTTACTCCGACTCGTTTTCTCTGTCAGTCTTTCACTTACTCTAGCTAGTTTTCTCTGTCATTCTCCCATTTACTCTGATTCGTTTTCTCTGTTATTCTTTCACTTACTCTGCCTCATTTTCTCTCTCTTTCTTCCACTTACTCTGGCCAGTTTTCACCCTCATTCTCCCACTTACTCTGACTCGTTTTCTCTGTTATTCTCTCACTTACTCTGCCTCATTTTCTGTGTCTTTCTTTCACTTACTCTTTGTCATCCGTCTTTTTTCTACCATGCCTGATACCATCAATAGGTTAGAAATGGGAGGGTACATAGCATTGATATCAGGTAGGTAGTTGCAGGTTAATGTTATAGCCTAAATCACATCCAGACATGCAATCTTCACTACCTCCTCTCTTCATCGCTATTTTTCCCCAGATTCCTGTTTTTCCACGTTTTTCCTCATTCGTAACTTTTCCAACGTATCCTAGTTTTCCATGTATTTTCTTCTGATTCCTGATTTTCCACGTTTTCCCTCATTCGTAACTTTTTCAACGTATCCTAGTTTTCCATGTATTTTCTTCTGATTCCTGATTTTCCACGTTTTTCCTCATTCATAACTTTTTTATTTGATCCTTGTTTTCCTCGTTTTTGTTATTGAGCGTTCTCTGTAGTTGTTCTTTTCGATCCTCTAGTAGTTTTTCTTTCACTCTCTCCAATGTTATGAACGTTATCATATTGTTATTGATGGTTCATATTTTTGAAAATAATAAATTATACAGTATTTTATTCGTCAGGAAAATAATTTTCCAATGATTTAATAGTAAATGTTCATGATTCAATGTTTTGTTGATTGAACGTGCGTGTAGCTGCGTTTACACAAAAGTTATTAACAATAGTATATTACGCTACAAGCACAGAAAGTTAGTGTTTACGGTATGAGGATAGTTTCCCGGGTGAGGCTTGCCGAGCCCGGGAATATGTTATCCGAATACCATAGACACTTTTCTGAGAGAGTCGCATACGATATTTTTTGCCACACTACAGGTATAGCTACCGCCAAAAAGTTGGGCGGTTTCGGGGGGCTCTTGTGCGTTCCAACAGCTGATTGGTCTGTTCTATTCAAGTCATCTCTAAGCTCCGCCCTGGCTTGCAATATCTATCCGAAAATCCGATACATTAGCTCCCAATGCTAAAGACCATTTCTCTTTCACCTTTCTTAGTTCCATGTTAGCGGCCGGAAAGAAACATGTTCTGATGTCAGACGAGAGTCGTCTGCAAACAATGTCTTTCAGATCTACGTAGGGACTGGAAAACAGCTGCTTTCTGTGCAGTGTGGCGAGAAATGTCTATTTTTCCGACCTTATAGATTCTATTAGGCTGGTCACACACCGATTAGTCAAGACAAGACTAGTCACTTTCAGTCACAATACTTTACATTGCTGCTTATGACGCAACACACACTGATTTGTCTTTGCAATTAGACATGACTCCATAAGCAACTATGTGAAGTATTGTGACTAAACGTGACTAGTCTTCTCTGAGTACAGTCAATTCAAAATTGAATCTAATGAAGAGGTTTTGTCAATATTGATGTCTGTTTATTCTTCTCTGAGTACAGTCAATTCAAAATTGAATCTAATGAAGAGTTCCTGTCAATATTGATGTATGTTTATTATTATCTGAGTACAGTATTCTATTTCTTTGCATCATTCAATACATAAATAAATAAAGGTTCCTGTGAATTAATTATTTGTTCCTTGTTTTGTCTAGTTATTTGAGCTGAATATTCGATACTGTCTCTGGTGATGTAGGTACTCAATATTATAGTACGCGAGTATTATAGTATTAATGGTACTTATTAATTATAGTATTAAATTATAATATAATAAAGATGCAATGTTATTCCCTATAAACTTCGTGAACCAATATCGTATACTTTGCGTATCCACTAAGTTCTCTCATGGAATTCCAATAGTAACATCGAATTTCAATAGGAGATTCCTCTTTTCTTCCAAACATTCCCCTCATTTCCTTCCTCCCTATCTTCTCCCTTTTCTCCTCCAGACGATTTCCGTGTTATCCTCTGTTTTGTCGCTCAGAGCTTACAGTGCGTGCCTCCAGTATTTTTCCCAGGAAAAGAGAATTCTGGAACTTCCTAGATTTCTTTTACGCTCTTCCTCACCCTATCCTATTCTCTTTCACGTTTTTCCGTCACTCTTTCACTTACTCTGAAATGTTTTCTTTGTCATTTTTCCACTTACTCCGACTCGTTTTCTCTGTCAGTCTTTCACTTACTCTAGCTAGTTTTCTCTGTCATTCTCCCATTTACTCTGATTCGTTTTCTCTGTTATTCTTTCACTTACTCTGCCTCATTTTCTGTGTCTTTCTTTCACTTACTCTGCCTCATTTTCTGTGTCTTTCTTTCACTTACTCTGCCTCATTTTCTCCCTCATTCTCCCACTTACTCTGACTCGTTTTCTCTGTTATTCTCTCACTTACTCTGCCTCATTTTCTGTGTCTTTCTTTCACTTACTCTTTGTCATCCGTCTTTTTTCTACCATGCCTGATACCATCAATAGGTTAGAAATGGGAGGGTACATAGCATTGATATCAGGTAGGTAGTTGCAGGTTAATGTTATAGCCTAAATCACATCCAGACATGCAATCTTCACTACCTCCTCTCTTCATCGCTATTTTTCCCCAGATTCCTGTTTTTCCACGTTTTTCCTCATTCGTAACTTTTCCAACGTATCCTAGTTTTCCATGTATTTTCTTCTGATTCCTGATTTTCCACGTTTTTCCTCATTCGTAACTTTTCCAACGTATCCTAGTTTTCCATGTATTTTCTTCTGATTCCTGATTTTCCACGTTTTTCCTCATTCGTAACTTTTCCAACGTATCCTAGTTTTCCATGTATTTTCTTCTGATTCCTGATTTTCCACGTTTTTCCTCATTCATAACTTTTCTAACTGATCCTTGTTTTCCTCGTTTTTGTTATTGAGCGTTCTCTGTAGTTGTTCTTTTCGATCCTCTAGTAGTTTTTCTTTCACTCTCTCGAGTGTTATGAACGTTATTATATTGTTATTAACGGTTCATATTCTTGAAAATAATAAATTATACAGTATTTTATTCGTCAGGAAAATAATTTTCCAATGATTTAATAATACATTTTTATGATTCAATATTTTGTTAGTTATATTTTTTACCGAGCAAAGTGAGGTCTGAGATTCAAGTCGATGGTTTTGCATTTCTCTTCATGTTTATATTATTTTATGTGCCGCATTTACGGCGAAACGCGGCAATAGATTTTCATGAAATTTGACAGGTATGTTTCTTTTTGAATTCCGCGTCGATGTATATAATTAAGGTTTTTTTTGAAATTTTGCATTTTAAGGATAATACAAAAGGGAAAGGAGTCTCCTTCGAACGCCAATATTACCTTGAAAATCAGACTATAGAATAAATTATTCATCACTAGCTGGCCCGGCGAACTTCGTACCGCCAAATAGTTAATGCATCTCATGACAAACTTTAGCTGGATGCACACCTTAGGAGGCGCGATGCGGCATTTCGGATCCAGGTGCTTCTTGCTTATATTGGTATGTAAACTTTGAAGGACCGTAGGAAAGAGTCCTGGAGTCTGATCATAGATTTGATAGGCCATAAACCTGCTCCTGAACATAACAAACACAACTAAACAAAAATCATCAAATTCGGTGCACACATAAAAAAGTTATTGAACGTCAAAATTTGAGGCTCGATTTTTATTCATATAGATAAATCAGCTGACGAGTGGATAATAAATTAACAATGACGCATGCAATATTATATCTCAATGTAACATAGTAGAAAATCAGCTATCGTCTTGACTATTAATTGCATGCAATGAAGCATGCAATTAATAACTGAAAGTAAACAGTATTTTCTCTCGAACTTTCTCTGCTTTCAACTCTGGTTGACCTGTTGCCAGTATGTCTTGAAGGAGATTAGCGTTTGATGTTAGCATTTTTTGATATATTAACCCCAACAGCCATTAGACGTTTTCACACCGATATCTCACCGACATGACATACTGTGATGGATAGTATAAGAGGAGGCTGTGGTTTATAACTGCGCGAGGTCTACTGTTCACAGAACTACTAGTTATATTGTTGAAAAACGATCTGGCAACGTTGCGAAGTTAGAAAAGGATAGCGCTATCTGCTTTTTTGAATGATAGACAAGGATAGCAACACCTATGTTAATCGAATGCTGCCATTATAACGTGGACCTCACTATAGCTCCAGTTATCCTACTAGCCGCTACTAATGTCTTTTGATTTGTCACCAAAATATTCGATGTATTAATGGCTCTCATTGAGTTTGAATTTCACAACATTCTACCAGTCACTAGGTTTACTCCTGTAAAGTAGAATATTTTTCACGGGAATTGCCTACCTGTAATTTGACGCGTTTTCACAACTTCAGACCTCCTTTTCTCTTATTATCATCCCCCCTCACTCTCTCTTTCTCTATCTCTTTTTCTCCCGTCTCCTTCTCTTCATACTTTTCCTAAAAACCAATACTACATTCCAATTCACCATTCCAACCTACCTTGTTCTTTCTATATGGATTTTTCCTCCCACAAACCGAAATAGGAGTTCTCTCATCGTTTCAGTTTCAGTGTGATTTATTGCATGGGTATCCAGAGTCGAGTCTTCTATGCTCTGCTATTTTGTAAATTTATATCCGTGGTTCCAAAAGGCAAGTCATGAAACTATGAAACTACTCTTTTGATACGAACAGACTTTTCAGTGCTGAAGCTACAGCAACTTTTTACCTCCTGCTTATATTTTATTCTATATATCTTCTGGAACATATTTTCCGTCTCTTCTCTTCCCTCCTTTCAACACATTGTGTGTCGTCTTTCAAAAATGTCATCTTTCTCTATCTTTCCTCTTCTTATTCTGTATCATTCTCTCATTCTGCAGCTGCATTCTGTATTGTCAACATTTTCCATACTTTCATATTTTTGTATGGTTCTTCTTTGTAGTATTCTGATCCTTGATTAGGTGCATGATATATAAGTGTATAGGCCACTATATAAAGCCTAATTAAACACTGACAACGCTTACTTATATGCGATGTAGTTGTCAGTTTATTCCCAAAAAGTGTTTGTGAATTTTCTTTGTTTTTTTTTTGTGGTGAAAAACTTCCATTATTTAATCTTCATTCAGTAATTAAAGTATGTAAAGCCAGTATCTGCATGAATAAAGCACTCAAATATTCAATGCTTTTCTTTGTTTTTGCACCCTCTCTCTCCCTTTATTTCCTCGCTTATTCCCACTTCTATTTTATCGGACTGTTTCCTCAAAACTCGTTTTTTACTCTATTTCAGCTGTTTCCCTTTCTTTTCACTCCTCCTTCTTTCAACTACTTAGTTTTTCTGCTCGATCTTCTTTTATTTCATTTTTGTTTATTTCTCCTGCTATTTATTTCATTCTGTTTTCTCACAACTCCTTTTTATTACTCCATTTTCCTCTCAACTTCTTATTTTTTTGTTAATTCATCTTTCCTTACACCTCTTACTTTTTTCTTCATCTACTCTTTCTCTCACAATTCATTTTGTATTCTGTGCTTCTCTTGCTTCATTCACCCCTCTCCGACCTTCCTCTCTTCCTCATTCTTGTTCTGTTCCTCCCCCTCCTCGTCGAATTCCTGATCTTCCAACTCTTCTCTCACTAATTTTCTCTCTCTCTCTCACTCTACTCCACCACCTACCCTATCCTTATCTCCTCTTACTAGTAGCTCCTTTTTCCTACTCCTCCTGTCAATCCCCACTTCTTTTCCTACCTCTCATTTCTATATTTCTTCCTTTTCCAGTTCTCTGATCATTTATAGGCAAAAAAGGAATTCACACAAAATCACGATCCCCTATTTAAACTTTTTCCAATTTAACCCCTCCCTATCTTCGTCTCTTTCTCAACTTCCTCCTCCCTGATTTTCCTTTCTCATTTATACCTTACTCTCTCTATCTATTGAGTGCTGAGATAGAAAGAGAGGGACCTCTAACCTAGCTTTGCTTGTAAAAAAGTGATACTATTCTCTTTTACTATCTTCCTACCTTGTCTATCCAACTCCATCCATCCATTTAATTTCTCCAATTTCCTTCTACCGTTTATACCTTCTACCTTCTCCTGTATTCCTCTTTGACTATCTTCCTTCTCTATCTAACTCTATCCATTTACGTTCTCTATTTAACTCTATTCATCCACGTTCTTTATCCAATTCCATCCATCTACGTTCCCTATCAAACTCTATCCATCTACCCTCTCTATCCAACTCTAACCACTAGTATCAACCTTCTCTATTCAATTGAACTTTCAACAGAACGCTAAATGCTAATCGGTTCTCACCCCACTCCACCTTTCTAACCCCAGTTAATAGACAACTGTCAAGCCACGGTGATTTAACAGGCTCTCTGAAAATTCAATCGGTGAATTTTTTCCAACTTTTACGTGAAATTCTAGACTTGTAGCTGAATTTCCAGCTTAATCGTTTAACCCCTGTGAGTTTTTTCCAACTTTTTCGTGAAATTGTCGCTGAATTTCCAGCTTTAACCCCGGTGAGTTTTTTCTAGCTCCTAGGTGGAATTCTAGAATAATTTCAGGTGAATGTCTAGTTTAATGATAAGCGTTCAAGCCACCTCAACAACCTAGCTCGCTTTTTGATTGGGTATAATTTGTACGACTTTTGCTTCACTGTGTTACTTGCTGTCGATACTTTGAATAATTCCCAAATTACGCTGCACCAGACTTGAATTTGAATTGGAAATAATTGTGTCATCAGCCCTCTTCTATCGAGGTACATTCTAATCTTACATTCCATCAGTAGAGTAAAATTTCGCTTACTGTTCCAGTTGTAATTTTTCAAGCTATGTTCATCCCAATTATTTCAATTTCGAATTCATCAGGAGAAACTAAAAATGTTGTAGCAATGCTCTATAACCATTATTCTATGCAAGATTTGATTAGTTTTTTTTATGGTTCTATGCAAGTTTTGATAAATTTGTTATTAACATTTGGTAATTTGATATAGTGACAATCATTTATTACAATTGAAATAACAAGAAACCAGTTTCATTTGTTTCGTCATTATAATTCAATCTGTAATAAATTTCACTTTTTGTGTAGTTGAGAAGTTGATATTGTGGTAATTATTCATATTGAATGAAAAAGACTAAGAAATTGTCAAAAACCACAGATTTATTGATACTTAGAAAGACCGGTTTCGGTTATTACACCATTGTCAATCTCTGATAAACTAAAACATTTAGTTTTAGTTTTAGGGTTTTAGTTTATCAGAGATTGACAATGGTGTAATAACCGAAACCGGTCTTTCTAAGTATCAATAAATCTGTGGGTTTTGACAATTTCTTAGTCTTTTTCATTCAATATAATAAATTTTTTCAACTTTAATATTGACAATTCATAATGTAAGATTGTCAATCTCTAATGAAAAATCAAGTTTATCAGAGATTGGTAATGGCATAGAGAAACAATAGCGTAAGTAGATATCCCATGGTATAGGGAATTTATGACGCAACTTTTACTGTTATCTCAAGCCGATTACTGTCGATTATTGTCAATTTTTACTGTTTTGTTGGGGTGATAGTGTATGAAAGGCACAATTTGAGAGACTACCAGCGTCATACAGCTGCATAGGAAAGAACTATGTGAACTATTGGCTTGGGATAACAGTAAAACTTGCGACATAAACGCCCTATACCATGGGATATCTACTTATGCTATCGTTTCTCTATGGTAATGGTGAAACGACCGAAAGTAGTTTTCATTTGATTTCAATTTCATTCCAGTCTCTTTCCAATTGGTACTTTTGCTAGCTATTCTGACTTGAATGATGAATCTTTATTACAATTCTTAACTGAATGTTAGTAAAATAGTAAATTTATTTTCGAATTAGTCACAGATATCAGGATAATAAGCTATCAATTATATTCCCCTGCGCTCAGGTTTTTAACCTTTTCAGAGACTTTCCGTATTTAATAATAATACTATTTTACTTTTAACTTATTTTGTTAATTGTCAATTGTATTTATGTAACCATAGACATTCATGTATGTATTGTATGAAGGAAAATAAACTATTGATTGATTGATTGAATTATGGCTTGAATATCCCACTTTATAACTCATACCTGAACTGAAATCAACTAAAAAATTCAGATGAACAGAAACTTTGGCAATCAGAAATTCAGAATGACTTTATTCAAAAGAGAAATTCAGAACGACTGAGAGAAAGTTTCAAATATTAATCCCACTTTGTTGGTAAATAATAATTGAATTGTATACAGAAGTGGGATAAACGATAACAATACAGGTCTCCAAACTCCAACTTTGTAATCAGTCTTCCATATAACGCCAGTATGGGTAGAACTTCAACAGGATACAGAAGAGCATATTAGTTGTGTATCATGATACAGAATTTTCGCTGTATCATCACTTCATAGTATTCACTACTACTTGTTTTCATTCTGGATTTCGTTACGTAACTCTTCCTTCTCACTCTTCCCCTCTCTTCGTCTATGGCTGAAGGTGTGTGTCCTTGAACTGTCGGTGCAATGCAGAATGAGAAAAATAAGAAGAAGAAGTAGAAGAGAAGGAAGAAGAAGAAAAATGAGAAATAAATGATAATGTGATAGTTAACCGGAGACCGATGATTTTAGCCTTGGTTGAATTGCAAGTGGATACGGTTTGTCGACATTTAGGTCAGTAATTCTGACTGTAGTCATTTTTGTGATATTATGAAGGAAATGCGGGATTATTCTAGTGTTCCTGAGGATAAGATTCTGGTTACGGGTCTGAAATTTAATACTGTTTGAAGGACTGTTCGTTGATTGGGACTACACTGATAATTCAACTTTTGTTATCAATTTATTTATTCATTAATACAAAATGAATTTACCCATTCCTTCATTCATCATAAAAATGATATTGGAAGAGCGAAAACAGGTGAACCCTTCAATATTCCTTTCCCAAAATCAGATTATGAGTTCGAAATAAGGTTCAGTTTTACTTTTACTTCCACTTTTTACTTTTCTCTCAAAATGAAAAATCTGGTGTGGCGCACTCACACAACTTTCCTTGCCGTTATGAAAATTGATCACCTGACGCTAGTGTGCACGCACATCTCTAGTCTACTATTCAAAGATCTTAGCCAGATGGTGACAGGAGAATAACGCTGGAGACACACGGAGTCTGCAATCTCTTCATAGTGAATGATTTAATAGAATCAACAGTTTGCAATTGAAATAATCACATTTTCTCGAATTTCGAGCTTATTTTCAATTTTAGGTGAAAATGTTACCGAACATTAATTGTAGAGATTTTCATGCTAAATCTTTTCCACTTGGAATTTTTTGTTTAAATTGTATCTGAAGCCTGATAATAGGTAATCTAAAATCAAACTTTGCATAGATGGGGCGGAGCTCCTGAAATTTTTACAGATATGGGACGTATGGCAGTTGATAGAGCTTATCAATGACCAATTTAGGTATGAATTCGATTCGATCAAAATCGTTGGAGCTGTTTTCGAGAAAATCGCGAAAAACCCTGTTTTTGACAACATTTTCGCCATTTTAGCCGCCATCTTTAATTGAATTTGATCGAAATTGTTCGTGCCGGATCCTTATATTGTAAGGACCTTAAGTTCCAAATTTCAAATCATTCCGTTAATTGGGAGATGAGATATCTTGTACACAGACGCACATACACTCACACACACACACACACACACACACACACACACACACACACACACACACACACCACACACCACACACACACACACACCACACACACACACACTAATTTTTAATTTTTTCGGAAAGCAATACTTTCCTTACCTATGGTAATAGGGCAAGGAAAGTAAAAACAGACGAACATGTTATTAATGTTATCACAATGTTTATACCGAAAACTTGATTTTCAAGTTGTGACCTGTTTCATGGAACCAAAACATTTTTGTAACATGTTTCCATGAAACAGAGGATTGTTTTATTAAACACAATTCATTTCCATGAGACATGTCACAGGCAGTTGAAAACAAAGCTTTCTCACACAAAAGTTGGAACCAGGCTTCAGAAATTCTCATGAACTTTTTCCAATGATGTTTCTATTCGTCATCTTTTGTTTTTGAGTCATTTCTAGATTTCAATCTTTGTTGTTGAATTATACATTGGTTTTGTCATGAAATTTCAAGATAGTTTCACTAGTTACTTAGGCCCGGTTGCACAAAAGCCGGTTAAATCTTAACACCGTGATTAAATTCACGAGAATCAATCAGAGAAGGCCTTCTTGATAAGACGGCTTATCTGATTGGTTATTGTGGAATTAATCACGATTGAATTTTCATCGGTTTTTGTGCAACCGGCAATTAGTGTTTTAATCATTGCTCTTGCTCAATTATTATGTTTGATGTGTGCAGTTTGAATGGTCCGCCTTCGGTGGGCGTGTCTTGTCTCTGCCAATGGCAGCCTTCGGTGGGCGTGTCTTATCTCTGCCAATGGCAGTCTTTCACATTGATAGTTGATGCCAACTACCAATAACACTTTACGGCTCCATTCATAGTACATTGAGCTGGTCAATGATAAAGATATGTTAGTTTACTACTGTAGTTTAATAATAATTGAGTGACAACCAAAACTAGTTATTTAATTTCGCTCAAATTGAATGAATGAATAAATGGATGGAATCTCAAATTGTTAAATTCAGCGTCACATATAATTGACTGTTCTCTATAATATATCATTGTCGACTAGAGGAGAAATTTAGAATCTATTTCAGTAATGTGTAATTGGAGCACAGAAACTGGTGGTAATTGACCAATATATTTTTTCAGAAAGTGTTTTTATTCTTTATTCACTCATTGATACAATAAGTACATCATCAAAATGATAAGGAGAGAAAAAATAAGGTAACCTTGTGCTATTCCTCTCTCAAATTTAGACAGGATTACACATAGTCCGAGATAGGTTAAGTCTTGTAGTTTTTTTTTTGTTATAATTCGTATTTTGTGCATTGATATAGTTTTGTATCTTTCTAGTGTAGAAGCGTATACACTAAAAATATGCAAAACTAAATAGATCAACAAAATACAGAATACTATACTCTAAATAATTATTGAGACTTGGACAAAATTTACGTGTTACAAAATTGCGCGAAATTTCAATATGGAAATTGAAAAATGAAAACATGAAAATTTCTATGGATGCCTATATAACTGGATATAGTCACTTTGACAATAAAGTCGATGCAGAGTTGTCAATTTGAACATATCTTGCTATATGGGTTTGCAAAGAAAGATTAAAATTTCGCACAATTTGGCAACACGTATATTTTCTCCAAGTCTCAACTTATTTTATGAAAACTATAGCTGGAATACAGAAGCTAGTGTTATATGATCAATATATTTTCTCAGAAAGGGTAGTATTTTGTATTTTGTCCTTTGAGTTTTGTATTTCTTTAGTTTAGAAGCGTATACACTACAAATATAAAAAACTAAATAAATAATTAACAAAATACAAATATAGATTTTTCCCTGCTCAATTTCCTTTTCGCTAAAAGATTTCTATTCCTCAAGTATTGTGTAATTTGTACTTATCGTGTTTATGGAAAAAAGAAGAAGTTTCAAGATTGATTGATCCTTTGTTCCAAATTTTTATGAAATTTCTAATATTTGTGTGTTATTTTCAGGTGCTCGGCCTATAGGCGATCGATTCTTCCACCCATGAGATCGTAGTACCACCCATCATGGTCATGCCACTCACTTCAGGGATATCTTTTGAAGTGAGTAAACTCATCAATCCAAATTTCAATAATTTGTTGAAAATTCTGAAGGAATTTAATTGGTCTTCGGTAATATTTTCGCTGATTAACACGCATTAGCATATTACCATAGAGAAACAATAGCTTGAGTAGATATCCCATGGTATAGGGCGTTTATGTCGCAACTTTTACTGTTATCTCAAGCTGATAGTCCACGTATTTCTTTCCCAAAAAGGTGTGTGACGCTGGTAGTCTCTCATATTATGCCGTTCATACACACTTACCCGGCCAAAACAGTGAAAATCTTCAATAATTGATAGTAATTGACTTGAGATAACAGTAAAAGTTGCGACATAAACGCCCTATACCATGGGATATCTACTTATGCTATTGTTTCTCTATGATATTACTTACTAACCAATTTTATTGAATACTAACCTCATAAATTGAAATTTCAATAATCTGTTCAAAATGTTGAAGGAATTTGATTCGTTTTGGGTAGTCCTATCACTAATTAACACGCATTAGAATATTACTTACAAACCAAATTTTATTGTCTACTAACCATGTAACCAATTATTGTAATTTTGGGAAATAGTGCAGCTTTTTGGTTCATAAAAGAGTCTATTTTTGTTGAAAATTAATCCTTATTATACTGAGTATTGACTAACCGCTACCTATACCCTACTCATATTGTTTACTAACTGATAATTCGATTGCAATTATATATTGAAGTCAAAGCAAAACCGTGATCAATTTCATAAGAACCAATCAGAGAAGGCCTTTTTGAAAAGTTAGCGTCTCTGATTGATTCTCGTGGGATTAATCACGTTTAAAATTTAACCGGCTTCTGTGCAACCGGCACCAAGTAATAGGTCTACAGATTGTTAGATGATCTGGTTTGAAAAATTGATCGATTCTCATTTGAACGAAAACTTTAGGTTAATATCACCTCCAATTCAGTCTGTTCTAATTGGAAAATAGTTTGATTTACAATATCACTTCATTAGTGAATAATATAGCTATTGTGGTACTTATTAGTGTATTATCAAGGCAAAATTACATGAAGTTATTTATTATGTATCAAGTGTCATCATATGTTTCACGATCGGTAAAATAGTCTCAAGAAATAAAAAATATAGAAAATCAAGAATGAAAATCTCAAGATCAGTGCATGTATCGAGTGAAACATGTAGGTCTATGCACATAACTTAATTTAAACATGTATCATAAATTTACTCTCTCATTTCAAAGGATACAATTTGAACACTTTTCAAGAATATCATTTATGTATCTTAGAAACGTTTTTTTAGATGAATCTCGTATCTCATGCTTCATTCAAAATCAAAAAATCTGGTGTGGCGCACTCACACAACTTTCCTTGCCGTTATGAAAATTGATCAACTGACGCTAGTGTTCCCGCGCATCTCAAATCCACTTTTCTAAGATCTGAGCCAGCTGTTGAGAGAACAATAACGCTGGAGACACACGAAGTCTGCTATCTCTTCATAGTGAATGATTTAATAGAATCAACAGTTGTCAACAGTTTGCAATTGAATAATCTTATTTTCTCCAATTTCGAGCTTATTTTCAATTTTAGGTGAAAATGTTACTGAACATTAATTGTAGAGATTTTCATGCTAAATCTTTTCCACTTGGAATTTTTTGTTTAAATTGTATCTGAAGCCTGATAAGAGGGAATCTTAAATCAAACTTTGCATAGATGGGGCGGAGCACCTGAAATTTTTAAAGATATGAGACTTGTGGCAGTCGATAGAGCTTATCAATGACTATTTTAGGTATAACTCTAATCGAAATCGTTGGAGCCGTTTTCGAGAAAATCGCGAAAAACCATGTTTTCGACAACATTTTCGCCATTTTAGCCGCCATCTTGAATTGAATTTTATCGAAATTGTTAGTGTCGGATCCTTATACTGTAAGGACCTTAAGTTCTAAATTTCAAGTCATTCCGTTAATTGGGAGATGAGATATCGTGTACACAGACGCACATACACTCATACACACACACACACACACACACACATACAGACCAATGCCCAAAAACCATTTTTTTTGGACTCAGGGGACCTTGAAACGTATAGAAAACATGAAATTAGGGTACCTTAAATTTTTTTGGAAAGCAATACTTTCCTTACCTATGGTAATAGGGCAAGGAAAGTAAAATCTCTAAGGGCCAAATCTCTAACACTGGTTGATAGAATTGGCTAACTCGAATTGACTGACTCCATGTTAAACTGCCGTATGAATCAAAACTGCTCTTATCATATGGTATTGATTCAGAGTTAGCCAATTCTATCAACCCGCTAACACTACGTCTAACGCTAAACCACGTTTACTTGTAGATATGGTTGCATTTATCGTAATGTGTTTCATACGGAGTTTAAACGAACAGCTGACATTTCTCCGTTTAAACCGAGTATCTGCAATCAGGCCTGAGAACATCAGTTAAATGACGTAATATTGCGCTCATAGCACAGGAAACCTGTCATAGGTGAAAAATAGATTCTTTTTTACGTGTCAAAAGTCTGTATACAGTTTACCATCACTTGAAAATGATTTGAAATATTTAAGAAAACACCTGCCGCTAGATTATTTCATAAAATATTATAAATGTTTTGTAGAAACTTCCCAAAATGAGTCATTTTACGTGCCAACCCAAACAGTTATCCTCCGAAAATGAGTCATTTTGAAAATGTCGCCTAAACACGACTTTAGGCTCCATTTTAGTGCTATTAAGTTGACTATTATGGGCCGAAAAAGTTGTGCAACCTACCCCAACTCAGGGCAAAAGGGTTGAAGAAGGTTTACGGGGTGAATTAGTAAGGGGACGTGCTAGATGTTGGCAGTTTTCTTTGCTTGCAAGGGAAGAGAAAATAATCTACTGCTGCCTGACTTCCAACCCCCACCACCACCCCTCCAGCCAACAACTCATTCAGATTGTGAATGTATACCATTTACCGGTATATGGTGAGATTCACTTTTGAACTGTCAGTATTGATTGAATGGGGAGCAGTGGTGTTAGCTAATAAGGAATGCTGACAGTTTGAAGTGGATTTCACTGTAGACCCCAACGAGCGTTACAGTATGGTTGACTGTCACGCAAAAGTAGGGGAAGGTTGTCTGTTCTTCTTTTTCACCTCCTTCCTTTTCTTCTTGTTGCTCTTCTTCTTCTTCTTCTTCTTCTTCTTCTTCTTCTTCTTCTTCTTCTTCTTCTCTTCTTCTTCTTCTTCTTCTCTCTTCTTCTTCTTCTTCTTCTTCTTCTTCTTCTTCTTGTTCTTCTTCTTCTTCTTCTTCTTCATCTTCTTCTTCTTCTTCTCTTCTTCTTCTTCTCTTCTTCTTCTTCTTCTTCTTTCTTCTTCTTCTTCTTCTTCTTCTTCTCCTTCTTCTTCTTCTTCTGAATATTTTCTTTTTATTTTCAGTATCTCATCTCTCTATTTCCAGATTCCTCATTTTCTCCATCCTTGTTTCTACTCAGCACTTCGTTTTTTTAATCGCAATATTTTTCTCTATTTTTCCATTCCTCTTCCGTTTCCTTTTTCATCTTATTCTTACTCTCTTCTCATCCACTTTCCGGCCTTTTCTCCCGTTTCTATTTCCCTTTTACTGCCTATTCTCATTTCCCATTCATTTTTCTCTCTACCTACTTGTTTCAATATGTTTTTCTCCTCCTTCTGAAACTCCAAATTCGTTTCTATTTCCTACTCTCTTTTTTCCCCCTCTACTTGCCCCTCCTCCTCCTTCTCTATCTTCTCTCAATCTCATTCTCTTTCCTCTTCCTTTTCTACCTCATTCTCTATTTCCTTTGTCTCACCTTCTCCACTGGTTGATAGAATTGGCTAACTCGGAATTGACTGACTCCATGTTAACTGCCGTATGAATCAAACTGCTCTAATATGGTATTGATTCAGAGTTAGCCAATTCTATCAACCCGCTAACACTACGTCTAACGCTAAACCACGTTTACTTGTAGATATGGTTGCATTTATCGTAATGTGTTTCATACGGAGTTTAAACGAACAGCTGACATTTCTCCGTTTAAACCGAGTATCTGCAAACGGGCCTGAGAACATCAGTTAAATGACGTAATATTGCGCTCATAGCACAGGAAACCTGTCATGGGTGAAAAATAGATTCTTTTTTACGTGTCACAAGTCTGTCTACAGTTTACCATCACTTGAAAATGATTTGAAATATTTAAGAAAACACCTGCCGCTAGATTATTTCATAAAATATTATAAATGTTTTGTAGAAACTCCCAAAATGAGTCATTTTACGTGCCAACCCAAACAGTTATCCTCCGAAAATGAGTCATTTTACGTGCCAACCCAAACAGTTATCCTCCGAAAATGAGTCATTTTACGTGCCAACCCAAACAGTTATCCTCCGAAAATGAGTCATTTTACGTGCCAACCCAAACAGTTATCCTCCGAAAATGAGTCATTTTACGTGCCAACCCAAACAGTTATCCTCCGAAAATGAGTCATTTTACGTGCCAACCCAAACAGTTATCCTCCGAAAATGAGTCATTTTGAAAATGTCGCCTAAACACGACTTTAGGCTCCATTTTAGTGCTATTAAGTTGACTATTATGGGCTGAAAAAGTTGTGCAACCTACCCCAACTCAGGGCAAAAGGGTTGAAGAAGGTTTACGGGGTGAATTAGTAAGGGGACGTGCTAGATGTTGGCAGTTTTCTTTGCTTGCAAGGGAAGGGAAAATAATCTACTGCTGCCTGACTTCCAACCCCCACCACCTCCACCCCTCCAGCCCACAACTCATTCAGATTGTGAATGTATACCATTTACCGGTATATGGTGAGATTCACTTTTGAACTGTCAGTATTGATTGAATGGGGAGCAGTGGTGTTAGCTAATAAGGAATGCTGACAGTTTGAAGTGGATTTCACTGTAGACCCCAACGAGCGTTTCAGTATGGTTGACTGTCACGCAAAAGTAGGGGAAGGTTGTCGGTTCTTCTTCTTCTCCTTCTTCTTCTTCTTCTTCTTCTTCTTCTTCTTCTTCTTCTTCTTCTTCTCTCTTCTTCTTCTTCTCTCTTCTTCTTCTTCTCTCTTCTTCTTCTTCTTCTTCTCCTTCTTCTTCTTCTTCTTCTTCTTCTTCTTCTTCTCCTTCTTCTTCTTCTTCTTCTTCTTCTTCTTCTCCTTCTTCTTCTTCTTCTTCTTCTTCTTCTTCTCCTTCTTCTTCTTCTTCTCTTCTTCTTCTTCTCTTCTTCTTCTTCTCTTCTTCTTCTTCTCTTCTTCTTCTTCTTCTCTTCTTCTTCTTCTCTTCTTCTTCTTCTCTTCTTCTTCTTCTTCTTCTTCTCTTCTTCTTCTTCTTCTCTTCTTCTTCTTCTTCTCTTCTTCTTCTTCTCTTCTTCTTCTTCTTCTCTTCTTCTTCTTCTCTTCTTCTTCTTCTTCTCTTCTTCTTCTTCTCTTCTTCTTCTTCTTCTTCTTCTTCTCTTCTTCTTCTTCTCTTCTTCTTCTTCTCTTCTTCTTCTTCTTCTTCTTCTTCTTCTTCTTCTTCTTCTTCTTCTTCTTCTTCTTCTTCTCCTTCTTCTTCTTATTTTCCTCCTCCTTCTCATCCTCCACCTCCTCTTTCACCTTCTCCTCCTCCCTCCTCCTCCTACAACTTCTTTCACCTCCTCCTTCTCTACTCCAACTTCTCTTCATCTTCTACCTCCTCCTCCTTTTATCCCCCTTCCCCCTCTTCCTCTTCTCTCCTTCTCCTCACCTTTCTTACCCTCTTATTTTCTCTTCCTTCTCATCCTCCACCTCCTCTTTCACCTTCACCTTCTCCTCCTCTCCTCCTCCTCCTACAACTTCTTTCACCTACTCCTTCTCTACTCCAACTTCTCTTCATCTTCTACCTCCTCCTCCTTTTATCCCCCTTCCCCCTCTTCCTCTTCTCTCCTTCACCTCACCTTTCTTACCCTCTTATTTACCTCTTCCTTCTCATCCTCCACCTCCTCTTTCACCTTCTCCTCCTCCTCCTCCTACAACTTCTTTCACCTCCTCCTTCTCTACTCCAACTTCTCTTCATCTTCTACCTCCACCTCCTTTCATCCCCCTTCCCCCTCTTCCTCTTCTCTCTTTCACCTCACCTTTCTTACCCTCTTATTTTCCTCTTCCTTTTCATCCTCCACCTCCTTTTTCACCTTCTCCTCCTCCTACAACTTCTTTCACCTCCTCCTTCTCTACTCCAACTTCTCTTCATCTTCTACCTCCTCCTCCTCCTTTTATCCCCCTTCCCCCTCTTCCTCTTCTCTCCTTCACCTCACCTTTCTCACCCTCTTATTTTCCTCTTCCTTCTCATCCTCCACCTCTTTTTTCACCATCTCCCCTCTTCCTCCCTTCCTCCTTCACCCTCCTCCCACTCACGTTCCTAGTCTTGATGACATCCTATGAATATTCATAAATTCATAAATCGACCACCACTTGTTAACCTCTACCCCACCCCACCCAGGCACCTTGTAACAAATTACAATAATATGTTTTTATCGCTGGCAAACGATTAATTTAGTAGACCGTTATCATTCTTTTCCAGTCTTCCATTGTCGAACAGAGTTAAGAGTGAAAATTCACTGATGAAAAAGACAGATATCGCTGGCTTGCGTGTTGGTTTATAGGCCTACATTGGCTTCAATGTCGTTACCTTGTTTTAAAGCATCAGTGTCGTTAAAATAATAATAATATTTAGTGCAGCATGTTAATTTTGATCAATTCACTTGAGATGGAGATTTAGTTGTCATGGAATATTATTACATGCTATTGACAGTATCACACCTCACTCGTGATACAAGTTATTAAGTGATAAGTTGTTTAATATTGAGTTTTTATGATGTAGATGTATGATTCATGTTCGGGTTCATACGTGTGCTATATGGTTATACCGGGTGCTTCAAAAAAATGTATACATACTTTGAACTTTCATAGAAAATTTATTTACCGTTTTACAAAGTTAAATTTCAGGAAAATAGAAAGCTGAAAGTACAATGTAAATGAAACATAAATAACAAATGTTAATACTGTTCAAATTGGTGACCTGCAGCATCAATACAATTCTGAGTACGAGTCACCACTGATTCTGTACATCGTATCAAAACGTCCAATGAGATTTCTCTACACACTGCTTGAATCTCATTCCAAAGAATGTCTAGGTTACGTGGTTTACGTTTGTACACCTCATCTTTTACTGTGCCCCACAAGAAGAAATCCAGTGGTATAAGGTCTGGAGAGCGTGCTGGAAACTCGATTGGCCCCCTGCCCCCTTAATAACCTGCTTACGTTCTTCAAAACTCAAACGTACGTCCGCCATGTTGATATTACAAACTCCAACTAACAAGAGGGACGATTATGCTGCCACCTGGCGAAGAAATATAACATTAGCCTTGTAGAGTGGTAAAACTACGATTGTTTAAAGTGTGTATACATTTTTTTGAAGCACCCGGTATGTATTGAGTATATGTATCTTCCCTTATGTATTTGTAATTTCCCCTTTCATATATGAAAGGGAAAATTAGGTCAGGTCAAGTTGAAGTTACAACTATTATTTGGACTTCTCTAAAAACTTTTACATTGTTTTCTTGTGTGGGTTAGAGTTCCGAAAATAGCGTACTAAACATGATCAAGTGTCTTGAATGAGATGTGCATCACATGTGATTCCGAATTGGGTTGACTTGATCATGTTGGTTTACACATGTCATCCTGGTTTACACGCTTCTAGTAGAAGTTCCATTAGATACAAGAATACAAGATCTTTATTTGCCATAAAATAAAACAAGTTTACAATTGGCATCGTCAGTTTAACAATATTTTCATTTTTTAAATAATTGAGTCAATTTGTCACATTTATAAAATCATCACAATTATTCATAGATTACGAGTAGAATGTGATTACATTCTATACTAAGATTAAGTTGCACTGTAAGCTTTTGGGTAGCGGTGGCGGGGCAAACGCATGACCTGTGTGTGTGTTGGGTGTTGGTGTAGGTGAGTGGAGATGTAGACGAGATGCATGTGGACGCGATGCCTTTGCCTTGGGCGGCAGCCGAAGCGACGCCCCATCAGACGGCAGTCGGCAGGCCTTCCGCCTCCGCCTCTGCCCGCCTATGAGAGTGTGGCGCACACCTGACGACACTCTTCCGCCACCGCCTTCACACCAGGAGGAGGACGAGGAAGAGGAGGAGGACGAGGAAGAGGAGGAGGAGGAGGACGACGACGACGACGACGAGGAGGAGGAGGAGCGAGAGCGAAAGGAGCGCGTGTTGGACTCAGGGCTGGACGATTATGATGAGGAGCTGACCGCCCCCGCTCCGCCCCCCGTCCACCCCCGGCCCCCCCGGGTGGCGGTGCCCCCACCCCCCCACACCCCACGGCTCAACCACCACCTCCACCGAGGCGATGCGACGCAGGCGGAGGAAGACGAGGCTACACTTAGGGAACTTCTTGTTAGGTAAGCTGCCCCACCTAAAACACAATCAGGGAAGCATCCCTAAATTACGTCAACTTACTACCATATTCGGCACTGATTAAAAAAACCTTATAATTCAAGACTGCCAGTAGGATAATAATACTATCAAGTGACCTGGCTGTTTTGGCGAATTTCAGGTTTGGTGTTAGAGTTTTCAGGTCGCTCCTGATCAGTGTCAGGGTCTCAGACACGGTCTAACGAATGTTTTTGAGGCGGCCCAAGACCGACGGCTTAGTTCAGTGATCAGTTTAACATGGGAGTGATCTAGTTAAGGCTGTGCAAAGGCTAGAAATAAACTTTCTACTCGTGATATTTTTCTAAGTTTTTCGATTTGTATATATCATCAAGCTATCAAAATTAAAAAGTTTTCTCAGGAAAACATCTTTTTCCTATCATTACTTTTTGAGATATGAGCGCCCAAAGTTTGAATTTTTGGGACAGAACATTTCAAATTCGGTAAGATATATATCAATAAGATTTAGAAGATGGATTCTTCATGGTATTGTTGATGTAGTGAAACAAAAATTTTCTGAAAATATCAATTTTTGAAAAAATTATTCAATTTACCAAAAAAAAAACTCAACTAAAATCTAGTTTTGGTTATTTTTAGTAAATTGAATAACTATCTTAAAAATTGATATTTTCAGAAAAGTTTTGTTTTACTAGATCAACAATACCATGAAGAATCTATCGAAGAATCTATACCAAGATATAGTAAATTGAATAACTATTCAATTCATCAAAAATAACACAACTAAAAGTTACTATTGGTTATTTTTATTAAATTGAATAACTATCTTAAAAATTGATATTTTCAGAAAAGTTTTGTTTTGCTAGATCAACAATACCATGAAGAATCTATCCTCTAAATCTCATGGATTTATATCTTACCGGATTTGAAATGTTCTGTCCCAAAAATTTAAACTTTAGGCACTCATATCTCAAAAAGTAATGATCAGAAGAAAAATGTTTTCTTGGGAAATTTTTTTCATTTTGATACCTTGATGATATACAAATCGAAAAACTTTGAAAAATATCACGAGTAAAAAGTTTATTTTTAGCCTTTGCACAGCCTTAAAAGCCTTTGGTGATGAACGGGTTTGAACCCGGGATTTCTAGGCTGCTACGCAAGCACTATATCCACTAAACCACGGATCACTCCCTAATCAATCCATCACGGATGGATTATGGATCAATTATGGATCATGGATCAATTATGGATTATGGATCAATTATGGATTATGGATCAATTATGGATCAATCCATAATTCTATTGATACACGAGGGAGGTATATGAAAATTCGAAATTTCTAATTCCTGCATTACGCAATTCAGGGATGCTTTCAAATTAGATTCCTTTATTTAGCACTCTGTATCACACTCCCAGACCACACTACCTTCTATCTAAACCTAAAGCTGGGGTTTCGTTTGTGCATAAATGCCGTCGTCGACCACGACAGGGTGAGAATCTCACATTGGGTAGATTTCAGTTTGTCTACATAACCTAAAAGATTATGTTCAATAATTATGTTTTAATGGGGCAGGTTGAGCTTATACTTTTTTATACATTTAAATGGCAATATGTTGATATTATTAGAAATGTTAACTAGTAGTTCTGTGTAGTTCTAGTAGAGCTCACGCAGTATTCTCATCCACAAGTACCTGATTGAAACTATAGACCTTATGGAAATACAGCAATAGACTGGCTTCTCCACACATCTGTGTAATCACTTGTCAGCTGATTTATGATGAATAATTCTGTCTGATTTTTACTCTAATATTGGCGTATGAAGGAGGCTCCTTTTTCCTTTTATATTATCCTTGAAATGCAAAATTTCCAAAAACCTTGTATATACGTCGACGCACAATTAAAAAAGGAACATACCTGTCAAATTTCATGAAAATCTATTACCGCGTTTCGCCATAAATGCGCAACATATAAACATTTAAACATTGAGAGAAATGCCAAACCGTCGACTTGAATCTTAGACCTCACTTTGCTCGGTCAATAAAGACAAATAATGAAAAGTTATTTGATCAGCTGTTTTAGCACACTTGAAATTTGGACAATATGAATGTCAACAATGCTTGTCGTCGTTGACTGCGGAAATTTACGCACAAACGAAAATGCACCTTAAGAATTTGTTTCGAATCATCTTGAAAACGGACTTCAAATTATTGTAATTTACACATAAAAGCATAACTCTCCCTCATGAATTTTAAACACACAACAGTCCACAAGTTTCCTATGATATTTATACTTTGAGATGTCAGAATATCCCATCTTAACTAAGGGTAGGCACAAACCAGTTAGTCAAGACAAGACTAGTCACGATTAGTCACAATACTTCACATAGTTGCTTACGAAGCAACACACACCGATTAGTCATTGCAATTAGACATGTCTTCATAAGCAACTATGGGAAATGTTGTGACTAAACGTGTCTTGTCTTGTCTTGACTAACTGGTGTGTGCCTACCCTTAGTCATTGCAATTAGACATGTCTTCATAAGCAACAATGTGAAGTTTTGTGACTAAACGTGTCTTGTCTTGTCTTGACTAACTGGTGTGTGCCTACCCTTAGTCATTGCAATTAGACATGTCTTCATAAGCAACAATGTGAAGTTTTGTGACTAAACGTGTCTTGTCTTGACTAACTGGTGTGTGCCTAGCCTAATGCTGATAGTTTAAAGTGAATCTTACTATTGTTGACTTGACTGGAAACTTCCCCACTTCTACAATTCGATTTAATCTAAAAGTTTCTTCCTGCCCTTTTATAGAATTGGAAAGCTCGTTTACGTAAACTCATTTATTTTTCTCCCTCTCTCTTGATCACATTCTGCCACATGAGAGTTTCCCACCCTGTTTTTCATCGTCGTAAATGTGTTTCTTCTAATTTTCTCCTTCTGTTTCTTGTCTTTCCTCCTCCTTCCTCTTTTCTCCTCTCTTTTTCCATTTCCCATTATACGCCAGAAAGATCACAACATGCTTATTCTACTATGTGTGTGTTTTGCCTGCGTATAAGACTCTTTTATTCGGCACATAATGGAGATTTCTATTTTCTTTCTCCTGGGTAGTTTTCCTCCCCCATCTTGCCTCGCAGTTTTTCCCATTTCATTTGGAAAACTGGATGTCGCCCTGTGATGAGATGTTTTTCTGGTTTGTTTCCTTTCAAATCATTGGATGTCTCGGCTCCATTTCGCTGCCAAACTTCATTCTACTGATGAAAGACTTTCATCTATTAATCAGCAGTGGATGAGCATTTGCATTTTTCGCTCCTCGTGTCATTTCATTCCTGTTATATTCATAATACCCTTCTTATGCTTCATTCCTGTTATGTTCATACTGCCCTTCTTATAGTTCATTCGTGTATTTGGTTTGTGATTCATTCGTGAGTTACCAGTATTATCTAAAGGTGCCTACAGACTTTCGCTCTGCTCCGCAATCGTCGAGCAGATCGATTTATTTATTATTTATTTACAATGCAAATAACACTAATGTAATAACATTGAAAGATGAAATAATAAGGTAGTCCTTGTGTTATTTCTGTTCCAAATTTATAGATGACAAAGTCCAAGAATTTCACGTGTACAATTTTTATAAAATTTTGGTCCAAAATAAACATTAAAACTATAAATTTTGAATTTAGATGGCTTGAATTGATGAATTAATTAGAAATATTCCACTCAATTACCACTTTTAACGAATAATATTGAGTTATTTAAGAAATTTGGAACTATTCAAGAAACACAAACTCGTAAACACTAAAGCTCAGCTGAGCTTTGTGATTGATGATCGACCGGGGAGCAAGAGTGGAACGCGAGAAGAGCTAACATCTCCCGTAACGTTGATGATCGGAGCGATTGCAGAGCGCGTGCGGAGCGTGCGTGGAGCGATTGCGGAGTGAGTGCGGAGCGTGCGCGGAGCGTGTTGGAGGCGCGTGTATCTTTACGCACCTTTATATTCCATAGTATCTATAATATAAAAGCGAAATGGCACTCACTCACTCAATGAATCTCTCACTCGCGGAACTAAAAATCTACCGGACCAAAAACGTTCAAATTTGGTAGGTATGTTCATTTGGCCCTTTAGAGGCGCACTAAGAACGGATTTGGAAAAATTTCCAAAGATACGCCCAAAAACTGCGCTTTTCCAGCGTTTTCTCAGCTTTATCGAGAAAAAATGAACAGAAAATGTTCAAATTTAGTACAGAAGCTCAGCTAGGGTGTAATAATGTCGTGTTCGAAGGAATTTGCAATAATGTCAAAGATACGCCCAAAATTAGCGTTTTTTTTTTTTTTTGCTTTTTCTCAGATTTATCGAGAACAAATGAATAGAAATTGTTCAAATTTAGTACAGAAGCTCAGCTAGGGTGCAATAATGTCGTGTTAGAAGGAATTGCAATAACGTCAAAGATACGCCCAAAATTAGCGTTTTTCCAGCGTTTTTTTTTTTTTTTTTGCTTTTTCTCAGATTTATCGAGAACAAATGAACAGAAATTGTTCAAATTTAGTACAGAAGCTCAGCTGGGGTGTAATAATGTTGTGTTAGAAGGAATTTGAACGCCAAAGATACGCCCAAAATTAGTGGTTTTTTACATTTTCTCAGTTCTTTCATCAAGTAATAGACAGAAAATGTTCAAATTTGGTACAGAGGTTTGTTTAGCTAGGGTCTAAAAATTTTGTGATGAGGTGACTTTAATATTTCATCAAAGATACGCCCAAAATTAGCGTTTTTCCAGCGTTTTTTTTTTTTTTTTTGCTTTTTCTCAGATTTATCGAGAACAAATGAATTTAGTACAGAAGCTCAGCTAGGGTGTAATAATGTCGTGTTCGAAGGAATTTGCAATAATGTCAAAGATACGCCCAAAATTAGAGTTTTTTTTTTGCTTTTTCTCAGATTTATCGAGAACAAATGAATTTAGTACAGAAGCTCAGCTGGGGTGTAATAATGTTGTGTTAGAAGGAATTGCAATAACGTCAAAGATACGCCCAAAATTAGCGTTTTTTTTTTTTTTTTGCTTTTTATCAGATTTATCGAGAACAAATGAATTTAGTACAGAAGCTCAGCTAGGGTGTAATAATGTCGTGTTCGAAGGAATTTGCAATAATGTCAAAGATACGCCCAAAATTAGCGTTTTTCCAGCGTTTTCTCAGCTTTTCTGCGTTTTCTCAGTACTTTGACTTTCTGATGGAATGAAGCATGCTCAAATGAAAAATGCAGGCGAGCGAAGCGAGCCTGACGGCTAGTTATCTATATAGCTATATTATCTAGTATTCCATATATATAGTATTCTTATAGTTATCTATTCCATAGCATTATCAACTGGATCCTTGCATTTTTCCATTTTAAGCTCCGTATTTATCCTTCATTTTCATATTTCAAAACATAACTACTAACATGTCACCTGCTTTGTAGTTTTAACCCAGTTCTTATCGTATTATGATAATTGTTATCATGTCCCCTTTTTCCCCTATTCTCATATTGTATGGGTTCATTTTTATCATGTATCTTCTATGTATAAACTTATCCCGTAGCATAATTATCATGGAACTTCATATTTGATGTTCACTCACGGTTGTATCATAATCAACTTATTGCTTTCACGTCACTTATGCTCCAAACTCAGGTATGAATCTCAGCATGGAATAACAATGGAGTTTCAAAAATGATGAAAAAAATTATAAATCCATACTTGTATTTAATAGTAAAACAAGGATGGAAACTGATTTTGTCGAAGTCTCTATTCATATCTCATATTATGCCCTATCTCAGTGCTCTATTTATATATCCTTCTTACTCCTTTTCCTTGCTCCCTACCTTCTCATATCCCAAAATATAATTTTCTCCTATTTATCCCAATTTATAGTAATTAAAGGTCTGTATTGCTGTTACTTGAAATTTGAATTAACCTAAACTGTTTCGATTGAAATAACGACCATATCCTTCATATGGTTCATTAATACAAGGAAATAACTGTGATATGGTTATGAATTTGTTGAAAGAAATCATCATCAATACATATTTTACTAAACTACAATGAACAGTTTTCTTGTGCAATAGAATTTTTATTGTGTTGCATACAAGCATAGAGTAAAGATATTTAATTATTACTAGATTATTTTTGTCTCTGATACAAGGTACTATACGAGTAATATGCTTTTATCTTCCTTTAAAATACCCACACATAAAGCCATTTATTCAATTGTAACAAACAATTATTTGTCTACTCACAAAATTTGATTTATTATAAATCTTGCACACTTTGATTCTTCTGTATTAAATACTATCTATTGTATTACTTACATACTAACTTATTCTATCTAGCTTATTATATTCTCCTTTCTTATTGTTAAGTTGCAATTGTTGATTATCCTACTGCTTTTACACCATATCATTTGCTTTTTACTTTACTTTGCTATGTTTGTTCTAATCCTTCCTCATTCTCATTGTAAATTTTTCAGAACATTTTCAAAAATCTCTAAGAAGATGAATTGCATCAGTGATAATTTCCATTGAGATTCTTCAATTTCTGTTCAGTTTTGGAGGAATTAGTTTGTCGTTGAGTGTATTACTATCCGAAATTCACCACATCTTACAAGTCATTCCATTCCATTCACGGTATCTTTCCGATTTTGGATAATATTTTTCAATTTTCAAAAAATATTCTTCATATTATTTCTAAATTTGTCTCCAATCTGAATTTTTGAATTTGAAATTAGAATAATTATTTATTTTCGAGGCTACCTGCCTGGAGCACATTTCCTTTCTTTCTATTCACTCGATGTTTTTATATTCGGTACTTTTTTATTCTTTATTTTATTGGTGTTAGCAATAAGAATTTTATGAAATTCATTTTCAGATGCTCGAAATGTATATTTCACAACAAGGAATCCATACTATGGAAAACTTTAGTTACAGCCTTTTTAAGTTACATTGAAAATTTGAATAAATGTAACTTGTAGAGGTAAAACTTTATGCTTAATGTACATACAGTTTTCTGTTTCTTCGATTTCTTTGTTGAGAAAAACTATATTTGGAGCTTCTAAAAATGATAAAAATATGAATTTTTGCTCATAGAATTTAAGTTCTGGGGGAGTCATTTCAAGTAAAATTATGGTGCAACTATGAAATTGTTAATTTTCCAATTTTTTCAAAATCTCCAAGTTTTCAAAAAAAATCTTCTCGACCCATTTCGGGCCACCTTCTCGATCTCAATTCCTCAATCAATCATGTCATTTTGAAATAACTCATCCTCATTTAATTATTATTAAACGAAAATCCCAATTAAGTGATGTAAATTGTTTAATAATAATTGTTGATTATCCTACTGCTTTTACACCATATCATTTGCTTTTTACTTTACTTTGCTATGTTTGTTCTAATCCTTCCTCATTCTCATTGTAAATTTTTCAGAACATTTTCAAAAATCTCTAAGAAGATGAATTGCATCAGTGATAATTTCCATTGAGACTCTTCAATTTCTGTTCAGTTTTGGAGGAATTAGTTTGTCGTTGAGTGTATTACTATCCGAAATTCACCACATCTTACAAGTCATTCCATTCCATTCACGGTATCTTTCCGATTTTGGATAATATTTTTCAATTTTCAAAAAATATTCTTCATATTATTCTAAATTTGTCTCCAATCTGAATTTTTGAATTTGAAATTAGAATAATTATTTATTTTCGAGGCTACCTGCCTGGAGCACATTTCCTTTCTTTCTATTCACTCGATGTTTTATATTCGGTACTTTTTTATTCTTTATTTTATTGGTGTTAGCAATAAGAATTTTATGGAATTCATTTTCAGATGCTCGAAATGTATATTTCACAACAAGGAATCCATACTATGGAAAACTTTAGTTACAGCCTTTTTAAGTTACATTGCGAATTTGAATAAATGTAACTTATAGAGGCAAAACTTTATACGTAATGTACATACAGTTCTCTGTTTCTCCGATTTCTTTGTTGAGAAAAACTATATTTGGAGCTTCTAAAAATGATAAAAATGTGAATTTTTGCTGATAGAATTTAAGTTCTGGGGGAGTCATTTCAAGTAAAATTATGGTGCAACTATGAAATTGTTAATTTTCCAATTTTTTCAAAATCTCCAAGTTTTCAAAAAAAATCTTCTTGACCCATTTCGGGCCACCTTCTCGATCTCAATTCCTCAATCAATCATGTCATTTTGAAATAACTCATCTCCATTTAATTATTATTAAACGAAAATCCCAATTAAGTGTTGTAAATCGTTTAATAATAATTATTCATTAATTAGCATTTGAACAAATACAACTTCCAATTTATTTCCATCTGTGTCATCTCCAATTCATACTCAAAATGCTTCATATACTTTCTGCAGATTAATTTTAATTCTCGCTCTGCTACATTTCTTACAAGTTTTCAAACTTGAAAGCTTATGAAATCTTTCGAATTCTTCTATTGCTTTGAGAGCGTCTTTTTTGTTTGCTTAAATCTTCTTCTGCTGCCACTTAAAGTGTTATAAATATAGTCTAGCTTATATTTTTATTCTGTATAAAGTGCTTGTTAACGTTATTTATCTGAATAATATATAATATCCAATATGAATACAACAATATACGGGTGATTACAAATGAAATAGACAGTTTGAATAGCTTGTAGAGAATTTATTATTTAAAAGTTTAGATCATTACTTACATGATTACATAGAAGAATTCTTGAAGTTTTTATTGAAAATTTACAGATGTTCAATGTGTGCACCATTTGCAACACGACAGATATCAACACGGTAGTCAAATTCTGACCACACACGACTAAGCATCTCACGGTTAACTGTAGCAAGAGCATTTGTGATTCGTTGTTTAAGATCATCGATATCAACAGGAAGCGGTGGTACGAAAACTCTGTCTTTTACATAGCCCCACAAGAAAAAGTCGCAGGGCGTTAGGTCCGGACTACGAGGTGGCCACGGCTGAAACACAACGTTTTCCTCACTTGCACGGCCGATCCATCGTCTAGGAAGATGTTCATCCAGATACCCTCTGACGTCTAAGTACCAGTGAGGCGGAGCTCCATCTTGTACAAAAATGAAGTTACAACTATCTTCATGGAGTTGAGGCATTAACCATTCGGTTAACATGTCCAGATAAATTCTTCCAGTTACTGATGGTTCTTGGAAGAAGAAAGGCCCGTAAATTTTTTCACAAGATAAAGCGCAAAACACGTTCACTTTAGAAGAATCGCGTATATGCTGTACAGTCTCTCTTGGGTTTTCTGTTCCCCATACTCGTACAAGCCAACAATAGCCAGCAACAGTTCTACCAACATAAACTTTAAGAAATTCCCTACAAACCTATATCACTTACTATGTTGAAATACACCAGTTTAATTTTGTACAGGCTATTGAAGTTGTCTATTTCATTTGTAATCACCCGGTACTTTATACTACACGCTTTACAGAAACACTTGACTTCATAATAATAATATAATCGTACTTTCATAGAGATACTTTGTGAATAAACTTTTTACATTGAATTCTATAATATTGATTATTCTATAATATTTGTATGGTTCCCCACTATAACTCCAGTTGACTTGATGGATAAACTTATTTCATTCATAACATAAATTAATCTGTTAATCAAACTATATGTTTAATTCTAAAAGTGTTCAACTATTATTCTCTTTAGAATGCCCTATTTTGACTACAGTTTTGCAATAATTCAGTTTTTTTAAGAATTTTGTTGTTATAATCTCACTTCAATTGTTCATTTACAAGTAATTCAGAGATTTGCGGAGATGAGAGAAGTAATTTCAGAGTAACGCCAAAAGTTGCGCCATATCTTTGAAAGGGCTCCTCCAGCGTGATATTATCCTGTTGTGACTGACATAAGAATGAATGCATTATTTTTCTCGCCCATTGAAATATTAAATACTCATGAAACTCTTGTACTCCAATATGTGACAGAGAAAACTCTTTCTCAAATTATTCTTATCACTTTGTAGGCCTATATGTATTTGTTTTATGCATGCAGTGTAAATTCTATAAATCCAGATTCTCGATGTAATAATTTTTGATAGGCTGTCATATGAGCGAGAAAAAAATCATTGAAGGCTGTGCAATTGAATTGAAGTTGTAATTTGATCCCCTAAAGACTCTTCATTATTGAAATCGTTTAATTAATTAATGTTGAATCTAATAGGACCTAGCTTTCTTCTATTCCCTATAGAAGTTTATTCCGTGTTGATTTCTAGGTAAAATTCAATACATTTAAATTTATCAATACAGTCACGAATCATACAGCTATGATCGTGGGAGAGACAGGTTTTTAAGGCTGTGCAAAGGCTAAAAATAAACTTTCTACTGGTGATATTTTTCAAAGTTTTTCAATTTGTATATCATCAAGCTATCAAAATCAAAAAGTTTTCTCAGGAAAACATTTTTTTCGATCATTACTTTTCGAGATATGAACGCCTAAAGTTTGAATTTTTGGGACTGAACATTTCAAATTCGGTAAGAGATAAATCCATGAAATTCAGAGGAAAAATTCTTCTTGATTGAATAGAACAAAAATTATCTGAAAATATCAATTTAAAAAAAAATTATCCAATTTACTAAAAATGACCAAAAATAACTTTCAGGTGAGTTATTTTTGGTAAATTGAATAACTTTTCCAAAAATTGATATTTTCAGAACATTTTTGTTTTACTAGATCAACAATACCATGAAGAATCCATCCTCTAAATTTTCTCAGGAAAACATTTTTTTTCGATCATTACTTTTCGAGATATGAACGCCAAAGTTTGAATTTTTGGGACTGAACATTTCAAATTCGGTAAGAGATAAATCCATGAAATTCAGAGGAAAAATTCTTCTTGATTGAATAGAACAAAAATATCAATTTAAAAAAAATTATCCAATTTACTAAAAATGACCAAAAATAACTTTCAGGTGAGTTATTTTTGGTAAATTGAATAACTTTTCCAAAAATTGATATTTTCAGAACATTTTTGTTTTACTAGATCAACAATACCATGAAGAATCCATCCTCTAAATCTCATGGATTTATATCGTAGCGAATTCGAAATGTTCTGTCCCAAAAATTCAAACTTCAGTCGCTCATATCTCAAAAAGTAATGATTGGAAATAAAATGTTTTCCTGAGAAAACTTTTCAATTTTGATAGCTTGATGATATATAAATCGAAAAACTTGGAAAAGTATCACGAGTAGAAAGTTTATTTTTAGCCTTTGCACAGCTTTAAGCCTGTTGTTCCTTTCCCAATCATTCATAGTTGAGAATGATATTGTATCTATCAATTTATAAATAAATAAATGAATACATGAATAAATAAATGAATACATGAATAAATAAATGAATAAATTCAAGTGCACATAATTGAAGGTGAGTGTGGATGTGGCGTGTGACTGAGGAGCCCTCCCCCTTGAATTGTCGTGTGTGTGTATGTGCTGTACCATGTGTGTGGTGTGTGGTGGACTTAACCTAGTAGGGTGATGCTCGGTGGCAGTCTACAGAGACAGGTGAGCGTCATGTCGATGAATCTGAGCGCCAAACTGGACGAGCTGCAGCGCAGCGACCGCAGCACGGGGGTGCAGCTCGAGACCACCGTAGCCTTGTGCGAGATCCGCAGCCAGCTGCAGCAGCTGACGCGGAGTGTGGAGAGCTGTCAGAGCGAGGTGTCGGAGGTGAAGCGCGACATGGTCGCCATTCGCAGCGAACTGGACACCGTGCAACAGGTGAAGGAGGAGATTGAAGAGTTGCGGGAGTATGTCGATCGGCTCGAAGAGCAGACGCATCGGCGGAAGCTGCGTCTACTCGAACAGGTTCATATCCATCTATTCTTTTATTTTTGGTTGACTAGTATCTAGGATATGCTTGATAAGGTTCCCATCTATTAATTCTTTAGTTTTGTTGATTGATGCCTACCTTATCTTTGATTGACTAGTGTCTAGGATATGCTTGATCTGGATCTCATCTTTCAATGATTTGACCTTTGGTTGTGTAGTATTTTATTTTCTGCTTGATCTAGAAATCACACAATCAATCTTCGCTTGATTGTCTGGAGCCTAGAATACATGCTTAATCAGATTCCCATCTATGGCTGTGTACAGACTTACGCGTCACGAACACAAGAGAGGTGTGTTCACATTAGGTATCTTGACATTACGCTGAAATACGTCTTCGGAACCCATAGCCGTCCTATCTGCCAACATTGAGAGCTACCTCAGCGTTCACATCAGCTCTCATTGTTGCTACGGTACGTCTTTTGAAGACGTATTTCAGCCTAATGTGAATAGACTTAATGTGAACACATCTTTCTTGTGTTCGTGACGCGTAAGTCTGTACTCTGCATTTCAAAAATTTGATCTTTGGTTGTGTAGTATTCATTGTTGATCAATTTTTGCCAGAAGTTTCAAAGAATACAGTCAATTTTTGGTTGTCTAGTATGTTATCGTTGATCTCCTTATTTTAATATCAGTATTTTATAAGTATCCTTATTTCCCAAGATCTATAGTCTAAAAATTGTTAGTATCTTTGAACTGAGGAGCACGTTTGATATATTTAAATATATTTCTTATTAAATTTAACACTTTTATCAGAGATATTGTGGAACTTCTCCATATTAAGATAAAGAAAGGAAAAAAGAAAAAAGAAAAAAGATGTTCTCGAATTCCACTATAACATTTTTAAATATATGTAATGTACATGGATATTATTTTAATTATATTTTTCAAAACAAATGAATGTATTTAAAGATATTTCTCATTAAATACAGTAATTTGTTTTGAAAAATATAATTAAAATAATATCCATGTACATTACATAGATTTATGGGTAGATATACGCATCTGTCTCGAATGTGAGAATTTTGGAATCTCTATGAAGAGTCTTTTGATTTATCTTAACTCTCTATTGAAGATATTAAGAGGATGTACTTGAAAATTGATACAAATTCTAGACGATAATACAACTGGATACAAATACTCCATAGTTTCTTGAATTAAATGTATTAAGACTTCAAATCCTTCAGAAAATATTATCTGTGATAATTGTAGAATTTTAAGGGTCTGATTTAAATTGATTCTCTTGTATAACAGTCTGTTAGTTTTGAGATAAGGGATAAGGAAAGTTTAAAATTCAGTCAAATGATCAAATCTTGAATGCTCCTCAGTCAAAGACTTATGTAGTTTGAAGCATGGTTGAATTTGAAAAAAAATGTATTCAAGCCAATTGAATACAAAAATGCATGTGATAAATGATTTGCGACAAATAATGGAAAATAAAATAATATTTTTTTACCTTTTTCTGGTCTTGTCTTGGTTCCTCAATAACTGCAGTATTTAAATTTTGATTCTCTCCTTACCAATTTAAAATATTGTGAGAAATAAATCCTAAAATGTTTAAAGTTTGTGGTTATTTAGAAATTTTTCAAGAAGAAATTCACAACATTTTAGTAATTGTGTGAATTCACGAATACTTTTTTATGGAATAAACAATGCAGTGCTTTTCTATAATTTTGAAATTTTCTGGATAACCACTGCATATTATTATGATGGTAGTTTGTTGCCTGCTCTATCTTATATTTATTTGTATCAAGATTGTGATGTTTAATTCTATTTCAATACTCATCAATTCACTAGACAGATTCTTGATGTATTAATTAGTGTTGGAAAATATACTGAAGCCTCTCACGTAAATTTAATAAACGCTATTTATTATTAAGGTGATTTATTTCGTTGATTTGATAATGCATAAGTTTCCTAGAGGCCGATTTTTCAAATTTAAGTTGGTTCGTATTATCAATTTTTCAATTTGAAGTTTGAATTCAGTATTTGTTTATAGTTTTGAGTATATTATTCGAAGTTATCAGCTTCAATTAATTATTTTTCAAATAATTTGACCAATTTTGGAAGTGAGATGAATTTTTTGAATAATCAAACACATTTGTATTGCGGTTGTAAAAAGTATTCTATATTACAAAATGTGAGTACACATTTCAGAACAATTCAATTCAAGTCTGTCAAGTTCTAGTATATTGTATAAACTTGACGTTTTGAAAATATTGATATTCTTTTTGCAAAGCATTCTTTCTAAAATAAATTCCCAACTGTAATCTCACTTTCTAGTTCAGCCTTGGAATAATTGGATCGACCTACTCATGTTTTAGGAACAATAAAATGTTCAAAGACATTTTACGTAATTTTATGATCAGTAATTACTGTTGTAAATGTTAAGCTCCAATGCCACTTAGAAATCAGAACAGAAAATCACCCTTGGATTTGAAATAATCTAAATGTAGCCTACTCCATACATTATTGAATTGTATTGGTTGATCCAATATAAATAATAACTTAAAATGTATAATGCAGCACTTATAGAAAAAACTTGAAAATTGAATCAAGTTTATTTTAGTTTACTTTGGTTTACAGATAATTATCAAATGCTGCAGCATTCAATTGTGTGAGGTAAATATTATTTCAATTAAATAAAAATCAATATCATTTCATGTTTATGTGGTTATTACACTACTTGTTTTAATTTTATTTTCAATTTGTTTGTTCCAGTTTCCTGTTATTTTTATGCACGATGTTTTTCAAAATGGTAATGGATGTTATCTAAAACTGCTTTACATATTTGTGTATTGAGTTGTGTGTGAAATCGTTCTGCTTTGCTTGAGGAGCGTATTCAGTATTATTATATTGGGTTTTGTAATATTTATTTCACTCTACCTTGTTTCTAACTATGTAATGTATGTATTCTTTGTTTTTGTCTGTGAACTGTATTTTTATTTTTGCATGGTGCTTCTATTCGTGTGTCTATAACTATATTGTTGTCTTGCTTGTAAGTGTTGTTATATAATTATATCATGTGTCGTTGTCTCTATTCACTATTATAATAGTAACACTTTTATTTATTTGTTCTTAGTACTGATATTCCAATGTATAAACGTGTGTTTTGATTAGTGTCTTACATTGATATTGAAAGTATGAATCGTACCTACTTGAAGAAGGTTAAATGTTAACATTATCAATTTGATTACTGTAGATAGAATTTTCCAAGCTTCAAAACTATTAAACATTTACAAAAATTTAAATAACCATAAGTATTCCTCCCTCAAGTAAATCCAATGAAAATGTAACAAATATAATTATTGTTATAACAATTTTTCATTGTTTCAGAAATAGTTTTACATTAAATTACATTATTAATATTTATTGTCTCCCTAGTAGGTATTAGCATAAAACATAATAATAAAGAGAGTATCAATGTTTTCTCTGTGATATTAGCAGAGAGGAAATATGATAGCCAGGTTATTCTATGGTATTAGTTATCAGTACTAAGCTAGTTGTAAATCACATAAGCCTAATGAAGAAATTTGAAGGCGTATTTTTTAAACTATTTCTAAGAACGTGCTTGGATCTGGTTTGAATTTGGTTGCCCAGTGATCAACTGTTATAAATTTTCTGATTGGTTCCTGTAATTGATTGCTATAGGTACCTGATGACTGGTTGGCTAATACGATTTCAAGAATTTGTTTATGAATACAGCCCTAGATCATTCCCATATACAAGTGAATCATAAGAATTCCGTTTGAAAGTCTATTATCTGGATGAAACTGATTTACTATGAATTCAAATGTGCCATGAATGCAATTCAAATTCAATTTATTTCCTGAAAGTACATTTTACAATAAATCCCCTGAAAATTACTGCATCTAATATGGAACAAGTCCGTGTTTAGAGGAGGACACAACAATAGGCACAATACAAGAAAGAAAAAGTTGACTTTCTACTGCTGTAGTTTACAAGCATAAGCTATTCAAACATATTCACATACAACAATACTAACACATAAAACAATTGTAAGTAATATAATCTCAAATTCTTAGCCAATAATAATACAAATAGATTCAATGAACAAAAACTGATTGCTTCCTTTCTTTTGTCATAGTTCTGGAAACATTACCGATGTATTCAATGGCAATGTTTCTTGATAATTCTGTACAACGGTCTTATATACTCTGTATTCTTTCTCCAATAATTTTCTAGAAAAATTTCCTAATAATTTCTCTTAGAACCTCTATTCTCCAACAGTATGTTAGAATATGTCTGTTGTCAGTTCAAGTGACCTAACTAAGTTGAATTAGGATGCTTAAAGTGTATTTGGTGATTTTGATTTAATTTCCTGATATTAATTTGAATGTTTGTTTGTTGCAGGGACTAACATTCTTCCTGTCCTACACCATTCTGGCTTCCATGCTTGGAATGCTACAGTTTGGTTACAATACCGGCGTCATAAATGCTCCAGAAGTTGTGAGTATTGTCATTGGTAATAAATAATTTTCTCAAACAGTTCTAATTGCGTTTCAAACAAATTTGATTGAATATAATAATTAAAAAATATCAGGACTGCATTGGAAATCAAACCTGAAACCTATAAAGTATCATTTATGATTTTCAAATCAGATCAATCGTATTGAATATGATTTCAGAATGTTCATGAAACATTTTAAATGTGTAACTTCGAGTTTGTCCATAATTATTGCTGGAGTTCCCAAGTCTAGAATATTTTCGAGAACGTTTGTTATTTCACTCACTTTACTCAGCGTTTAAGGCTCTTCAAAGTAGTTCCAATTCATTTTAGATCGAATAGAAAATTATCCTCATCCAATTAAAATTTAATGCTGCACCTGAACTGGATTAATTACACAAAGACTTATAGGTTTCTCAAGTAAAAATGCCAAATATTTTTTTTTGGTCTTTCAGTTTTATCTGCTTCCTTCAATATTGATGTTACTAAATCTCATGCAGTTTGTAATCACAATATATCTACTAGCTATTTGATATTTTTAAATATGTCATTGATAGTGTTTTTTCCTTGGGGCTACTCTTGAATATTAATAAAAATTAGAAATCTAATTTCCATTTTAAAATAAAATTGTTATAAAATTGAAAATTATATAGCCGAAAAATGTCGTGATTGAACAATTTAAAAAGGTTACTTAGATTTCTAATTTTTGAATGAAAAAGACTAAGAAATTGTCAAAAACCACAGATTTATTGGTACTTAGAAAGACCGGTTTCGGTTATTACACCATTGTCAATCTCTGATAAACTAAAACTAAATACAAGAGCAGCAGAATTTATACTAGTAGGCTTAAAACGCCATTTTGTCACACCGTTGAGTAGGAGGAGACTGTCTAGCTGGGCCAATGGCAGGCGTTCAAGCCCTTGACCAATAGCACTACTCGCCCACTGGTATAAATTCTGCTTCTCTTGTATTTAGTTTCAGTTTATCAGAGATTGACAATGGTGTAATAACCGAAACCGGTCTTTCTAATTACCAATAAATCTGTAGTTTTTGGCAATTTCTTAGTCTTTTTATTCAATATAAATAATTACTACAATATCAACTTCTCAACTACACAAAAAGTGAAATTTATTACAGATTGAATTATAATGACGAAACAAATGAAACTGGTTTCTTGTTATTTCAATTGTAATAAATGATTGTCACTATATCAAATTACCAAATGTTAATAACAAATTTATCAAAACTTGCATAGAACCATGTAAAAAAACTAATCAAATCTTGCATAGAATAATGGTAATAGAGCTAAAACGTTTTTAGTTTCTCCTGATGAATTCGAAATTGAAATAATTGGGATGAACATAGCTTGAAAAATTACAACTGGAACAGTAAGCGAAATTTTACTCTACTGATGGAATGTAAGATTAGAATGTACCTCGATAGAAGAGGGCTGATGACACAATTATTTCCAATTCAAATTCAAGTCTGGTGCAGCGTAATTTGGGAATTATTCAAAGTATCGACAGCAAGTAACACAGTGAAGCAAAAGTCGTACAAATTATACACAAATAGTTTCTAATTTTTATTTATGTCTTGGATAATCTGTTGTTCCTCCTCAAAAAACAAAACGATGAAGTGAGTCAATTTATTGGACAACGAACTTTATCTGAATAGTAGTTCCAAGAATATGTTTTCAAAATTTGAAGTGAAAGTTTTCAATAGTTACCGTCAAGCATACAAAAGCCGAAGTCCAAACTATGAAATCTCTCCCCTCATTTAATGAAAATTGTCACACAGAGTGCGTCCGAGGTCTCCGGTTCACGTTTTGCTATGGACAAAATGGTGGCGGTCAAATGCAAACTTTCCAGTTGAATTTCTCAAGTGAAAATGAAGTGAGGAAACGATTCAGTTTCCAAGAACGCGGAGCTCGGAACGCCTGACCGCTGTCAGGTTTGTGTACACGTCATAAACTATGAAATCTGTACGCTCATTCAGTAAAAGATTGGATTCAATAAATTACTGATTCCACTCTACAGAGTGTTTTAGAAGTAGTGTCGAACATTTTTAGGGTATTGTTCCTGGATGATAGGAGACTACAAAAAATGTCGTATTGTAAGTGTCCATGTTGGTGGATGATATCAGGGAGGAGGGAAAGTACTCCAAGATGAAGAGAATTGCACAGGACAGAGAGGAATGGAGAAGGAGGAATCATGTTTAGACCTGCCCTAGGGCAGAACACCAGTAATTTATCAATCAAGTGTCCAAAACTCAGCGGTTATCCTTATAGATGCCATTTTGTTTTTTCACTTGGGAATTTTTATCTCAATAACAAAATATTGTATTGATCTATGAATATTTGTGTAAAGACTCAACTTTAAAAAATGAAATAAAAAATTTTCGATGTAAATTTTCAAAATGGTGGCCATTTTAAATTTTTGATTGCAAATTTCACGAAAACCGTTTTCTTTAAAAAAGATTTACAAGAGACAAAAAGTTTGCAAATCTTATCAAGATTACAAGGATAACTTATTTATTAAAACTGCTCAAAGAATAACAAAGGAACTAATTCTTTTCATGACCACTTTTTACCATTTAAAAATCAATATTAAATTTTCAATTTCAATTGTATTTAAGATGAAGCTTTTGAACTCGGTATGGCTCCATATGGCCATCCAGCTGATTTTACAATGTTTTTCAGATGATCTTGTAATAAATTACGATGATAACTGATATATATATATATATATACTCTGGTTTGACGTCTAGATGGGGGATCGGACTCCCCCCAAATCTTGTTTGTTCATGGTCATGCATGCAGTACGAAAATAATTAATTTCTCTGTTAGGCGGGTTGCACACCGGAGAAACGCGTTTCGTGAAAAAAGTTTCAGGGAACGTGAAACGAAAGTTGCTCGCAATCGACTGATAAGATTAAGCAGGGAGCGTTTCTTTTGTATGCATGCGCGAGTGAAACGGATTGCATGAAACAAGTTTCATGAAAGAGGGCTTCACGAAATGCGTTTCTCCGGTGTGCATCCCGCCTCCGACCAATCAGGTATCCTTGAAATCTTGATACAATTTGTCAACTTTTTTGTCTCTTGTAATAATTTTTTTGTAAAGTGAACGGTTTTCGTGAAATTTGCAATCAAAAATTTTAAATGGCTGTCATTTTGGAAATTTACATCGAAAATGTTTCATTTTATTTTTTAAAGTTGAGTCTTTATAGCATAAATATTCATGCCAAATTTAAGATCAATACAATATTTCGTTCTTGAGATAAAAATTCCCCAAGTGAAAAAACAAAATGGCAGCTATAAGGATAACCGCTGAGTTTTGGACACTTCAAATACGACATTTGTAGTCTCCTATCATCCTGGAACAATACTCTAAAATGTTCGACACTACTTCTGAAACACTCTGTATAAAAACTGTTACTAATTGTGATGGTGTTGTTTGCTGTTGAGAACTTGAAGAACTTCAAGAACCTCTGTCTTGACAATGCCTTCTATAGACGGTAGCTGCTACAGGTTCATTGATGTAATATTTTAGTCCATTCTTGTTGACCGAACGAAGAGAGGTCTAAAATTCAAGTCGACGGTTTGGCATTTCTCTTGATGTTCAAATGTGTATATGCTTATATGTTGCGCATTTACGGCGAAACGCGGTAATAGATTTTCATGAAATTTGACAGGTATGTTCCTTTTTAAATTGCGCGTCGACGTATATACAAGGTTTTTGGAAACTTTGCATTTCAAGGATAATATAAAAGGAAAAAGGAGCCTCCTTCCTACGCCAATATTAGAGTAAAAATCAGACTATAGAATTGTTCATCATAAATCAGCTGACAAGTGATTACACAGATGTGTCGAGAAGCCAGTCTATTGATGTATTTCCATAAGGTCTATAGTTTCAATCAGGTACTTGTGGATGAGAATACTGCGTGAGGTCTACTGTTCACAGAACTACTAGTTTAAAATGTAGAATACTGATGTGTTGGTGTTGTGTGTTGCAGAACATAGAGAACTTCATGAAGGACGTGTACAAGGACAGGTACGGCGAGGACATCCATGAGGAGTCTGTGAAGCTGCTCTACTCGCTGGCTGTCTCCATCTTCGCCATTGGAGGCATGCTGGGTGGGTTCAGTGGCGGCATGATTGCCAACAAGTTTGGCAGGTGAGTTATTTGTGCATCCAGGGACCAAAGTCACACTAAATACTATAGTGAGGCCCAAACCCAACCTAACCTAACCTAACCTAACCCAACCTAACCTAACCTAACCCAACCTAACCTAACCTAACCCAACCTAACCTAACCTAACCTTACCTAACCCAACCTAACCTAACCTAACCTAACCCAACCCAACCTTACGCATCTATAGTTTTTATTTATTATTTTATTTTACAAAGGCGACTTTCTAGAAGTAGTTTAAGCCTATAGTCCAGCCACTATATACATTGGTGCATGCAATTTATATTGTAGTTCTGTTTTTTTAATATATTATTTGGGTACATATGAGAAGTCCAGAACCAATAACTTCATGCAAAATTTCCTTGTGCTAGATACAGAGTGGCCCAAAAAACTCGTATTTTCGGCTCATTTTCCAGTTTTCAGCTATTTCTGCCCAATCTCGTTATCGGACAGAAAAATTTGCTCTCGCCTTTTTGAAGATTATAAAATTTTGAATAAAATGAGATCAAGAGTTTCTAAAACGAGTCTGATACATCATAGAAACTCACGATTGATTTCAAATTGTAGATAAATTCATCCTCTACGAGCTCAGTTGCCTAAAATCCATCATGAATTACTTTTCCCTATCATAGAACTGCCAAAACCGTTAATATGAGAAAAATATCTAAAATTTCCGGATTTTTTTCAACAATCAAATCTCACTTTACGAACATATTTTTACATGAATCGTTTACAGCAAATGAAAGAGAAAATTATTCTATTGTACATTTCAAGATCAAGTAATGATTTTTATATCAAGGGGTTACCGAGATACATAGCTTTTAATATAGAAATTGGCCATTTTTTGTGTATTGGAATATGGGTTTAAGTACACTCAGCAATAAATTTTCCATTTTTCAACCGAATGTGACTTATGATGCATGATTTTGGACCGCCTTGACGAGCCGAAAAGAATGAAGTTTAGTACGATGAAATCTGAGCATTGTGTCAAAAGTTATAAGTGTTTGAAATTTTAATCCTTGAGGTGTCCTTAAGCGCGCCTCTCCTCTAGGAAATACTTAAGTGAAGTGCATCTAATGGGTGATTCTCATAGAACTTAATCTCATGAACTTATGTCATTGTGCGAAATATCAATGTGAGGACAATGTAGTTGGTGATGATGGTTGAAGCTGAAAATTAGGTGTTTTTCACAATACAAGGAGCATTGTTGTCAGGTGTACCTTGAAATCTATATGAGATAGAGCGCTCTACTTGATCTCAGATTGTAGAGCACAAAAATACGCCCAGAGGGATTTTGAATTATACATCTAAATGGTAACAATCGAAAGATATTGTTGATCAAAATCTAAAATTTATCAAAATTAATTTTTCCTTTAAATTTCACTTATTTTTGAAAAATCATAACAGTACTCATTGGAGATAGAGAGTTCCGAATGATCTCATTTTATTCAAAATTGTATAATCTTAAAAAAAGGCGAGAGCAAATTTTTCTGTCCGATAACGAGATTGGGCAGTAATAGCTGAAAACTAGAAAATGAGCCGAAAATACGAGGTTTTTGGGCCACCCTGTATTTAGCACAAGGAAATTTTGCATGAAGAAATTGGTTCTGGACTTCTCTTATGTACCCAAATAATATATTAAAAAATCAGAACTACAATATAAATTGCAAGCGCATCCCCTTTTTTATGTCTATATTGACTGGTCTACTAGGTGATGATGATGATGGAATGAATGATAATACAATATGAAGGTAGAGTTATTAGAAAGTAGTGAGGTCCACGTTATAATGATAGTGAAGAAAGATGGCAGAACAACGTTGCCGATCCTCTGTCTGGTCAATGCCTTCTATAGACGGTAGCTGATACAGGTTTATAAAAGTAATATTAACTGTTCATTCTCGTTTAAAATAATCAATTATACTTTATTGAACACGAAATTATATTTTTCAATAATTTCATAATGTAGATGAAATATTTTGTTAATTTATTCTTAATTCTACTTTTTTAATGAAAAAGACTAAGAAATTGTCAAAAAACACATATTTATTGATAAGCCTACTTAGAAAGACCGGTTTCGGTTATTACAAGGTTATTCCAAGTATCAATAAATATGTGGTTTTTGACAATTTCTTAGTCTTTTTCATTCAATATGAATAGTTACCACAATATCAACTTCTCAACAACACAAAAAGTGTAATTCTACATTGTTAAAACACGATCTGGCAACAGAGCAATGCGAGAAAGAGATAGCGCTATCCGCTGTGTTGAATAATAGACAAGGATAGCAATACCATTGCCAATCAAACACTGTCATTATAACGTGGACCTCAATATAGGGACAAAAGTGACACTTGATACTTTAGTGAAGTCCACGTTATAATGGTAATGGGGAAAGATAGGAGAACAGTGTTGTTGAGTCTCTGCCTTCACTGCCTTCTCTATAGAGGTAAGCTGATACCGGTATATTTGATTCAATATTAACTGGTAATTCTTGTTTAAATTGATCAATAATTTTTATTCGTCTAGAAATTATTTTTTCAATGATCAAATAATACATTTCATTAATTGAGATTGAATATTTTGTTAACTAATTATATTCTTCAATGTTGTTTTCCATCACGAACTGCTTATTATTAAATCACTTTTTGCTATTAGAAAAATCTGGTGTGGTACACTCACACAACTTTCCTTGCTCATATTTGAAACTACGATCTGTATATGTGTATATATAATCGTTTTCAGAGTACTTTTTCTTTGTGTGAATTATTGTGAAATTCGATGATTTTTTTAGTTGTCATTTTTTTAAAGTCGTCAAAACAGCTGTTCTACAGATGAAATATCTCGACTATGTGTTCTTTTTATGAACTGCGCTACCTACCTACCTCATGCACGAGAAGGTTACTAAGTCCATTTCCCAAGGATGGGGTGGACCCCCATTGGATTCCCAGAAAGAAGACTCATGCCAGTTAATAGAGCTGATGAATAACAGAGTATGAATTTGAAAAAAATCGGTCAAGTTATTTTTGATAAAATCTTGAAAACATGGTTTTTTAGTAATTATCCGCCATTTTTCTCAAGAATATTATGGAGCTCCTGCAATTTTCCCAGACAGAAAACTCATGTCATTTGATAGGGCTTATAAATAGCTGTCCATGGTATAAATTTGAAGAAAATCGTTAGAGCCGTTTTCGAGAAAACCGTGAAAAACATGGTTTTTTAGTCATTATCCGCCATTTTTCTCAAGAATATCACGGAGCTCATGGAATTTTCCCAGAAATGACTCATGCCAGTTGATCTATCCACGGTATGAATTTGAAGAAAATCGTTAGAGCCGTTTTCGAGAAAACCGTGAAAAACCAGGATTTTTAGTAATTATCCGCCATTTTTCTCAAGAATATTACAGAGCTCCTGGAATTTTCCCAGAAATGAGACTCATGCCAGTTGATAGGGCTTATAGATAGCTATCCATGGTATAAATTTGAAGGAAATCGTTAGAGCCGTTTTCGAGAAAACCGTGAAAAACATGGTTTTTTAGTCATTATCCGCCATTTTTCTCAAGAATATTACGGAGCTCCTGAAATTTTCCCAGAAATGAGACTCATGTCTGTTGATAGGGCTTATAAATAGCTATCCATGGTATAAATTTGAAGAAAATCGTTAGAGCCGTTTTCGAGAAAAACGTGGTTTTTTAGTAATTATCCGCCATTTTTTCCGCCATCTTGAATTGAATTTTATTGAATTTCTTATTGTCGGATCCTCATGGTATAAGGACCTCAAGTTTAAAATTTCAAGTCAATCGGTTAATTAGGAATGGAGTTATCGTGTTCACAGACATACACACATACACACACACACACACACACACACACACACACACACACACACACACACACACACACACATACACACACACACAGACCAACACCCAAAAATCATGTTTTTGGACTCAGGGGACCTTGAAACGTATAGAAAACTTGAAATTGGGGTACCTTAATTTTTTTTGGAAAGCAATACTTTCCTTACCTATGGTAGTAGGGCAAGGAAAGTAAAAAACGACTAGCAGTCGAATATTTTCCAATAAATGAATTTATCACTCACTTTGACAACGATATCTTTCGGCAGGTCCGCCATCTTCTTGGTTGTGACAACCTGAAAGATTTCTTTGTCACAGTGAGTGATTAATTCATTTATTGTAAAATATCTGACTGCTGTTTTTTCTAATAGCAAAAAGTGATTTAATTATATTTATTTTACAATATTTCAATTCTTTATTCCTACATTGTTGAAAAATGATCTGAGAACGTTGCGGAGCTAGAAAAGGATAGTGGCATCTGCTTTGTCTAATGATAGACAAGAATAGCAACACCAATGTTAATCAAATACTGTCATTATAACATACATCTCACTATACTTATCTCCAACGCAGGCGCTTAGAGAGATAGACCAATAGTGTTGCTTTCCATATTTTTCAAATTGAGGATAATTCATCAAAAATTTTGAAAAAAGTGCTCAATTGAACATAATTAGATGTTTAGATGTCCGATTAAACACTGATCATGTACGATTCAATGCGATTCATAGGAAGTCGTCATAGAATTCTAAATTTCCAACAAAATTCTGGAAGGAAAGTTAGGAAACGATATTGAGCTCAGTCTGTTGTCCTCTCTTGATCTTTTTACGAGTTTATGATGTATGACTTGTGTCTTTTTTATTAATAAATGAGTACAATAAATAAATAATTAAACATGTAGAACGTTTTTTACATTCACTTTCACCATCCATGTGATCAAATTATCAGTTTGGAGCGCTATCTGTACATTGATAATTGAAAGTATTTTACTATTCCGTTTTGTTAATTAATTACTGTTGTTGTTTTGCAGGAAGGGAGGATTACTGCTCAATAATGTGCTAGGCATAACTGGGGCCTGCTTAATGGGCTTCACCAAAGTGTCCCATTCCTACGAAATGCTATTTGTTGGTCGCTTTATTATAGGAGTTAATTGTGGTGAGTTCTCATCAATTAAATACATTTTTCCTTTAGATAATTCATCCAAGATGGCTCAATCTACATATACAGGGTGATTCATAATTATGGTAAAATATTTTAATACGTGATAGTAGAGGTAAAAATAAGAAAAAAAGTTCATATAAACATATATCCATAAACGCTTCATTAGCGAGCTATACAGGCTGAAAGATTTCGCCCGGAATTCAGTTCCTCTGGTGAAATACACCGATGCTGAATTGTTTGGGGACTAGTTTTTGAAAAACTTATGCTGGATTCATATGGAAAAATATCTGAAAAATTGAATAAAACTTGTCTGGTAGTTTTTGAGAAAAAAGTTGAAATATGCAAAAAATCTAAGTAGAAAAACACAGACTTCTACGTTTGATGCCCAATAACTTTCTTTAATGACCAGTAAACAAATATTTTTTTGCAATAAAAATTGTAGAAAATTTAATTCTGAAAAGAATTATGTAAGCTGTGTAAACTAAATTCAAATAAAAGTTGAATAAAATGTATTCTTATGTAGTACAGCTAATTCAACTTTTATTTGAATTTAGTTTACACAGCTTACATAATCCTTTTCAGAATTAAATTCTCTACAATTTTTATTGCGAAAAAATATTTGTTTACTGGTCATTAAAGAAAGTTATTGGGCATCAAACGTAGAAGTCTGTGTTTTTTACTTAAATTTTTTGCATATTTCAGCTTTTATCTCAAAAACTACTCATACTACAGCTTCCAGACTAGTTTTATTCAATTTTTCAGATATTTTTCCATATGAATCCAGCATAAGTTTTTCAAAAACTAGTCCCCAAACAATTCAGCATCGGTGTATTTCACCAGAGGAACTGAATTCCGGGCGAAATCTTTCACCCTGTATAGCTCGCTAATAAAGCGTTTATGGATATATGTTTATATGAACTTTTTTCTTATTTTTACCTCTACTATCACGTATTGAAATATTTTACCATAATTACGAATCACCCTGTATATGGACACCAAGTCGAATCCAATTTCCATGCAAATACATTCAAATTCTGTATTATTGATTGTATAAGTAGTTTAAACTAATCAATGCATATTCATACGAACTGAATATATTTTGAAATGTATATCATAAAATGGTTGTACAGTAAGTCAGTTGTTAAAATACACAATACTGATAGAATATTAATAAAGTATTGTTAAAATACACATACATAATACTGTGAGAATTAATAAAATATGTTTAGATAAGCAGTATGATAGTGATACCATTCCATAAACTAGGACAAAACATGAACAGCTTGGATACATGGATTTATATTTCAATAACAAATATGGCGAACAATAAGATTGGTTATCAAAATTCACTTCTATTGTTGTCTCAAGTTGTAGAAACAATTGTTGTGTAACAAATAGCTATCGGCAGAAATAAGCTACGTCGTAAGATGCATCAATTAAAATCAGTTCTCTTCAGTATTAGTAAAGTATTTACAAAATAGTTATTTGTGCAACTAGTGCGCAAAGTGACAGTTTGCTGCACCGAAAGAAACGTTTACGCCCGAGCCGTAGGCGAGGGCGGAATGGTTTCTTGAGTGCAGCAGAGGAACTTTGCGCACGTATTTCACATTAAGTTTTTCCTACAGTTACCATTGAATATGAAAAGTGGGTAATTATGAGTAAAATTGCCTGAAATGCATCAAATGTTTTTCTGTGTAATTTTATTATTGATAAAAACCTTAATCCTAAAATCCTAAAGTCCTCGTTGTCGTTGGTTATAATATATAATACTAATAATTTGCGCGTTGTGCTTGGTTGCACCTCTGCTAACTATAGCAGCCACAGCAGTCACTGTTACCAACTTCATTTTGATTTTGCTGCACTGTTGCTCCATATAACCTACTAAGTATTTTGCGTTGCCATGTTGCAAATCTGGAGTGCAGAAAAATTTTTTCCTACAGATACCCTGAAAAGTGACCATTTGTGCACTGATTGCAGGCTGCAAAGAATCACTTTTCCGCACTAGTGCGCAAAGTGAGTACTTTGCGTACTCCAGATTTGCAGCATGACAACGCAAAATAGTTAGTAGGTTATATGGAGCACCAGTGCAGCAAAATCAAAATTAAGTTGGTAACAGTGACTGCTGTGGCTGCTATAGTGAGCAGAGGTGCAACCAAGCACAACGCGCTAATTATTAAGTAGATATTATAACCAAGGACAACGACAGCACAGTGCCACCACAGCACACACCACACAGCTGCCCCCCCGCCATTCAAACACTACTACATTATTCAGGCAATTTTACCCATAATTACCCACTTTTCATATTCAATGCTAACTGTAGGAAAAATTTAATGTGAAATACGTGCGCAAAGTTCGTTTGCTGCACTCAAGAAACCATTCCGCCCTCGCCTACGGCTCGGGCGTAAACGTTTCTTTCGATGCAGCAAACTGTCACTTTGCGCACTAGTTGCACAAATAACTATTCCCGCACTAGAGCGGAAAAGTGATTCTTTGCGTTCTGTAATCAGTGCAGCAATGGACACTTTTCAACGTAACTGTAGGAAAAAGCATATTCATATTTAGAATTTAGTATTTTTAGGCTATATTAGGTCCTTCTAATGGAATTAGTCTCATTTCATACTCTTCCACTCATACTTCTATCAAAGTTGTTAGTATGTGCTTGTATGAGGAAAATGAATATTGCATTTATGAGGATAACATATGTATCTCTCATTCTGAGACACTGTGGGAATTATAAAAACTCTTGTACAAATCCACGAATCATTCACAATCATTTTGTTCATGATTTGTGAATAATCGCGGTTGTTCCATTAATCTTAGTCATAGTATTATAAGCAAGTTCGTTATTTTAATTATTAATCAATGCTCAATCAATATGATTCCTCAAAAAACAATTCTTCAAATGAAAATGTGAATAACTCTTCCTGGGTCAAAAAAGTTGATCCATGAGACAATGGTTAAATGTTAACTGTAATGCAGTTTCCACACTCTTGTCGAGTGCGTACATATGACTACGAGCGCGAGAGTGTGGATGACTACTATATGCCACCGCTCGCCTTCACAACGCCCGTATACAGCGAGCCGCTTGGCAAGTGACTTGGCGAGAGTGTGGCGCTGGCATAACACTCTCCCGCTGCTCAAATTGTCACTGAATACTGAAATGTCTATTTATTCTTATTGTGACTTGGGCAAGTGACTTGGCGAAAGTGTGACGCATAACACTCTCCCGCTGCTTAGCTACGATACATTCTGAACTGTCAACTATTTATACTTGTTTATGATTTTAATGTGTTGTTGTATGTTTGCAGGTTTAAATACGTCACTAGTGCCAATGTACATATCTGAAATAGCACCGCTCAACCTGCGAGGGGGTCTGGGCACGGTGAATCAGCTGGCCGTCACAATAGGACTGCTCATCTCACAGATTCTAGGAATCGAACAGATTCTTGGCACTGACGATGGCTGGCCCCTCTTATTAGGTAACAACACATTTCACATCCAATTTAAAAATATGTGATACAATTCTCAAGCCCAGTAAGACATGCATAATGTAAGCTTTGCGAGGTCAATAGATAGATTAAGATCAAGACACCTTTGAAGATAAGTATCCCATCCAGCATAATGTGATATAACTCGGAACGATGTGGATCTTTCTTCATTAACTTGTATCAACTTGTATGCTTTGAAATAGGCGGCTGGCGATGTTCTTAACAAGCCGTACATGTGTGTTTGTATTGTGGGAACTGACTCGACCTAAGAGTCCTTTTTGTGTCTAATTTTTTGTATAAATTGGAATGGATTCACCGGCTTTTGTACTTTTTGGTCCCTGGATAGCAATTCTCCGGTAGAGTATCAGTTATTGTCCGTCAGCCTTTCACATGCATACACATTAAGTTTGACATTCAGTTCAATGAACAAAATAATTGATCACAGCCGAATTAAAAATTTTCTCGCAACACGTCCGTGCACTTCAACCGATTAAGATAAGATAAGATAAGATAAGATATTTTTTTATTGCCAATAAACATATACAGTGCAGTAATAGGCAAAAGTCACAATACAAACAGTGCAATAAAAATAACATAATCATATCACTGGCGGAAATCACAATACAAACAAAAGAGCGTGTAGAACGAAAAACAGCCGAGCTCCTTCCAAGATGCCGGGAGAGAGTACCGTTACAGCGAGAGATAAGGCCGATACTTCCCCAAAGTTATGGTGGTGGGGGGTAAGCAACCTCAATTGCGAAAGACAGAAACAAAACTCCACAAAACTAAATGAGCATGGAGCTAGAGGGGTGATTCAGAGAACACCTTTCCGAGAGAGGATACAATAATTATTAAAAATATAATTTGACAGAAAACATTTACATTTATAATAACATATAATTGAAAGAGGAAATCTTTATTTTATATTAAAGCTGCGTGAGTTGTAATGTAAGTAGCTGGCTGGCACCTAGTCTTCCTCGCTATCCATCAATTTGAGCTATGCCAGCCCGCTTATGAAATGTGTTGTCACAGTATATATGGTATTGTACTATCTTGAATAATACACCATTCTTTCTGTTCTGTATACTTTAAAATAGGGCGTAAAACTGTCTCGACTTTGACGTTTTCAGAAGTATGCAACTATGAATTCATGAATTAGAATAATATCTTATATCGAGTTAACCAACATTAAAAATGCACCAAGCGTTATAAAATCTGTATTTAACAGGGTTTGAACAAACTAGATTGGAAAATTTGTAAAGTCATTAATGTTAGGATCAATAAAAAAACACATTCCTGATATTTAAGCACATGTTTTACTATTGAACGAATGGACAGTAATCTAGTTCTATTACAATGAATAAAAATCTGGTGTGGTACACTCACATAACTTTCCTTGCTCATTGAACTGTAAGCCTCATTCTCAAACGAGAATAATTTAGGGGAATAACATAATGACGATTGGCGGCAACATATTTGAAACTACGATCAGACTACTATATATGTGTATATATAATTGTTTTCAGAATACTTTTTCTTTTGTGTACATTGTGAAATTCGATGATTTTTATAGAAGTCGTCAAAACAACTGTTCTACAGATGAAATATCTTGACTATGACTGTGTTCTTTTTATAAACTGCTCTACCTAACTACCTCATGCACGAGAGGAGGTTACAAAGTCCATTTCTCAAGGATGGGGTGGACCCCCCATTAGTTTCCCAGGATGAGCGGTATTTGATTAACATTGGTGTTGATTTATTTGTCTATCATTCGACAAAGCAGATAGCGATGCCAGTTGTTAGAGCTGATAAATAACTATACAGGGTAGAATTTGAAAAAAAAATCGTTAGAGCCGTTTTTGAGAAAAACGTGAAAAATATGGTTTTTTAGTAACTATCATTTTTCTCAAGAATATTACGGAGCTCCTGCAATTTTCCCAGAAATGAGACTCATGTCAGTTGATAGGGCTTATGAATAGCCATCCATGGTATAATTTGAAGAAAATCGTTCGAGCCGTTTTCGAGAAAACCGTGAAAAACATGGTTTTTTAGTCATTATCCGCCATTTTTCTCAAGAATATACGGAGCTCCTGAGATTTTCCCAGAAATGAGACTAATGCCAGTTGATAGGGCTTATAAATAGCTATCCATGGTATAATTTGAAGAAAATCGTTAGAGCCGTTTTCGAGAAAAACGTGAAAAACATGGTTTTTTAGTAATTATCCGCCATTTTTTCCGCCATCTTGAATTGAATTTTATTGAATTTCTTATTGTCGGATCCTCATGGTATAAGGACCTTAAGTACAAAAGTTCAAGTCAATCGGTTAATTTGGAATGGAGTTATCGTGTTCACAGACATACACACATACACACATACACACACACACACACAGACCAACACCCAAAAATCATGTTTTTGGACTCAGGGGACCTTGAAACGTATAGAAAACTTGAAATTAGGGTACCTTAAATTTTTTTGGAAAGCAATACTTTCCTTACCTATGATAATAGGGCAAGGGAAGTAATAAAATACTTGTGTGCTCTCACAATATTGAAAATACTGGTTCATTACTCATTGCTCATTGGTCCCTGTCCATGCATCTTTGCTCGCTTTTTTGTGTGTATTTTGTTTTATAAGTTTTTGATCTCGAGTTGCTCTGACTTAAAAATTCAAATTAATCATTGATGTGTTTTGCATTGCAGGTCTAGCAATTTGTCCTGCCATTCTCCAGCTCATACTACTGCCAGTGTGTCCTGAATCGCCTAGGTATTTGCTCATAACTAAGCAATGGGAGGAAGAAGCCAGGAAAGGCAAGTATCATCAGTTTGTAGCTATTCTCAGTGCCCCCATATCCAACTGCATGTAATGTGAGACAGATCTATTAACAATCACTTCTCTTCTTCCCCAGTTACAATTCTCTTCAAATAGCAATCCTTGAATGAAAAAGACTAAGAAATTGTCAAAAAAACCACTGATTTATTGATAATTAGAAAGACCGGTTTCGGTTATTACACCATTGTCAATCTCTGATAAACTCCAAAAAAACTCAAAAAAAAAATAGCAATCCCTTAACTTCTACAAACTATCATCATGATTAATTGATTGGTGATTTGCTCATCTATCATCAGATTAAAAATTCTACTTTATCAATAATTGAGATTTCGCATTCAAATTGAGTCGAATACACATGATGAAGGCTTATTTTCTGATATCCGTATCAGTCTACGTGTCCGGTACAGTGAATATGTACAAATGTTCATTTTTATATTAACTGAATCCCATTCAGTTCAAGAAGGCATGTAAGCAGCTTCACCTAATGTAGACACTTATTTCTCCCACGCTAGACCTCATCAACTTACATAGAGTACCATATTTGGTAGATGACTTCCTTTCATTCTTAGCTCTGTTATCATTCACCTAATTCTTATTTTATTCTCAGCATATAATTCACATCATTCTTGGAATGTTATTTGTAATTTCTTGATTCCTCTCTTCTTATTCTCTCATATTGTAAATGGTTTCTAGTATATAGTATAGTCTCTAGTATTCAGTATATTTAGTTTCTCATAACATGTTTTTCTTCACTAATATGAAATAGTTTTTTCCTTGTTTCTTTCTCTCGATTTTCAATTTCTTTGTAAAGTGATTATTGTAATTTTTTGATTGGGGAGCAATTTTTGGGGGTTTCCCGTATGTTCCCATATTGTTGTAAATAAATAAGTAAATACAATACTATTCACATAACTGTATGACCAATGTAATTTCGATAGAGCGATAGGAGCTCACTGTTGGCGTTGAATGCTGATTCTATCAAGAAGTCTCATGCTCTCTTTTTCGCTCTTTCTCTCTCACAACTATTTTATAGGCTCTCTGTAAAATCTGATTGCTCTGTCTCATAATTCAAAATTATACACCATAAGAACAAGGCTGAAAACTAAGGTTTGCATAGACTGTAGTATCTGCTTTGTCAAATGACAGACAAGTATAGCAAATCAACGTTGATCAGATGCTCATTTTATAACGTTAATCTTAAGATAGTTAATGGTTCGATTGAAAAAGAAATAGAATCTAGTGACTAGCAACTACTTATTGGTTCTAGCTATACAATAAGATTTTACAGCTGTAACCGGTGGAGGTATTTTTACCCTACAACACACCTGACATCATTTCTTTTACCGGAGATATCTTTGTCTCTATTTGATTAATCTTCCAAAATATGAAATATATAAGAATACATGTGGTTCGATAGTCATTCTTGCAGACTATACCACCGCTGGCCACCAATGTGAACGGAGGGGGTGTTTCTTCTTTTCTATAATATTTGCTAAAGTTTACTGCTATCAAATTAATCATCTAACGGTATTTGAATCCTTGATTGGTTGGGAGCTTTTAGTGGATTCGTTCATTCAAATGCACAGATTATCATTATTAACTAATTGTCACCTATTTTAGCAACTAGCAACTACGAGTCAGGAACTTCAATGAAAAATACTAATAAAATTAACTTCAGGTTTATTGAAGTCTAAATAGGTAGAACGAATTAATAAAAGTCAGGTGACATGTCAAATTTTCAAACAGAACAAAGTTATTTAGCAATCGATTCAGGTCAAGAAGACATACTCAATTTTTACTCTATACATTTTGGGAACCTGCTAACTTGCTGCATTTAAATTTGGGCCTCAGTCATTCTATGAAACTAAATTTTGAGCTTGATAAGAAAAACAACAAAAGTTCGGCACTCACCATTTTAACAATATTCAAACTTGGACTCTTCAGAAACACTCACATACGCTTTAATAAAACTCACTATACTTGAACTCACACGCACAAATAATTTTCTGATTCTACTCCTACTAACTATATAGAATTTGGTTTCCTATTCAACTAGATAAAAATTACTGATAACTGGAAACTTAACAATTTGTCCCTCTGAATGGGAAATGGGCCCATTCAGAGGACCGAGGCTCGCACACCGTTACATGTTTTCTCAGTTACGTCTCAATTCGAACTGAGGCCTTCTTCACTGAAAATTATTCCCCCTCCACGAGCATTGAGCATAACTTCCAGTGGAAAAGCCAAAGCTGCAAAAAGGTCAATGGTCGTACAATTCCCAAATACAGTAGCTTTTTCGACATGAATTTGAAACTGCACTTGAAAAATGCACGAAAATTGCTTTACTTTTGACAACTAAGCAACAAGTTAGCAAATTCAAACAAGACAGAGTCAATTCTCAGACTAAAACGCAGGGTTCAACATACAGTAAAAATCAAAGTTCATTCCAGTTCAAAAACCTGAAAATAATATAAGATACACAAAAACAACTACAATAATACCCACTCAATATTCACACTATTATACAGCTGTCAAGAATCCTAGCATTCGCTTGAAAATTACTTGAAACTAGCAATTGATAGCTTTTATCCAATTAACCTCATAGAATCTAGTGACTTGCAACATTTACTAGTCATTGGTTCCAGCCAATGTACCTAGAATACTCTGTATTATAGGTATTGGTTCCAGCCAATGTACCTAGAATACAGGGTATTAACTGTATACTAGTAATAACTGTATACTAGTAATAACTGTATACTAGTAATAACTGTATACTACTATTTTATACTAGTTATTGGTTCCAGCTATACAAGTAAGATTATACAGCTGACTGGAAAATCCTAGCATTTGCTTGGAAATTACTTAGAGCTAGCAATCGCTAACTTCTATACATTTGAACTCATAGGTTACATGCATTACTCGATTTTGAATTGGGTGGTGTTTGTATTTGCAGCACTTCGCTTCAAACCAAGTGGATGACATTGAGGAGGCAACGGTGCTAAGTTTAAAAAGGATTGAGCTCATATCTGCTCTTAATAGCAAATCAACGTTAATCAGATGCCCACTTTACAAAAGAATCTCACTATAGGGACTTTTAGTTTTAATTCTTGTATTTATAGATTCATTTTTTTATTTGATTGATTAAGATTAAGATCACGGGTACAATACAAGAAATAATAGAGAATTGAGAATTCAGGTCCATAGATCTAAATGTTAGATTAAGTATGCAATTTTGAATAATGTTTATTATTTATATTACAATGTGAAAAATTATGCGATGCTGTCAGAAATATCTTCCCAAAGTTGATCAAGAACACTCATCATTTCAGACCGGGTGTAACACAGGAATTTCAAGTTTATCCTACTAAACTTTCGTTGATCAGAAGACAGCTAATTTACACAAGCAGTAAACTGATCAATGAAATACCTTTCTACTTACATTTTAAAATTAGTAAAAAGAGCGTCAATGATTGGATTAAGAGGGAATTTCTTTACCTTAAATATAGCAATTTAATTTTAATTCTTTTATTCTCATTTTATAGTCTTTTCTCTGCACAATATTTGTTTGATTTTCCATGATTCTGCTGTTATAAAGTTTCTATTGTAATTATTAGTTAAATTTAACCTTAACTTTCTGCATTATTTCGAAATATTATGTTTTTCTTTTACTGTTTTGCAACTCTCACCAGCGGGCAAAGATTTTCTTTTTGCTGGTGATGCCTAGATTTTATATTTATTTTAATTTTATTCAAGTATATGTATGAGTAATTATGTTTATTTGATTATATTTTTAATGATATGTCATATTATAAAGAGTTTGTAATATGTTTTGAATATTCTAATTGACAATAATTGGCAATAAATTCTATGATACAATCCCTCAGCATATGATAAAAAAGATTTTGAGTGCTCTCCCTACAGAAATAACCAACCTGACAAATAAAAAGGAATTCAAGAATTGCCTCGGAAACTGGCTAATAAACAAAAACTTTTAGGCTGGGCGTACACCGGTTAGTCAAGACAAGACTAGTCACGTTTAGTCACAATACTGCACATAGTTGACATGTCTAATTGCAATGACTAATCAGTGCGAGTTGTGTCATAAGTAACAATGTGAAGTATTGTGACTAAACGTGTCTGATCATGTCTTGTCTTGACTAACTGGTGTGCGCCTCGCCTTATTGTATGGCAGGGTTCTAAGGGGTTGCTGCCATATCTGTTAATACTTGACCAATTTATTGATTGATTTTGTGTTGTTGTTGCTTGTATAGTTGTTGTATGTATGACGATTTGTAGATAATGTAAACTGGATATAAAAAACTGGACATACGGTACAGTAATTTCTTCTTCCATTTAGATATATAAGACTCAAGATTTCTGCTCCAGTATTATTTTTTCATTATTTTTTTATTTTTCAGTGGACTCGCTTACCTTTATTTTGCGTACCTATTCCTCTGTTTTTCTTCCTTTCCCCCATTTCTCCCTTCCCTTTTTTCCTCATCACTTCTCTCTTCTCTTCTTTGCCTGCCTATTACATGGGAAACCATAGTTAGCTAGGTATCTTCCTCCCTTTTTTTCTCTTCCCCAACACACCCAACCACAAAGCCCATGGTTTTTTATATTTGTAACATTTTATTGTATTCTATTTGTTTTGTCTTGTTTTGTGTGTTTTAATAAATTGAAATTGAAATGTAGGCTATATGCAAAGAATAATTGATAAAGTAAATAGCCAATGATCACTTGAATTATTGTAATTCGAATTGGTTGGTGTTTGTTGTTGTGTAGCGCTGCGCCGACTGCGCGCCTCCAATCAGGTGGAGGAGGATATTGAGGAGATGCGAGCCGAGCAGCGCGCGCAGCAGACGGAGGCCACCATCTCCATGACTGAGCTCATCTGCTCGCCCACCCTCCGCTCGCCCCTCATCATAGGCATCGTCATGCAGCTCTCGCAACAGCTGTCAGGCATTAATGCGGTATGAGACATTCACTACTTTTCGGACACACCTTTTACACCAAAATGTCTGTGGATTTAAAATTCTCCTTTTTCCATTTTCCAAAAACCAAAAACTCAACATTGAAGGTAATGATAACATTCGACGTGAATTAAATTACAGTCATGCAGCTGTCTGACATAAATGCGATATGAGACACTCACTCACCACTTTCCGGACACACCTTGTACACAATCTCTGTGGTTTTGACATTGGAATTGCAATTATTCATTCAACAAAAACATAAAGATGTAGTTAATTATCGCGAATTCATTTGAAGAAAAACACAAACTTGTTTCAAAACCTATGTCAGAAGTCAAATACCTAACATTTGAATTTGGTGTTGGTTCCGTAGTCGTGCTGATAAGCTATCGATAAGATAGGTTAAGATGCATGCGTCTGCTACTCCCGTTGTAAGGGTGACCACTCCTCTGAAAATCATTTATGAGTTTAGAAATCTGAGGATTCGGAGTCGACCTAAAGCTGTGTAGGTCCACTTATCTATCATCGTCATCCGTCCCATAGCCATAACCCACGCAGAAACCTACAGCTAATGTAGGCAAATTCAGCGATAGATCAATTTGTAGGAACCTCTTATGAGCACATGCCTGTGAAAATGTAATAGAACAATATGCTAACTTACATAAAGTTCTATTAGCTTGATAAAAACAATATAAAAATCTTTTAGTATCCTTTATTTTTAAAAACTTTAAAATAGTTCAACAACTAGTTTCGACCCTAACTTAGGTCATAACTTAGGGTCGAAACTAGTTGTTGAACTATTTTAAAGTTTTTAAAAAATAAAGGGTACTACAAGATTTTTATTAATTTGTTAAAAAGTAGCCCATATAAGTAGTGAAGTGTTTTTATTAACTTATACATGTATGAATACACAGTAGTCTGATAGGTTTATTGTGAGCTTATGCATAAGAAAATCTACAAAAAAAGTTGAAATAGTTATTTGTGCAACTAGTGCGCAAAGTGACAGTTTGTGCACCGAAAGAAACGTTTACGCACGAGCCGTAGGCGAGTGCGGAATAATGGTTTCTTGAGTGCAGCAAACGAACTTTGCGCATGTATTTCACATTAAATTTTTCCTACAGTTACCATTGAATATGAAAAGTGGGTAATTATGGGTAAAATTCCCTGAAATCCATCAAATGTTTTTCTGTGTAATTTTATTATTAATAAAAACTTTAATTTATTTAAAGACAAATAATAATAATTCAATTATAATGATTAGTAATTCAATTGAAAATTTATCTGACTGCTTGAAGGGGGTTTATCTTATGTAAGCATTGAAATGACTATAATCAAGGCACATAATGGCAAGGCAACGCCGTTCTCCACTGCCATTATAACGTGGACCACACTATACCACAGTCAGTGTTACCAACTTAATTTTGATTTTCCTGCACTGGTGCTCCATATAACCTACTAACTATTTTGCGTTGTCATGCTGCAAATCTGGAGTACGCAAAGTAATACTTTGCGCACTAGAGCGGAAAAGTGATTCTTTGCAGCCTGCAATCAGTGCAGAAATGCTCACTTTTCAAGGTATCTGTAGGAAAATAACTTATTTGATTGAAGTTTGATTGAGCTGGCATTGATTATTTGGGTTGTGAATTTATATTCAATTGTTACAATATAATTATCAATCTATTATCTATTCTCATGGAAGTGTACCTCTAGTCGTTATCTTGTAGAGATTGAGTGAATTATAATAGTACGCTACTGGTACCTGTACACTTCATGTTATATGGTTCTCGTTCTTGAACTTCTCACAACCTTTAAAAATATTGATACTATTTTCTTTGATATTGTTTTCTCATCTTAACTCATGGATTTTACGGTTTATTATATTCGTTTATCTTCAGTTTTGAATTACAGTATGGTGCAATATCTTTATTCTTTTCAGTTTTCAATCTAATTAAATTCTAAATTTTGGTTTGTATATTTCTGGACTCGGAATTTGATTCAAAGTGAAGCAACATAACTTACCTTTTAGACATTGGCTGACTACTATCAAAATTCGGAAAGGGAACAGTTTTGGGCTAGGCCTGTTGATCCTTTTCTAATCATGTATTTGATTTGTGTACTGTTAAATGTGAAAAATAAATAAGGTGATCACCGAAACTAGTAGTTACAATTCAATTTCTTTCAATTCTTTTTATTTGCCATCAATACAATTTACAATAAATTATTCAAGAAATTCATAGAAATAAAAATAAAACATAGCTTACAATCAAAACAAAAATTATAAATTAAATATATTTAAATCAAAATCTATTCATTAAGGCAACAACCCAGCAAGGAAAATCCTGTCCGCTGGGCGTGAGCATCAGTTCAATATTATTATATCAAATATTATTTTATTATTATAAATAAAAATAAATATGGCAAAATTTTAGAATCACGTAAGTAAACAAAAAAAATAAGGTTCAAATAAAAAAAATGTATATTATAAAATATTATCGAGAGTAAAGAAAAATGTCTCAATTATCCATTTATTTATCTGTGCCCCATGTCTATCCTCAGTTAAAATTGCATACCATTTGGGATTAAATTAATTAATTTTGTGCTTAAATAATTTAATTGTCGACGTAATATTTGTATTCTTGTTTTATTATTTTATTAATTTTAAAGGGTACTATAATTCTATTTTATAAATACAAGAAAGTAGCCCTTAATTCATTCATTTTAAAACATATATAAATTTAAATACAATTGATTCATTTGCACGCATAAGATTCATTTAATTCATTTATCCTGTGTTGCTTGGATACTTTTCTCTACAGTTACTATATACGGTAACTGTACTTTTGATAACCTTTCAATTCATTACAAATACTTTTGAATTGTGATTGTGCTCTTATTTTCACTCATGAAATTGACCGTTTGCTATCCTTGTTCAACTTGAGTGTGTTGGTTGTAGGTGCTGTACTACTCGACCAACCTGTTCATGAGTTCGGGTCTGTCGGAGGAGACGGCCAAGTTCATGACGATAGGAATCGGCGCCATTATGGTCGCCATGACGCTGGTGGTCATGCCCCTCATGGACCGCATGGGTCGCCGCACACTCCATCTCTACGGCCTCGGCGGCATGTTCATATTCTCCATATTCATCACCATTTCGTTCCTCATCAAAGTAAGTAGGCAGGTCGCTCACCAGGTAAAAACAAAGTTTGGTGTTGGTGAAAAAGATAGGTTAAGGGGCTTTTACATTAGTCAAGTTTTCCTTGACGTTTGAGTAGAATGAATCATTTTTGCAAACTTGACGTCAAGTTTACAAGAACAGAAACTTGAATCCACTTTACCAATGTCTCTTCTTCAAGTAGATGTTGAACATGCTTTGACTTTTCTGGTTAGCTTGAATCCTGAAGGTACAATCATAGAGAAACAATAGCTTGAGTAGATATCCCATGGTATAGGGCGTTTATGTCGCAACTTTTACTGTTATCTCAAGCCGATCGTCCACGTATTTCTTTCCCAAAAAGCTGTGTGACGCTGGTAGTCTCTCATATTGTACCATTCATACACCCTCACCCCAACAAAACAGTAAAAATCCACAATAATCGATAGTAATCGACTTGAGATAACAGTAAAAGTTGCGACATAAACGCCCTATACCATGGGATATCTACTCAAGCTATTGATTCTCTATGGTACAATCCAACCTAGGGTTGTGTGGCAGAGAGGACCAGGAGTCCTAATTCCGCCCTAATAAAGGCATATAATCAATCAATCAATCAACCTACAAATGGGAAAATCAGATAAAAACAGTTGTCAGAGAATGTAGAATGTATAAAAACAAATGAATAGGAAAATATGATACAAGAAAATATGAAAAGTAAGAATAAATCTTTGAGACTGATTATGTTTTCTACTTCATAATTATATAATTTTGAGGTTATGTAGATTTGAATTCAAGTAAACTTGACTTCAAGGCTTTAAAATCGCCTATTCAACTCAAACGTTAAAAAAACATGAATATCCAAGTAAGCTTGACCAATGTAAACGAAGCTTCAGGGTCAAAGCATAGTGGAGTGGCGAAGTTAGAGTATCAGAAAAGATGTCTGAGAGTTTTTGAATAATGATGCCTCCGCTTCCTTCTACTCTACCTTCGCCGCTCTGATGTGGTAGGCCTATGCCACATTTGAATTTATGAATTATTTTCAACATTTTCAGCTACTCTCCCTAAACTTAGTGGAGCGGCGGAGGTAGAGTGTATCAGAGAAAAATGGATAATTTGGAATGGAAATTACACGCTCATTTTTGAACGAAACTTAAAACGTTTTTTCTAGTTTATACCTTACATGTTACCATGATAATAATATAGGTCACAATAATTGAGACCTCTTGAATGGAACTTGATAGTTTTTCATTCATTTTGATGATTTCAAGAGTATCAAGAGAGTCTGCATGCCAAATAAAAATCACAAAATAAGTTCTATCCTGGCTCTCACAAGAATATTGAACCAGGTGAACATAAAATATTATTAAAGATGGAGGAATTATACAATATTATTGGCTAGTAAATTGTGGATCTTTGTTAAATTATCACAAATGGTATTTAAACTTTTAAAGTTTGCTTGCTTCAAGCCTATTTATTAATTAAAATTTAACCAAATTAATTAAAATAACCATCAAACACATTAATGTTGAGAAATTAGTTTGAAAGTGTGAACAATTATTGTACAATTGTTATTTGTTGTAACTTGTAACTAATATGATTTTTTTATTTGCATCTTTCCAATCAGGTAAGTACACATTGTATTTATTGTAATTTCTAAAAAATGCGTTTTAAATTTTATTTGCAAGTTGATTCCTTTGTTTCACGTTTTCTTCCTATTATTTTGAATTCAAAATGTTTTATGTTCATTATATATTTTCATATCTCTTCATCATCCATCCTTTGCCTATTAATTACTCTAGTCTTGATAAACCCAGAATCCTAATAATCATACTCCAACCAATTTCCTGACTATTCCAAGCTCAACATTTATATTTATTTACAGTTATTTTCTGTTTGCTTATTATTTTTCATTTTCTCCCCAACTATGAAGCCCAGGCGATCCGCAGGTCACAAATGGTTACAGGGAACCCCAATTTATTTTCGCCCTACTGCCCAAGTCCTACAGTGACTTTTGAAAACAATGTGGACAATGAGCAGTCAACTAATATTAAGTAAAAAGTATAAATATCGCTGATATAAAGTTTCATAGGGAACCGATAGTGATTTTCATTGATATTACAACTTGAAACAATATCATAACTTACTAGGTCTCTAAAATAATTAGATAATCATGTCTTGTAGAATCTACTGTGCTTAGCTTAATAAAGTTTTGACGAATGTAAATATTTTCCAATCATATTTTCCTTTCTCACAATTGTAGCCTAATAACAAGAGAATGGATTCTTGTAATAATTCAGATATTATAATAATATGAAATGCATTCTGCTGTGTAGAATCTACTTGATATTTTCCTTTCTAACATCAGGCTACTGTATTCCAAGTGATAGAATAAAAAATTATCGTATTTATTACTTGAACTTAGAATTCAAGTGCTGTTGATGAATAGCTGAAATTTCAAGAGAAAGTATTGAAAACGTTTTCCCGCCTCAAGATTTGAGCCCTTATCATTATACAGGGTCTTCATAATAAGTAACCGGACTGACCTCAGGAATTTTTTTATTGGCAAAATATGTACCTACAATTTTTCATTAGATATCTTCAACTTAGTCCCCATTGGAGTCGATAACACGCTGATACCGGATTTTCAAATCCCTGAACGCTCCCTGGAAGTCAGCAACCTCCATGCTGTCTAGAGCCCTCGTCGTAGCACGTTGAACGTTTTCCAGAGTCCCGAACCGCGTCCCCTTAAGTTGTCTCTTGATATTGAGGAACAAAAAGAAGTCCAGTGGTGCCATATCTGGGCTGTAAGGAGGTTGTGGCAATGTTACCCTCGACTATTTGGCCAACTGCTCGGTGCCGAGCAGGCAGGTGTGCGACGGAGCATTGTCGTGATGGAGGATCCACGAATTGGCAATCCCCGGACAGACTCGATGAACCCGGGCGGTTAGTCGACGGAGCACCTCTCTGTAGTAGCTCCGTCGACTAACCGCCCGGGTTCATCGAGTCCGGGGATTGCCGATTCGTGGATCCTCCATCACGTCACCGAGCAGTTGGCCAAATAGCCGAGGGTAACGTTGCCACAACCTCCTTACAGCCCAGATATGGCACCACCGGACTTCTTTTTGTTCCCCAATATCAAGAGACAACTTAAGGGAACTCGGTTCGGGACTCGGGAAAACGTTCAACGTGCTACGATGAGGGCTCTAGACAGCATAGAGGTTGCCGACTTCCAGGGAGCGTTCAGGGATTTGAAAATCTGGTATCAGCGTGTCATCGACTCCAATAGGGACTACCTTGGAGATAAGTTATCTAATGAAAAATTGTACATATTTTGCCAATAAAAAATTTCCTGAGGTCAGTCCGGTTACTTTTTATACAGACCCTATACTGTAATTGAGTGGTGGGCTACTCAGCAATACATTTATTCATTCATTTATTTCTTGAGGGAATTATACACAATTAATATTGAAATAATGGAAGGAACATCAGGCACAGCCCAAAACTGTTTTTCCCCGAATTTCAATCAGCCTATTCAAATTAGATTTTATGAGTACAATTAACCATTTCCAATGCAATAGTGATATAATATGGAAACCGTAAACCAAAATGGCTGCCAAAGAGTAATCGGTCCATTAAAACAAGACTCCTCGTGACCACACTGTTATACTAAAGTCACTGTAATATACTTTAGTCTTTATGGCTTCCGAATTGGAGTAAAACGTATAAAGCCACATTTAAGGTGCGTACAGATATACGCGCCGCGAACATGAGCAATTCACTTTCAATCAGCTGACTATATCTGTATTTCTACAGAAACGGTATAAGATATAGATATAAAAAGCTTGGCATCAGCTGATTAAAAGTGAATTGCTCATGTTCGCGGCGCGTAAATCTGTACGCACCTCTACATGTTAGCCCAGTTGCTGGCCAAGTTAGCTGGCCCGACCACAGAATAGATACAGAATGGAAACTGTCAATCAAACGCTTATCCAACCAATGCTTTTTACATGGCACAAATACTAGACACGTCACGTGACCTTAGGAAGCTCTAATCCTGGTCTTCTGATTGGCTCGCGTCAGTTATCAATTGATCCGGATCAGTCAAGTGATCCGAACCTCCCATCAATACTATAGTGAGGTCCACGTTATAATGGCAGTGAAGGAAGATACGAGAACAACGTTGCCAAATTGACTCCATTTTGCCACTGAGTGTACACAGCTGTTATTCAATTCATCCCATTAAATTTGATCTGATATTGAATTTAATTCCTTTGATTAAATTATCAATTTCATATAAAATTAATAAAAATTCATCAATAAAATATTTAATAATTTGATTGTAAACTTTGCTTTCATAACTGAGATCAGATTTACAAACCTGAAATGGCGGCTAATTTGAAAAGCTGTGATTCACCAATCTGAACTTCAAAACAACAGCAATAAAGCTATTCGCTAGGTATTCTATTCCAATTTCTTTTAAAAATAGAAATCCTATCTATAATAACATAATCTCGCTGGAAATAATTCTGAAATAACCTTTCAATATTATTTATAGCCTACCGGTACCAATTTTGTGCAATTTATATTCTTGATTTGCTGATGAATGTTAGTTGATTCAATTGAAATAGTTTTAATTATAATATGTACAAAACATGAGAACATAATGTCAATCAACTTGAAAGAACTCACTCTCCACTCACAGACTCAAGTCTTTGTGGAGAGTATTCACTGTTAAATGTGTAAATGAATTTCATGAATTTGTATTATGTTTTGTGAATAAAAAGCTATTTGATTTTGATATTATTTATTGCCTACCGGTACCAGTGCAGGCCTAACCTTTTCCGGTAAACTGAAGCATGGGCGAAGTCTAGGATGGTCTCAAAGTTATTAACTTTTAAAGTTGCATTTCAAGTATAATTTGTGTTTCTCATACGGTAATATCTGAAAATAATTTCATTTATTCAAAAATACATTCAAAATCAATTATACGACTCCTCTACTTTAGCATTTTGTTATAAATCAAAATAAAACATAGCGGCTGAGGATTGTTTGTCTACTTCTGTACAGTCACTGTCAAAAGTAAATATAAAATATTCTGGCAAATAGACAACATTGCAAAGCTAGAGAGAGATAGTGCTATCTGTTTTGTTGCATGCTAGACAAGGATAACAACACTATTATCAATCATACACTGCCATTATAACGTGTACCTTACGTATTACAATGCGGAACTTCCTAACAAGATGGCGGATTTTTGCGCCAGGTTACTAGCCGAGTTTCCATACTGTATGTATACTGTGGCCCGACCTGTGCCGAATGAAGGCCTGTGAAGGCTGGTCGACATTGGGCCAACATGTAGAGCTTAATATACGGAATACAATTACGTGTATTACAATTCGGAAGTTGTTAAAATTAGAGTATGGGTGTTGAGCAATCCTAACCTAACCTAACTCTGAACCATGTTTGGACCTGTGCTTCGATCGCCTGGCGTGAACTGTGTGCTACGCCGTTGATAGGAGTTTTTCGGCTATGTGCAGGAGATGATAGACTGGATGTCGTATCTGTCGGTGGTGTCCACACTGAGCTTCGTGGTGTTCTTTGCGCTGGGCCCCGGCTCCATTCCGTGGATGATCACCGCCGAACTGTTCTCGCAGGGCCCTCGGCCGGCCGCCATGTCTATTGCCGTGCTTGTCAACTGGCTCGCCAACTTCCTCGTCGGTATCGGATTTCCGACTATGCGGGTAAGTTGCAAATAACAACAATGCCCTAGAATATTGGCAGGGAGTTCTTGAACACTCTGTATATGCTATTATAACATGTAGTAGGCCTACACAGAAAGACATAATGGGCCATTTGAATAAAGTTGAGCATTTGCTTATACTTCTAAAATATGGAGCATTTGCTTCATTTCATATGAATAAACGTGAGCAAAACCTTTTGCTCATGCTCATCAAAAAATAGTTTGAGCATTTGCTCAAAAGTAAAAGCTTATACTCAAAATTGTATGAATAAACTAGAGCATTTGCTCAACTTTTGAAGCAAATGCTTCAAAAAATGTGAGTCTAGTCTAGAGCAGCTTATCACCTTTTGCTCATAGTAAAATGGCTCAAATAATTCGTATGAGGAAGAGGAAACTATACCAGATACGATCACAACCAATAGTTGAGAACTATAAAACTCTTTTTAGATTCAACCATGATAATATATCATCATTATTCCTACAAAAGAATAAATTCAAAAGATATAAAGATAGCCATCACAAAATAGGGAATAGGCATTTAAGAAGATGAGAGTGTAGACGATTATAAGAAGGCTATTGATATTATAAGAATATGCTGAAGATCATTATAGAGATGAATGCCATTTTTTCACGCTTTTATTTCAAAATTCTTAACTCAACTAACCTAAAACTCTATCCATAAATAGAAAACAGAGAAGACGGCGCAAACACAAGCGGTGCCCTCTACTTGCATATTTAGCGCTTCCGTGAGCTATAAAAACAAAGTAAGGCTACAAAAGCGAATCAGTTGATGAAAAATCTTTAGAATACGTGAGCATTTGCTCCAGAGTTCAGGAGCATGAGGTAAGAGGTAAAGCTTATTCATATAAAAATGAGCAAATGCTTTTGCTTCTACCTTTTGCTCATGAGCAAAACCTTATTCTCCATGCTCTTGCTCATGAGCATTTGCTCTGGTTTTATTCATATGGGCCATTATGTTATTATAAGGCTAGGGCATAGTTACTATTCTCAGCATCGACTAGCATAGTAACTGACAATATCTAACTTAGTAAGATAATTTGACTAATTTGAAGAATAAGATGCTATAGTGAGGTCCACGTTATAATGGCAGTGGAGAAAGATAGGAAGACAACGTTGCCGATACTCTGTCTTATCAATGCCTTCTATAGACGGTAGCTGATACAGGTTTATTGATGTAATATTAACTGCTCATTTTCATTTAAAATAATCAATTACATTTTATTGAGCAAGAAATTATATTTTTCAATAATTTCATAATGAATTTTCACATTTGAGATGAAATATTTTGTTGATTAATTATTTATTCTACATTGCTGAAAGACGATCTGGCAACAGAGCAAAGAGAGAAAGAGATAGCGCTATCCGCTATGCCAGATTATCTTTTAAAGATGTAGAATTAATAATTGATTAACAAAATATTTCATCTTAATTATGAAATTATTGAAAAATATAATTTCTTGCTTAATAAAGTATAATTGATTATTTTAAATGAACAGTTGATCTTACATCAGTAAACCTGTATCAGCTACCGTCTATAGAGGGCATTGGCAAGACAGAGGATCGGCAACGTTGTTCTCCTATCTTTCTCCTCTGCCATTATAACGTGGACCTCACTATAGGTGAAAAATTTTTCCGCAGTGTAGGCTACAATTAGATATTTAGAATTTGGAAAAATACAGTGAAATAATAAAATAGTGTTTGAGAGCAATCAAAATCAATTGAAATAATAATATTCATTTATTGTACAAAATACTACAATCATAATACTAGTAGCTCTGTGAACAGTAGACCTCGCGCTCAGTAAGTTACATTGACCTGTTGTTATGTTCTCTCAAAAATTAATAAATAATTTATCAATTTAAATTGTCTAGAAAAAATCCTAAATAAACATAGAGCTTTTTGTCCTATTTTACCGTGACGTGTCGTCCCGGAATGTGAGCGTGAGCGCTGTTATCAGGTCTGGCTGCAACTGTCTACAACGTTGATGGAAAGATACATTTTCAAGATGTTCAATGTTTTTGAACGGGTAGTATTATAATCCACTAGACAGCTGATTTATAATTCTAAAGTCTGATTTTTACGGTAATATTGGCGTTCAAAGGAGACTCCTTTTCCTTTTGTATTATCCTTAAAATGCAAAATTTCAAAAAACCGTATGTATACGTCGACGCGAAGTATAAAAAGGAACATACCTATCAAATTTCATGAAAATCTATTGCTGCGTTTCGCTGTAAATGCGGAACATGAATATAAACAAACATATTAACATAAAGAGAAATGCAAAACCGTAGACTTGAATCTTGGACCTCACTTCGCTCGGTCAATAATCATGACATTGGAGGAAAAAATAGGCTGAGCCTTTCCTATTTCTCTCCAACATATTCTTATGTAGAACAAATTCATTTCAACAACTTTACCAAAGCTTTTCAATTGATTATCTCCTAATATTTTGAAAATTTGTAAAACTTTAAACATTGTTTTTTACAGAACTCATTGGAGAACTACACGTTCTTGCCATTCAGCGTTTTTCTAGCTATTTTCTGGATCTTCACGTACAAGAAGGTGCCGGAAACGAAAAACAAAACTTTCGAAGAGATTTTAGCGCTGTTCAGGCATAGTAACGGACGGTAAGATTGTTTTCTTCTCACTCCAACCGCTTCACACAGCATTTATCCATCTCTCTCTTTCGTCTGTTTTCCTTCTTCTCTAGCTGATGTATCTTAGATGGACATCACTCTAAAGCTATGCCAGGAGCACTAGTAAAAATGCACTACTCAAATTTTAAACTGATGAGTTGATCAAAACATTTTAGAAGAATTTTTGGGCAGTTGCCTGTTTCTTCTTTTTGGAATATATATATTTTTTGCTTCATTCAATTGATAAATAGATAGATAAATAGAATCACTTCACTTATAGGGGCTATTTTATTCAAATTAATAAAAACAACATAAAAGTTGTAGTACTCTTTTATTAAAACATTTTAAAAACTTTAAAACATTTTAACTTGAAAATGGCCAAAGTAGGTCGAAACTAGTCGTTAAAATATTTTAAAGTTTTTAAAATGTTTTAATAAAAGGGTATAAGTTTTAGATTGTTTTTATTAATGGATAAATAATAACATTTAAAAATGCAGTCATTCGTTTGAAACATAGACCTACTAAGTACTTATTGAAAAATCATGAGGTTTTGGCAGATTTCTCGTTTTTCCAGTGGCTCTTTGCACTGCTCAAATTCAATTTTAAAAAAAGTTTCAAAATATATTTGAACAGAATATTAATCTCTAGTGAACCTAAAAACTTGTCTATCAAAATATCGATTAATTAATTTTTTAAGAATTCCATACATTCTTTCTCAACAATCCTTTGACAAGAACTCCTGTACTCTGATAAAAGTCTCTTGGAAGCTATTTTGAAACAAACAAAAAATGAGAAAGGCTTTATCCTTTATCCCTTGATCAACTCTGATGGTTGAAAATTGCAATACAGATTTTTTTGAAATAGACCTGACTTGAAGGTAGACTAACCTTAATCGTTCAATTTGGATCATACTACACCTTTATTATCTCATGATAAGCTTTCATGAAATAGAGTCTGAAAACAAATAACAATTTTTAGAAAACTCTTAATAGTGAATTATTATATGAAAACATAGTTCTATGCTGATAGCAGTACTGGATCTGATACTTAGGTACATAAATGCTTAGGCATAGTGCATTGGTGCTGTTAATAATGATTCAATACTCACTGTAGATAAACTCACGTTTTTACGAAGCATGTCTACTTTGAAATAATTGATAACTAATTCACTTGTAGAGTAATACTGCTCACGATAATAATATAATAATATCGCATTTAGAATCACAGCTGATAGAGTTCATTTGTTTGAAAATAATGACTTACTATCATTGAATAACCAGAAGAATGAACGGCATAGATTCATCAATGACTTACACTCCAATGCTCCTGGTATAGACGATTTGTTACTAATTTGAAACAATCTATAGGTAACTTTAGAATTGGGATGATGCTGAATGACTTTATCACTCTTATCAGATGGATATGATGTGTTTGTATTAATTTTGGATACTTATTTTTGGCGAGGGCTCATATTTAGATGGAACCTGTACAAATAGAGAAAATCATTTTTCTAACATCCACGAATGCCAAAAACTTTCAAATAATCAATCTTCAATGGAACTCCTTCAATAACAAATCTAAGTTCTGGTATTCTGATTTACAAATTTTTATATTCTTAGGTGACTTTAAGCGGTGGTTGCATGTAAGCTGGTGGTTAACTGGAATGTAACACATTATAAACGTGACCCTAGTTTCATCCTGGATTAAGTTAAACTTGATTTAAACTGATGTTGAGCAAACGAACCTAGAGGTGCGTACAGATTTACGCGCCGCGAACATGAGCAATTCATTTTTAATCAGCTGATGCCAAGCTTTTTATATCTATATCTTATACCGTTTCTGTAGAAATACAGATATAGTCAGCTGATTGAAAGTGAATTGCTCATGCTCGCGGCGCGTATATCTGTACGCACCTTTAGAAGTGTACTATTTTTTGCTTTGAAGAATAATTATAATTGGATGAATAGATAAATGCCTTTTATTTACACTTGACAATTTCAAAAGTGTTGTGGGCGAAATTGAGGCAATAGAAGCCCCCTCTTCCACTTAACCTTTAATTAGGGTGTCGGAGAAAATGTTGAACTTTGAAACATTGATGTTTACTGTAGGAAAGCTTTTCAAACTAACCTTTTTAGATTTATTATCAAGCTGTAGGAAAAAGTATTTTTTCTAAAACGTCCCAATTAGTCGGGCCCCCTTCAGAAGTTTAGAAAAATTGTATGATGAAATGTAGGATATGAGTAGGCTATGTCAGAACGCACTTCATAAGTTATCTTAGCCGTAATCAATCACTTTATAAGTGGGATACACAAAAATGTTTCAATATTATTACTGTAATCCCACATTTCGGAAAAACTGGTCCCTTGGCAGCAAACATTTATTGAAATCCCTAGGTTTCAGCTAGAATATAATAGAATCCAGTTGGGTAAATTAGGGGGTCCAATTTTATTCCACAATTATTGATAAATTTTTAAACAATTTTACAAACTTATTAAGAATACCCATCCTTGCAAAGATATTTTTAATAGTTTTAGAACAGAAAATTATTATTACCCTGTCGATTGGTAGAGTTAATTAACTGGGAATCGTTCATATGCGAATCGTGGTTCAAGAGAACTGGAAAAAATCTGTTAGGTTTATAAGAGCCCGATATTTGAAATACATTATGTAGCCAGTTTTCTAATCCAGTTTCGAAATGCGCCATTTTACAGACATTGTTGGGATGATCACACGTAGCGTTAAGTCCCAAATTCCGGCATCTGATCTCATTACCTTGTAAGTAGCTTTTCAAAAACGAAATAGATTTTTTAAAGTATCTTTGTGTGTCTAGGTTTCTGTTACTGTGTCTGTTTCTAGATCGCGTGATTATTTCTTTAAAAATCTATTTTTTCTCTCCGAGTCCGTTGAGTCTCCCATTTTTCCCACTGTTACATCTCAAATTATGAGCTAGACATTCTGTTTCCAAGTGGATTGGACCTGTAAAAGTATTGTTTCAACCGTGATGGCATCAGAGCATCAATTTTCATGCACTTTATTTCAAAAACTGTCGCCAAAACTATTTCCCCATCAATTCCACTTCCATGAAGTCCACTTTTTGTCCTTTTTCTTCGTCCATTTGGTTTGATTTATCATCCTCCATGTTCATTAAAGCCGCAACATTCAAACTGTGAGTCTATTTTTGTTCTTGGTTTCAAACATCTTTGAGGCACATTTTTAATAGATTTGTATTGAAGGGCTCATTTTCATTCCTATTCTTGATTGAAACCCGAGTCTAGAAAACCAAATATATATTTTAAGTTTAAATCTACTAAATAATTTCGAATCGCATATTGTGTCTAATAACTTCATCCCATAGTCTGTTAGATACCGGTACCTACTTGAAACTTTTCAGAACGCTCAAAGAAAAAGCCTTTCAATTAATATTTTTCATAGGAAAAGTCCAAATGTAATCTTCCCAGCTCTCTTCATTTGAAAGTTTGACTTTATTTTGTGTGAACCAATGTGATTTGAATGCAAGTAACCTAGTTGACAGATTATAATCGTTTTGTTCTTAAACCAAAAAGAGTTACAAGACACTCGGTTTTAGATCTCTGTTGTTTTTGTGAACTACAATAATCTTGTTGTCAGGGTTTATGATAACTGTAAGAATTTTGATACTATTGGAAATTATTTCAAAGAGTTTGTGATGAAACAAGAAACGTCTCATCCAGCTTTATTCGATTTCTTGGTGATTTCATCTAACAAAATCGTAGATATGAAGTAGTAGTCATTCAAAATAGAAACACAATTGTGATCATACAAACTCATGATTTGTGCTTATTGCGTATCTTGGAACTTTTTTGTAAATGAAATGATTCAAGAAAATTTTTATAATACATTATAAACTCGACCGGTTTTGATTGTGATAGTAAATTTCATTGTTTTCATCACTTCAATTTCGATCAAGCCTACTTACAAAAAGAGATTACTACTTTGAAAAAGAACTCCAACAAGACAGGGATTCATATTCAGTGTTCCTCCTTTTTTCTAACAAAAACCAGATTTTGACTTAGATTTGAATAAGATATTTGGAAATATCAATCTCCTAAACTATATTCTGACAATGTGACTGCATTGATCTGCATGTGTTTGATATATAATATTATAATATGGCTGCTTTTTCGGTGCTTACAATTCGCGAATTAGATAATTCATATTATGCTTTTGCTAATGTTTTTTGCGAATTTTTCATAATGGATTTCAAGTTACGGTAATACAATAACTCAAAAATCCGTTTTTATATTAGGATATGCTGTTTCGAAGTCTTACAAAAATTGAAATTCAATACTAAGGCATTCATTACTTTTTTATTGAGGTTCTAATAATATTACTTTGTATTGTGTATTAGGATTAAGGTTCCAATACTTTTCAGGGCTTTGTAATTAAACTTATCAATTCTTTCAGTTAACACATTTTTTCTATATGTATTTAACCCGACATGCAGTCAAAATTTAAGTAAATAAATTGAAACCATCATTTTTCAGTTACTCGAGCTATCAATGTACAGTTTAATACATTATCCATTAATACCTTATAGTATTATTTAGATTATAGTGTAGTACCCAATTTGGAACTTTGAAAATACTACAGAAAAAATTAAAAACTATTGTCTGTGAAAAAATAATCAGTGGAAATCTAACATCTACAGAAATCCAACATTTTCAATGTCTGCTATCCCATAGTAGGCCCAATTCACAAACAATTTGGTAGATATAAGGTTATTGTATAGCAATTCTACACGCTGTTATATGATTAAGATATAGGTCTAGTCGGGATAATTAATTCTTTGTGAGAAAAGTTTTAATAAAAACTGTTGAAAGTCATTATTGACAGTATGTAGCTGTAGGTGCCAGTTTCAGGTAGATGGGATAAAATGAAAATAAATATACTTCACATTTTTTTAGAATTACTAGTAGGCCTAACTTTTATTCGCTTCATTGTTGAAAAAGAATAAAGGGTGTTGGCCTAATCTTTATTCACTTCATTGTTGAAATAGTTATTTGTGCAACTAGTGCGCAAAGTGACAGTTTGCTGCACCGAAAGAAACGTTTACGCCCGAGCCGTAGGCGAGGGCGGAATGGTTTCTTGAGTGCAGCAGAGGAACTTTGCGCACGTATTTCACATTAAGTTTTTCCTACAGTTACCATTGAATATGAGAAGTGGGTAATTATGGGTAAAATTGCCTGAAATGCATCAAATGTTTTTCGGTGTAATTTTATTATTGATAAAAACCTTAATCCTAAAATCCTAAAGTCCTCGTTGTCCTTGGTTATAATATATAATGAATAATAATTAGCGCGTTGTGCTTGGTTGCACCTCTGCTCACTATAGCAGCCACAGCAGTCACTGTTACCAACTTCATTTTGATTTTGCTGCACTGTTGCTCCATATAACCTACTAAGTATTTTGCGTTGCCATGTTGCAAATCTGGAGTGCAGAAAAATTTTTCCCGCACTAGAGCGGAAAAGTGATTCTTTGCATTCTGTAATCAGTGCAGCAATGGACACTTTTCAATGTAACTGTAGGAAAAAGAATAAATGGTACTAGTATGTCTATTAAAAAACTATCTGTTAGCCCTATAGGAATATACCCTATAACCGTGAACTGTCTTCTTTCAAGCCTACAAATTCATTCATTGCTAAATTTCAAGGACTCTATTATTGAATAATCAATAAATACAGTAAATGTAGAATGAGAATTTCAGGTTTGTTATAGGCTGGGAACTAGTAATGCTTTACGCTAAGTCAGGTTTACACTATCCGGTTTACCTGATCGTTTCGACCGGTCCACTGAAACGAGATACCGTAAATACGCCTCAAAACTCATCTTGCTGTGTAAAAACTTGCGTACACACTTATGCGCCACAAACACATGCATTCCACTGCTCATCAGCTGATGCTATGCTTATCATACTGTTGTAAATGTGCTTTTTTAATTGTCACTTTATTTATTAAAAGTTTACATCGAACAAGATAAAAATAAAAATAACATAATCTTTGAACATCTCTCATCAAAATCCAACTTAAAACTCTAACTTCAACTAGTTATTTACTTGTAAACGTTCGTTGCTAAAACAGTCACCTTGACAACCGTGCTCACATGATATCCACGTAGGGCTAGCCTACATCAATACCTTCATTCGTACATACATAGTCAGTTGATTAAAAGCGAAATTCGTGTGTTCGTTGCGCAAAAGTCTGTATATACTCATGGGATATCACACATCTATAATGAGATTCTTATCAATCTGTCAGCCTTGTTTGAATGGTTAGCATCGATTCCATTCATAAAGATTGCTGACTGTTGGGAGTGGATAATGTTTTATACTTTACCTATCTCTGGAAAAAATCATTTAATAATTAAATTCTTCAACGGTGCTAAATTCATCCAATAATTCCAATTGAAATGAAATGTTTTTATTGGCAGAAGTAAAAAAATTACAACATCTTAGAAAAGCATAATAAAAGCAATACAAATTTTACAACATGGGAAAATACTATTTTCCCTATATTATATATATATACTATAACCCTACTATTACAAAATAAAATGAAATGCCAATTGAGTGTTTGCATCTCGATTATAGGCATCAGACATTATAGGCATCAGGTGCCTGTAATGGGCATCATTGTTTTGTATGATTTATGACAATATTGTTAGGCTTTTCTTGCATGGATTGAAATGAATAATTCTATAATAAGTAAGTTACCTATACATACATTTTTTGATAGAGTAATCATCTGATCAAAATAAAAAAGTTGATAACGTTTAGAAGGCTTTTAGGCTGTTTCTTTAGGACTATGACAATTTTATTGCACCACTATGCAGCAAGTACCGTACCATCAAACTTTTTAATTAGGCAGCTTATTTTTTCTGATAAAAATTGACATATTTTGTTAAAAAAGGTACAGTATTCATAGAAAAATGGTGGAAGTTTGTGTTGTTCAATGGGGTGTGGTTTCTCAAGCAGAAATACAGGTAGTATTGTAGTTGTAGATTATTATTTAAGTTACAATATATTGGTACTAGATTGGCATTGAATGTATGCTAGCTGAGCTAACCTAACCTAACCAGCACGGCTGCTAATGCGTTTCTTTATTTTTTGCCATTTTCGGCGTTTAGGGGCAGTCTAAGAGATAGCAGGCTCTACGGGTAAGTCAACTCCTAATAGTTTCTCTTCTGCTTTTTCTTCTTTTCCTTTATCTATCTAATAATATACTCGAATTAATAAAACTGTGTATTAGAACTGTATGGATAAGTTTGGATGGGATAAGTTGAGGCTGAGAACTTCCCGCCGACGATATATCGGTGTTGCCAGATTGTGCGAAATAATGACTTTTCCATGCACTGTTGCATTCCTATGTGATTAGATATAATAAATGTGACAACACTGCTGATATAAAAGAAAATGATTGATAAAATGAATGTATATTCTACTGATATTCATATCTCAATTTAATTGGTCACTTTTCATTATTCGATTTTCCTGATTTTCCCTTTCATCCAACTTTTGAGAATAGCACAATTCGAGAAATAGCACTCTCAATAACAAAAATATCGGGGCACCGAGCTTCGTCCGTTATTTTTATTTATTGATAAACATAACACAATTCTCTAAAATGATCGTGTTTATATTTTACAGCTGGCTGTACGTCAGCTTATGAATTTCGTGGATGCGATATTTTGATTTTCCACAGAATCACTCGCTCACTTTTTACTATCCAAAGACGACGAAAGTCTCAGCTGTTTAAGCCAAGGATGAATTATCCTTTTAATGTCGTTCAGCGAGTTTTCCCAAGGATGAGACCTAGTGCAATCGAATTTGTATATCATAAACCTACTATGTTCCAAATTTTGTGAAAATCGTTAGACCCGTTTTCGAGATCCATTGGACATAAATAACCAGATAACCAGATATAAAAAGATATACAGAAATTGCTCGCTCAATATAATAGGATTAACAAAGTTTGTTAATTTAAATAGGGATTTTTCTTGTCAAACCGAACCCATGTTAGCTCCTTATAATAGAGTTTAAAAAGTTTTTACAAAACTTTTCTCTTCCTTCTCACAATCTTGGTGCCGGTTGCACAAAAGCCGGTTAAAATTTAACCGTGATTAATTACACGAGAATCAATCAGAGAATCTATTTGATAAGACTGATTATGTCTTCCAGTAAGGAATGTCATGTCTTTTGATAAGACGGCTTCACTGATTAGTTCTCGTGGAATTAATCAAGATTAAAATCTAACCGGCTTTGGTGCAACCGGGCCTTAGTGGTGAAGGTCTAAATATTGAACGCTTAGGTTTTATTAGCCTTGCCTCTATACTTTGATACTTTGTTACCTTATTAATAGAATTTCTGATGCAGCGTTTTTACATTGAATACATTCAGTCACATTGGCTTGCTTAAATTTATCAACTTGACACAAACTGGAAATTCCGTTATTAATTTGGTAGAATGGAAGCTCAAGTCTCAACCTATTTTATTAAGACTTACAAACAATTCTCAAGAACGTTCTTGGCAAGCACGCTTTGATTGTTCAGCAACCAATCAGACCGATTTTTGTTCATGGATGCTTGGCCAAGAAAATTCTCAAGAACCGTTTGAAAGTATCAGACTTAACTGTTCTAATAGACATGTTTAGTTAATTCGGGTATACTTTGTAAAATAAATGACTTACTATAGAATAAGCATGCACTTTCGCGAGACGGATAACCTCTTGTTTGGCGAGGTCAATCGAAAGGAAAGTGTGTTTGATAAGTAATCGAAAAAAATTATTTGAAAAAGTTCATTTTAGTCTGTAATATTATTCAAAGTATATGGCTAATGTTATTGGTTGCTATTCCATTATAGCTGAAGAGTTAAATTTATTGATACAGGACTCTATTTTCAATTGATATTCTCATCTAATATTCAAATATTTATTCCATAGACCACTTTTTATTTTACAATGTTTCTAGATTTTACCTTCTAACTTTATCCAACTTTATTAAATTAGGACTGGCATTTCTAATCCTTTATTTTTCTGTGTTGGGTGATAGGCTAATCCATATTTTCCTTTATTTTTTTTCATCAATCATTATTTCGTTTCACAAACTAACTTTTACTGCTCATGTTACATCTCTTTCACTTTTGTTCAAATTTTCTTTTTTTCCCAATTGGTTTTATTTATTGTAAATACACATTAAAAACTAATTTTCATGTTAATATTGCTTACATTTAAATATTGGCTGCTTTCAGGGGAAAGGTGATGGTTGCCAAATTTATTGGCAGCACGTTATAACAAAGACACTGATTGTTATAAGAGCAATTTCGCCTGAAAAGTCTATAATCTTTAATATTTTCACCTGAAAAGTCTATAATCTTTAATTTTTTCGCCTGAAAAGTCTATAATCTTTAATTTTTTCACCTAAAAAGTCTATAATCTTTAATTTTTTCGCCTGAAAAGTCTATAATCTTTAATATTTTCACCTGAAAAGTCTATAATCTTTAATTTTTTCGCCTGAAAAGTCTATAATCTTTAATTTTTTGGCCTGAAAAGTCTATAATCTTTAATTTTTTCGCCTGAAAAGTCTATAATCTTCAATTTTTTCGCCGGGAAAGTCTATAATCTTTAACCTTGGTAAATGGCTACAGTATGGTGGAGGTGGAAAAGTTGAAAGGATGAAAGAAAAGTTGAATAAAAATGAGTAAAGTGAATATTCTGATTATTTCAGAACCGCTGAAGAGGAAAAGGAGGAGAATATGAAAGAGCCTCACCTGTGAAACTAAAACTATTTTTGATAGACTGGCAACTATTTTCTAAGAAAATTTCGAATTTTCAAATACTGTAATTGGAAACATATCAAAGCTCTGCTTGGTAACTGTGAATTTTTGTGTTATTTTTGTAGTTTAGTTTATCATTTTATTGTTTAGTTTATCATCTTTGTATTTAGTTTATTATCAAATTCTTTATTTTTAGATCATTTTACTCTTTAGTTTATTATTCTATTGTTCTGTTGATTATTTCTATTAGTTTACTAACATATTGTTCATTTTATCATACCGTAGTTTATCCAATTCAAGTCCTCAACTTTAAAAATGATATTAACCCAATTTTGTTTCCAGTATTGGTTCATTCACTAGAAAATCACCTTCCAAGTATTGATAAGTAGATCTCATGACATTCAAAAGATATAGCTTTTATAAATAGTGGTAATTTTACAACAGTTTTAGAAATAATTGAAGCCTTTTTACAAGAATGTTATGGTATTGAAACATTTCTATTATTTCGTGATACATTATGGTATTCTATCATTGAATTTTCATGTAGCTATCAATGTTTTTAATTCATTATTTTTAGGCCTACTATCAATATTACAACTTTGATAGATTTTTCTTTTTTTATTACTCTGCAAACGAGTAACGCTTATTGCTCAAATAGGTTCATTATATCATTACTTCAATTTATAATTTTTGTTAATTTTTATTAATCTTTTTAAACTTTTATCTGGGTATCTGTATGATATTTTCAATTATAATTGAAATTGTAATTATAATTTATATTCTCAATTATAAATCCCATTGACGGTTCTCCTTCATTCTATTCTCTATTCTCAATTTGAATTTCTCCCATTTATTCTTTCTTATAATTTAATTCTTTCTTCAATTCATCAGTTTAATTTCCATTAGCCTTTCACCTGACTCGTTCAACCAATTTAAATTAATCCTGCTTTCTAAACCTCTAATTCAATATTTTACAGTATATCACCTCGATCTATTGTGATTCTTTACATTACAATATTGATAGCTTATTTTAATCTGTTATTGCATATCAGATTTATATTTTAATGAGCTGAAATATCTATGTTGATTATTATTTATAGTGAGTAAAAAGCAATAAAGTTTTTTAAATTATTTGAGTTTTTGTTTTCTCATTATTCAAGTATAAATTTAAATAATATTGATTAGTGAATAATTCTATTAAAAGTTATTAATGCATGGTTTTTGAAAAAGTAGGCTATTTTTTAAACAGAAAAAAATGAATTTCAAAAAAGTTTGTTTTTCATCGATCAAAATTCTGTTATTATGATACTTTTTACACCAAAGTTATTAACAAAACGTTAATAACTTAATCTTTATAGATTCTATTTGATTGAACAAAACTTATCATACACATGATGAACGTATGTGTTTGTTAAGTCCGTTCAATCTAATAGAATCTATAAAGATTAAGTTATTAACATTTTCTTAATAACTTTGGTGTAAACCCAGCTTACAATCCTAAGTTTTTCAATAAGTTTAGCTGTAATAATAAGTTTGAATTGGTTCTGTGAAGATACAGATTTTAATTTTATTGTAATCTACTTTTGCCTTCTAATTTTCATAATTTTGTTTGCTTCTTACATAAGAATTTTTTGATGGATGAAGGTTTCTAATTCTAATGTACTCTTGATTTAAATTGTAGTGTAGTTTGCAACTTGAATAGTTGCATATATTCGCAGCAAACTATTCAATTCAATAATTTAAGTGACAATTCAAGTGAACTTAGTATTCACTTGAAATCGCCTCTAGTGACATAAAGTACTGAGAATATCCTGAGTACAATAATTCAGTGACAATATTCATTATCATCCAATTCGCGCTTGAATAGCAAGCTCACATACATCCAAACACCAAACTTATTTACTTAAAAAATTAATAAATCCTATTATACTATGTTTATCTCTCGTATCAGCAATAATTATTTACCTACTTCACTTTTTTGTTCATATTTGCACTAAATTATTATTAATCAATTTAAGGATTTACAGATTATAATCATTCAATCCAATAAGAATAATCACTTTCACATAAACAGTATCATCATAGCCACCTCTAATACAAGGCCCCGGCCTACGATATTGCAACGTCGCAGCGTAGGCCTAGAATCTAATACATGATTGGTGAAAAAGATTTTAAAAAATACCAGCTGATCTTTTTCACCAATCATGTATTATATTCCAGGTCTACACTGCGACGTTGCAATATCGGGGCCTTGTATTAGAGGTGGCTATGGTATCCATCAACAAAATCATTATTGCTCATTTTTACTCCCAACACAGACATTATTAAAAAAAAACAATTTATTGTAGATATTCGCTTTGAAGCTCAGAGTATAACTTCGCAAAAGTTTTTCCTTGATTATTATTCATTCATGAATAAACAATAGGCCTACTATTGCTAAGATTTGTAGCGCCACTACAAATCATTTTTCGCTAAAAATAGATTGCTAATATGTGCTTTGAAATTTGAAGTAGGCTACCATTTCACAAATACACTCACTCGATTCATGCTGATATTTGCTTTGAAATTCAGAGTAGGCTATCTATCATCTTACCACCTTGTCAATATTTATTTTCTAGAAAAGCATAAATGTTGAAGTTTGCAGTACCAACACAAATAATTTATCACCAAAAATTTAAAGCTGATAGATTACTCTAGATTGTAGATTATATTTGTTGATGAATTAGAATTGTTGCAACGACATACACACCACCATCAGTTTAACAGGTAATTCAATCATAGATAAAGAGTTTGTTACTAAGAATGATGTCTAGCTGCTGACTGAATATTGATAAATTTTCAAATTTTGTTGACAAGTGTTCTAGAACTGTTTGACGGACAGGTGGTTTGAAGTGAGGGGTGGTCTGGGGGGGTTTTCGCCCCGCAGAAGGCCCCCCGTTTCGGCACCCCACAGATTGAGAACTATTTTACAGGAGCATGCTTAACTGTCCCAACGCACTAGAGCCTCGGATCACCCCTTCTGAGCTTGCAGCTCTAATGGTAGCCGAAGAAAAGCCTATTCCGGCTGACTCATGTAAGCCAACTCTAATTTCTCTCTTTCTCTCTCTAGTTCTCCCCCTCTCGCTCCCCTATCCTTCTCACCGCCCCCCTGCCCCACCAACACCACCACACAGACGGCTGGACCCCTCTTTTGTTGCCCACTTATTTTGTTTGTTCTAAAGACTAACAGATATATTATGTGCTCGCAGAGACTACCTCACCTTAAATGCCATCTTATGCCAGTGTGATTTTACAACTCATTCAATTATTATTATTGCCTCTTTATGTACGAAAATATTAATCCAACCTCCTATGTGTTCAAGTACTGTAATTCAATGCATCTATGCCAATATGCTTTAAATTGGAAAGTAGATGCCAAATATGTGCAAGTGAATTATACAAGATTGGAAGCCACTAATTTATTCCAGTGTTTATATTATATTGTGCATCAAAAATTTAAATCATATGAAGGTTCAATATTCAGTTGATCAACAAATGGTTGGTCCCAATCTATAATACCGTGAATAAATTCTTGAGAAAATTGATTTTCGAAGTACAATGCTTACAACCAGTTGATAGAAACAATATGAAACTGATCACGATCGGTGGATTACCATTAAAAATATATACAAGTGAAAAAAATGTTATCGAAAATTATCAAATTGGTGGGAGTGATCAATGGACTTTTTCATTGATCTGGCATTTCTTGAATGAGAACTCAGGCCATGTTTGTACAGGGTTGTGCAGAGGAAACGCATGTTTTTCGAACAGCCAGTACTCGTCAACGGGAGAGGGTATTGCCCTGGAACGAATGTTGGCAGACGACCCATACTATGCCATTTCAGTTGATATGAGCGTAGGAACGTACAACGTCGTGTGTTCGCTGTTAAGCCGTTTTTTAGAAACAATGAATCTGTAGTCACAGTTCAACGCTTTTTCGTCAATATTTTAGAGTTGAGGGTCGATGTGCAATGCCCGATCGAAATACTGTACTCCGATGGGTTGCAGCGTTTAGGAGTACTAGTTCTGTGATGAAAAATAAACCACCTGGTCTTTCCCGTTCAGTTCGTACTCCTGAAAATGTAGACCGAGTCAGTGTCGTCGAGTCGATCGTCTAGGACTAAGAACAACTGCAGTTCTGACTCGGTCTACACTTTCCGGGGAACGGGGAAGACCAGGTGGTTTCTTTTTCATCACAGAACTAGTACTCCTAAACGCTGCAACCCATCGGAGTACAGTATTTCGATCGGGCATTGCACATCGACCCTCAACTCTAAAATATTGACGAAAAAGCGTTGAACTGTGACTACAGATTCATTGTTTCTAAAAAAACTGCTTAACAGCGAACACACGATGTTGTACGTTCCAACGCTCATAGCAACTGAAATGGCATAGTATGGGTCGTCTGCCAACATTCGTTTCAGGGCAATACCCTCTCCCGTTGACGAGTACTGGCTGTTCGAAAAACATACGTTTCCTCTGCACAACCCTGTAGAAAATAGTGCAGTAGCCACACAGGGTCACTAACTACTGGGCAAACAAAATCATATCTGGTTTTTAGAATGGGATCAAATTTTCCAAAAACTGCCTTCAAATGATGCCTGAGAACAATCATTGATCACTTCATACCATATAAAATTATTGCTATCTATTTTAATTTTGTTGTATCGAATATTTGTTTCAATGCTCTCATATTGTTCGATTTTTCCCTCTAATTAATAATTCGTCCTTTATTAGTCCAACTGACTGTTAATGTTTTCAAGTCAAGCTACAATAGACATTTGGTGTTGATATTGTATAAGAAACTTATATAGTGTAAGGAATACTAGTGAATCGTTATAATAATACTAGTATGCTTTGATATTTTGTTTATTTTCAATCATATTCGAAACGTTTCTTTTGTTTCAGTTCATTCTTTTTCTGAAATATGTTTGTTTTGTATTGATCTGTATCTTATCTATTCCAATAATTCCATTCTATTAATTTATCTAAACATTACTAAATCCGAATCAAAAATGTTATTGCTATAAAATAAAAAAGAAAAAGTAAACAGAACATTAACGAAAATATGTTTATTTCACTTGAAATTTTACTAATTTAATCAATATTCAAAATAATTTTAACATAGCTCATGAACAAATTGTTGATTATTTGTATAATTAATTACCCTACTTTCTTTTGTTTGTGATAGAATATCCCCATAATAATGTTATTCAATAATTTATAATGATTCTAAATGTCTAGAAATTATAAAATCCAAAATTATTCCTAGCGAAGGATTATATTCTTCGTCATAAAACGTTCTAAAGTATCACAGAAGTTCTAAATAAATGTCTTGAAATTCTAAATTATGCGTAGCATAGGATTATATTCTTCGTCATAAAACGCTCTAACGTATCACAGAAGTTTTAAATTTTAAAATAATTTGTGTTCTTTGAATTCAAATGTTCATCAATACAAATTTGGATAGCTATATCAAATGAGCCTAATTCTGATTTTAGTATTCAGGTGAAATTTGAATAAACTCCTCGTCTTCATTGAGCATCTCTTTATCTGAAGCCAATTTAAAGCCCTTTATTAATCAAGTAGAACGTGTCCAATCATGCAATTATCAATATTTATTATAACTATTAACAATTTCAATACCTAGCTTATTTATTTTTATTCGCCTATTTCCTGCAATGACAATATTGTTACAATGTTATAATTCAATGCAATTTTTACTAATTGAACTTCGTCAATTTGATTTCTGTTTCAAAATCACTTGCAAGTTTGAAATTAGAAGCACTAATATGGCCCCTTTACATAAGACACGGATAGTACAACGAAATATGTGATAATAGACACCTGTCTAGTGCGTGATAGACCTCTTCGTACATGACAGGACTTCAAAATTTTTATGAAACCGGCCCCAGGACTTAATAAACAGAAAATTTTAGTAAATTGCCTCTTAGTCACATATTATGTAACTCTGGGTTATCTGGGAATATTATTTACAGAAAATCTGCTTTGGTTATCGGAAAAAGCTAACGCTACCTCCCTTTTTATCCGGCTGAAATTGATATCTAACTTAACTCTCTATTTTTTCATACTTTATACATTTTTCCATTCTCTATATCATCTTAACTCTTTATTTTATCATGAAATTAAGTCTCCCTAGTCATTATTAATTTGTAGCTATTAAAGATTAATTCATTCTTATATACAAATTCTGAAGCTTTTTATAGCCTACTCAGTTTCCTCAAATATAATTCCAGGTTTACATTGATCCATTCTTCTATATGAATTCTGAATCTCCACATAATTTAATATTATCCAAGTTTTTTTTTAATTTTTATTTATAACTTTCCATACACTTCTTGTTATCTATCTGTTAATTAAACCTCGAGTTTTATTTGGTAGAAGTTTTTATCCGATATTTGTCATAGATGACAAGTAAATTTCCATTCATATCCCGATATGCTTTCTCAAATCCTTCAATGTCAATTTTTCATGATATCAGAGAAACTTGAGTGGAATGTGACATTAGGAATTTACACTAGAGTGACTATAAACGTTTATTAATTTACTCAACCAACATAGATAATAATATCAAATAAAAAATAATCCATAAAAATTCCTCGACATAATCATGTTTACCGTATTATTATTTTTTCAAATCTTGAGTTTGTATTGTGATTTAATGTTGAAAAACAATGTATTCTTGGCAATTACACCCAACCTCATTTTGTTCAAAAATTATTACAAGATAAACTGTAGTTATTTGGGCCCACAGTATTTGGATCTTGTAATTTAGGAGTCTTAAAACCTTGATTCAATATATTTATATTGTAGAATTGAAGTAAATATATTATATTTCCTTGTATTATAGAATAAAAATCACTTAATTATATTCCCTTGTCATGTTTACATGGAAAACACGAAATAAGCAGTTTGAACAAGCTTAATGTCTTGAATAGGTCCCGTTTATGTGTAAATAGATCACATTTCAAATAGTTCCAAAGTTATTGATATTTTTTTATAGATTTTCAAATAGCAAACTCATCATATCAATCTTATTTCTTTACTATTAGGAATTCGATTCCCAAACAACTTCATTATTGAAAATATTTTATATTATTTTGATAATTCAATTTTTGGCTTGGTGAGGCAGTACTCATGTCTCTTAAGAGACTGACGAAAACAAACTCTTAAGAGGGGACCAGCCGTCGATCAGCATGCCAAGCCATCGAAAGGCAAACGATATGTTCCAATCACTCCACAAAATAATCGCTTCACTGACTTGTTAATTAAAATAAGATACAATATATTGCTTCATTGATTGCTTTTTATAATTGTTTTATCAATTTCTGTCTGTGCATTTTGTTAACTAGTATTTGTTCATGTATCTTTAAAATGATAATATTAGTTGATTAGCCTGTAAGACTTCTCATTAGTTGTTATTATATTTTTGAAGAGATAATTTCTGATAGCATTGTATATCAACCATATAAATCTGCTATTCATGAAAATCTTGTAGTTGTCACACCAGTCTCTTATACTGTTGACCATTTTTGATATTTTTCTTCATCATATTATCTTCATAGCCCTGTCAAATCGTAAACTTCAATACCATATTCGTATGAAAAAATTGTAAACTTTTTGAAATCCCCATAACTTGTAGTCTAAAATATTTCAAATTCTTTTTTCTCCTGATTTACTTCTCCAATCACAATTTGGTGATGACAAGGTGATAAAAAATAACTATGCCAATTAAGATTTTTATGTTGTTTCAAAACATTATTTCTTAATTCAAATAAACAAACAAATACATCCCAAAAAGCAAATACAATATTGTTTTCTAATGTGTGTTCCCTATAGGATATCTAATAATAGACCAACATAAGAAAATTATAAACTTATTAAACTAATATTCCTCATCTGTAAAAATAAAACCCTCACCAAAAACTATTTATCCATTATTTTCAACTTGATTCTAACTAATTAATTTTTATTTTCAAAATAACTTATTTTCAAATCATTTTTATTTGACCCTCTTTCGCTCTTTCACCACTCATTTAGAAAAATAATCCCTTTATAATTTTTCTCAACATTTCTCTATGTTTTATATTATATGTTTTTATAATTTATTAAAATTTATAATGTAGAAAACGGTTTAGTTCATTGCCATTCACTTCTATTTCTTAGTGTTCTCTAGACCATTAATATTACTATTGATTTATTTATTTTTCGAGACAAAAACTCATAATCGTAAAATTTCAACCTGGAACCCCCTTATCTTTATTCCTCTGTTTAGGCTCATCAATTTTATAATTCAATTCTTTTTTAAATTCATTCTCTTACCGGACGAGACACCCACAAAAGAGCCCCTTATAATTCACCCCAAAGATTTATTGATTGAATTTTATCTGCAACATTTTTTCAGTATTTGTTTTTTCTTCAATTATTTCATTTTTTTTCTTTTATGTTATGAGAAATTAAGTGATAAACACTCTCCATGAGACACAAGTTTGCTCGAGTAGACAATTTATTGATTGAATTTTATCTGTAACATTTTTTCAGTACTTTTTTTCTTCAATTATTTAATTTTTTCTTATTTTATATTATGAGAAATTAAGTCATAAACACTCATCATGAGACACAAGTTTGCTTCAGTAGACACCTCCAAATTATTATTGTATAATTTAGAAAATTAAATTTAAAAGCTGGAAAAAATAAACATTTGCCCAAAACGTATCTAATTACAAAACCTTTCAATAAACTATTGTAGAATGAAGAAGGTTATCAACACTAGGCCTACAACAATCTCTACCTATGACTAGTTATCATGCCCATTTATTTTTCTTCAATTTCAAGTTCAGGGAGTGAAATTTCCTATGATAGACAATTCTTCTCTAATCTTGTCAATAATTTATTATAAAAATAAATCGATGTAAAAAAATTCAAGCATATTCAAACATTTTCAGCAATTTTGTGTTCCCGTGTTCATTTTAAAAACTCCTGAAATGTTCTAGAAGCTTATCTGAATATATTTTGAGTTGCTCTAAAACAAACTTGTAATAATATACTGATTACTAATACTAATCACTAATTACTAATACTGATTACTAATATTAATTATCATAACTGGAAGTTCTCCAGTAATTTATTATAAAAATAAATCGATGTAAAAAAATTCAAGCATATTCAAACATTTTCAGCAAAAAAAAACAACATTTTGTGTTCCCATATTCATTTTAAAAACTCCTGAAATGTTCTAGAAGCTGATCTGAATATATTTTGAGTTGCTCTAAAACAAACTTGTAATAATATACTGATTACTAATACTAATCACTAATTCTATTCTAATTACTAATACTGATTACTAATACTAATCACTAATTACTAATACTGATTACTAATATTAATTATCATAACTGGAAGTTCTCCAGTAATTTAAACGGATTTGAGTAGCTTAAAATTTTCCAAGAATATAAACGGTACAGATCATCAAATACGTAATATGGCCTGAATAAGTAGCTTGACAACTTCTAACCCTGTAGGAATTCACTTGAAGCCTCAATATAAGTGGGTTTTGAATATGGTGTAATATTAAATTGATTGAACAGTGGTCTCCATCATTTGTAATAAATGATTGGTGACCTGTTTGGTAAAAGTAAGAAAAGGGGGCGATCCACCAGTTCCCAGACGGGAACACTGTAAATTGTTGTTGCGTAGCATTTGATGGTAGAGCAACTAGATGTTTTTTGGAATTTGAAAGAAAAACATTTTTTTTGAGGAGACAGATTTATTTTATTCAAAAGAAGAAATTTCTGTGAGATTTAAATGTGAATTTTAACATATTTTGGTTTTATAAAATTAGTTATCCTACATCTATTTTCATACAAAACAATTAAGGAAGGTTATGGAATTTTGAGCATTTAATCAGTTTTAAAAATTAAAATAAACTTGTTGCCAATGACTATGAAAGTTATATGGAAGTTTTAAAAACATGATTCAAGGCTTAATTAATTTGGAATTTCTAAAAATTAAAAACAATATGGAAAAATAAATTGAGATTGGAACGATACCGTTATACAGTTGACGTCCATCCTAAGTTGCCTTGGTCTGAATGGAAAACCAGGGGATGTCCAGCCACGGGTCAGCTCGGTCTGTCTCTGTAGGTAGGCGATGAAAAAGTGCGTGTGAAATTATTCAGAAGAAAAGTGGAAAGCTTTTTCCACTAGCTGGCTGGAGGGGAGACTAGAATGCTAGCCCCACTTCTACCTCTCCTCAGCGTTTTTACTCTGTCAGCCAAAACTGTCTGATCAGCTTTTAGTTTTTAAAGTTGGAAAAAATTATTTCTCTTCTTAAAGAAGGAACTGATGTTTTGGGGTTTGTCAAACCTTGTGGTTCATGACAATGATAGTTTAGAAATTTCATTCAGGAATATCCTACAAGCTCATTAAGCACGGATTTGGTAGCTATTTTCTGAATTAGTATGCAATAATTAATTAATTTTATTTATTTAAATGTATTTGAATACAGTTACAAGGTCCCAGGAGCGGAGAGCACTCCTATCTAGCAAACATAATCCAAGACGCCATTCAGCCTATGCGAGCATACCTACAGGTAGGAAGGGCATTATTGGCTCAAATTATCGACCAATCACACAACTCGAGCACGCTTGTCCTCAAATAACAACCAATCAGCTGCTTTTTGTTTCAAGTCACCATCACAAACTGTTTGTAAATAACTTGTCCCTAAAAAACTTGAAAACTCACACTGAAACCGGTCGTAATTACTGTACTGTGTTTAGCTTGATCACAAATATTGTACTATATTTAGCTTAAACTGGTCACAAATACTGTACTGTATTTAGCTTGAACACAAGTACTGTACTGTATTTAGCTTAAACTGGTCACAAATACTGTACTGTATTTAGCTTAAACTGATCACAAATACTGTACTGTATTTAGCTTAAACTGGTCACAAATACTGTACTGTATTTAGCTTAAACTGGTCACAAATACTGTACTGTATTTAGCTTAAACTGATCACAAATACTGTACTGTTTTCAGCTTAAACTGGTCACAAATACTGTACTGTATTTAGCTTGAACACATGTACTGTACTGTATTCAGCTTGAACCGTTCACAAATACCGTATTGTATAGGGTGACACAGAATAACGGGAACTTTTAAAAACGCCATAAAACATTAGTGGGAAGAGCAAAAATGATTTTATTCAAACTAATGTAAAGTTCAAGACTTGCCATTTGATAATTATTAATAACATCTATCACTTTTTGACAATAATTACTTCTTCAAGATGGCTTCCTCCTTGAAATCTGTGTTGAGATTCCTGAACGATTGCTGCAACATTTCAGCTGGGATATTGTTAATTTCATTTTGAATTGTCTGTTATGATTCAACCACAGTTATTGGTCAAGTTGTGAAAACGTTTTATTTGAGATAGCTCCACAAATATAATTAGGAATCGTCAACACAGATTTCAAGAGTGTATTCGTTCAGGAGGAAGCCATCTTAAAGAAGTAATTGTCAAAAAGTGATATATGTTATTAATAATTCTGAAATGGCAAGTCTTTACATTAGTTTGAATAAAATCATTTTTTCCCTTCCCACCAATGTTTTATGGCGTTTTTAAAAGTTCCCGTTATTCTGTGTCACCCAGTATTCAGCTAGGACTCAAATACTATACGGTACTGTATGTAGGTAAATCTGATTACATATAATGTACTGTATTTAGCTTCAACTGATTACAAATACTGTACTGTATTTAGCTGAATCACAACTACTGTACTTTATTCCGCTCAATCAAATAATACAGTAACATATTCAGCTCAAACCAAACACAAATAATGTACTGTACTTTTCTCAATCACAAAAAATACTGTACTGTAATAAGGTCAATCACAAATACAGTAATTTAGCTAAAATCAATATTGCAAATATCGTACTGTATATTTAGCTCAAACTATTGTAGCTTGACTTTGGACAAAACTGGATGATTCACTGCTTGAATTGACAGATTTGTTGGTTGTATGCATTGTTCAAGAAAATTAACTGTATATTTTTTGTGCTAAATTCTATTGCTTTGAGAAAATCTCCAACTAGACTAAAATTAGAGAGCTATTTTGTGGTTGTCAATAATTTCACGCATTACAACTGTGGCAAAATCTGTTGTAATTTCACAATTGTGGGACATTTTTAGAGACAAAAATAATTGTGTGAAAATGCACCTCAAGGTTAACATAAATTTATTAGATTAACCTTGAATACACCTGTCAGTGTTTTGTAGTTGCAAATATACACATTCACTTGCTTTCTCACAGTAATTTAAGAAAATTTATAAATTTTTGAATTTTTCCAAAAAAGTGAAAACTTCTTATATGAAGGAAATCTAGAAGTCAATTGTAATTCTCGGATAAGTTACGGCTTATAAGTCGAGAAAATCGTGATTAATGGTTTTTAAATTATTCAATTTCTGTGTTAATCTAAACCTACAAGAATTTTTAACAACTCTTTGAATTCTCAAAGAGCTTTCTAGAATTTTCACAAGAACATTCTTTGAATTTTTGTGAAAGATCACAATATCATTCTACATGTCTTGTAAGTTTGTATTATTTCTGATAAGTGAATTCAATAATATAAAATTTTGTACATTAAATAGAACAAATATGTTTTATGTTTTTATGTAAAAACTTGATTGCTTTAAAAGATCTTCAGAATATAATTATACTAAAATTAGAGAGCTATTTTATGATTGTCGATTATTTCAACAGTCATTTAATTTTATCCATGATTATCCCACAACAAACTATTTATAATCACTTAAAGTCACTTATTAAATAATATTTTTCATATTAGAACTGATTTATAAGATTCAATATTTTCAAAACCTTCTCAGTATCTTTGTACTTTGTTCTAAACAGCCTGGTATATTTAATACGTTCAACTCCCATCCATTAATATCGATACATCAAATTATCTTCAATTACATTTTATTTTGAAATAATTCCACCATTTGAATATGAGATTGACTTATTAGCTCTGTGGTTTAATGGTAACATTACTCCACCGCGATCACCTCATAGTCTTGAATATAAGACTTGAATGACAAAGAAGAAATTTAATAACCAGTATTTATTGTAGGACTATCTATTGTAATTTAGTTCTTCATTATTTTGATCAAGTGGAAGATATTATGAAAATTGATAATTCTGTTTCATATGCAATAATTGTCAATGTTATGATATTATTTAATAGGTAGATAACTTACTATTTTGATGTTTTAAACAACGACATACAGTCAAAATAGTATGTTAATAAATCGCAGTTCGGAAACCATCATCTTTAAATAGATAAATTTTCAATTTGGATAATTGTTTATTCTCAAAGAATGTATCACAATTGACTTACATCAGATTGAGCCAGACAATAGTTGTATCGTTGCAAAAATAAGTATAAATAAGGCCGTTTCAATAATTATGCACACTTGGCTGACATCTTTGTTATTGAACGTACAAAAATGACTCGGACAGGCAAGAGTGTGGCAAACATTCCATAAGGTGAGGTATATCTGTTTGTATGTATCTGTGTGTCTCTATATTCATTATCTTCATCAACTGAACATCTCAGGGATTGTTCAGGTCACTTGTCAATCACTTCAGGGTTTTCCGTCTATATTATCAAGTGAAGAATGTGACTGCTGGTTTAAAAAAAACATTCAGGTTTTCAACAAAACAGTTTGTGTAGTACCAAAATTATGAATTCATACACTTAAATGAAAAAGACTAAGAAATTGTCAAAAGACCACAGATTTATTGATACTTAGAAAGACCGGTTTCGGTTATTACACCATTGTCAATCTCTGAGATTGATAAATCTGTGGTTTTTGACAATTTCTTAGTCTTTTTCATTTAATATGAATAATTACCACTATATCAACTTCTTTCTCAACTACATAAAAATTCATACACTTATAGATAGAGTTTTTATTTATTAACTTGCTTGATAAGGGCTAATAGTTACATGAAAATAAGAGTACCCTTTTTCTACCGTTCAACATGAAATTTTTAAAATAAAGTTGAAAAAAGGTTACTTTGTTTTTTAATTTTTAATATGCATTGGACAACATGTTGACGGATAATTATGAATAAATCTAGGGATAGTTGGATAATTCAACTTAAAATATTATATAAAAATAAAATTCTCAAATCAAACAAATCTTTATTCACAAAGAAAACTATACATCTGCTGGAAAATATAAATAAAGTGAATGTTCCACAAAAAGACACAGTCTGTGGAATGAATCAGTGTGGGGAATGAATTCTCATTAAATATTTTCATAGAGTTGTAGAAAAATAAGGTTTATTTAAAAGTTGATGAAAAATTAATGTCCTAAACTGGAAACCCTGTTTTTAAATGGTAACTTACATACAAAAAAATCAATTTTTCAAATGTTAATATGCTATAGTGATCATTTATAAACAGATCTTCATGAAATAATAGATGAGAATAACGTTTCTTAATAGTTTGACTTTGTTATCACTAAGGCAAGGCGCACACCAGTTTAGTCAAGACAAGACATGATCAGACACGTTCAGTCACAATACTTCACATAGTTGCTTATGAAGACATGTCTAATTGCAATGACTAATCAGTGTGAGTTGCGGCATAAGCAACAATGTGAAGTATTGTGTCTCAACGTGTCTGATCATGTCTTGTCTTGTCTTGACTGAACTGGTGTGCGCCTAGCCTTAGGCTGGGCATACACCGGTTAGTCAAGACAAGAATAGTCACGTGAGTCACAATACTTCACATTGTTGCTTATTATGCAATTCACATTGATTAGTCATTGCAATTAGACATGTCTTCATACGCAACTATGTGAAGTATTGTGACTGAACGTGTCTGATCATGTCTTGTCTTGACTAAACTGGTGTGCACCTTGCCTTAGTGATAACAAAGTCAAACTATTAAGAAACGTTATTCTCATCTATTATTTCATGAAGATCTGTTTATAAATGATCACTATAGCATATTAACATTTGAAAAATTGATTTTTTTGTATGTAAGTTACCATTTAAAAACAGGGTTTCCAGTTTAGGACATCAATTTTTCATCAACTTTTAAATAAACCTTATTTTTCTACAACTTTATGAAAATATTTAATGAGAATTCACCGTGCAGACTTGAAAAACATGATCAGATAAAAAATCTAGGAACTTCAACTTCCCAGTTTTTCTTAGAGCTATGTGTCGACCTTTACCTGCATTCGATGAAACTCTATTGATGGTTTTTTAAATTATGTTTTATTTCATCCCCTAACTTAAGTCACATTCTTCGTTCGACAAAAGTTGCAAAAATCTTGTAGTGTTTCAAGTGGCCTGTGTCATCAGTGAGATGATTTTGTTGTCCTGGGGGTTTCTTAATGACTACTGTTTCCTAGACGTGAACTAGCCTGCTGCACAGTTTTCTGCTACCATAATTTTTGTCCCACATAAAGGTGTGTTCTCCTAAAAAACGTTTGATACAAAACTAGAAAATACGGTATTTGTAATCTTTTAAAATAATGTAAAACATTTTATAAAAGCAATGCTGAAGTATAAATTTGTATTTATTTATTCACGATACAAATGACACTGATGTAATAACATTGGATGATAAAAATAAAATTATGTGTTATCATTGATAAAAAACTAAAACTTACAAAAGCAACACTAAAAGCAATATTAATTTCCAAAAACATTCGGTGGAAAAACAGTTTTTGGCTGTTTCTGTAGATCCTCCCCCAATATTCCAAAACTGATCAGTGAATTAGTTTGTGTTTTATTTCTGGTTCAACATTTTTCTTAATAACTCAATATTTTCAATATTGTTATTGAATGTAATCATTCTATTATATTCGGTTTTCAATCAAATCAAATTCAAAATTTCTAGTTTATTTATTTCTGGACTGAAAAGTGCACTCAAATCAATTCAAGCCAAGAAGAAATACAAGTACGACAATCTTACGTCAAAATACAAGTAATTCTAGAGGCACATGAAGATATTCAAAATTTTTAAATCATCATTCCTGGACCGAAAATCGAGTGACGAAGCAGTGTGCGATTACATAACTTTAACTTTTGGACAACATTAACATTTTATCAAAATTTTTGGAGAGAAATAGTACAGGCTCAGCCTAGTTCTCCCTCCAATGTCATAATTGTATTATGATTATAGTGTTTTAGACAATAAATGAATGAACCAAAATTTCGATGTACATGGATATAATACCCGTAACCGAGAGCAGATTATCAGTCATAATAGTAGGTTACTTGAACAAAAACCTGATTACAATGGAAGGAAATTTCATAACAAGCTACCTGGTTTTCTAAAAGTACTAACGATATGAAATTTCAAAAAAAAAGATTTGATAAAGTTAATAAAGCCCAGTATAGTGTTGTACAAGAGTTCCTCTCATACTCGAATTAGTGTTGACTTGGTGATCTATTCTATAGATTTTTTTACCTATAAATCTGGCTTATCTTTTTATTCCATAACTGGTGTCTCCAAGACGTACCGTAGTTGAAAAAAAAATGTTTTATTAAAAATTAAAATAATTGCGTATTTTGAATCAGTGAATGAATTATGAATTTATTGGAAATAAACTGACCACTATAAATCCTGAGGAGAAATCCTGTTTGCTTCCATGTTTCATAAATAAATGAATAGATAGGCCTATTATTGAAATTAACAAACGTCAAAAATAAAAAATGAAGTGATAACAAAACCTATTTTTGGACTATTTACATCAAAATTTTGGATAGCCTGTTGTTCCTATCCCAATCATTCATAATGAGTCAAGAATAATATTGTAAATAAATGTTTATTTTCCAAAAAACTAAAACTACAACATCAATTACACAAAATATTAAAACCAATACATTAATTACATACAATATTATTTATTGTATCTATGAATGTATGAATAAATGAACGTTGTGAGTCGATGAAACAGTGCAGCGGCAGAGGGGCATTGGCTAGGAAAGAGTAGTTGCGGGTGGAGGGTGAAGTAAGGGTCCAGCTGTGATGAGTGTGCTGGGGTGTTGTGTTGCAGCGGCAGTAGGCGGCGCTGTTGCGGGTGCCTGCCAGCGCGGAAGCGGAAGCGAGCCGATTCGCCCCCCGCCTCCCCTGCCTCCTCCACGGGCCTTCCCCCCAAACAGTGCTGTCTGACATCAATGGCAAGTCCTTGATGACGTCATGTTCTGGCCGAAGCTGTTGGCGCGCGGCCGCCTAGTCGGCATTCTGCAGGCGAAGAGCTCCAACGCCAAGCCGACCGCTCAGCCGGCCGCCTGCATTGTCATCCTGGCGGCGGTACCGCCTCCACCGCCCCCACAGCCGCCTCCGCGTGATGATGATGATGACTGTGACTGTGCTGGTGACTGAACGACCGTGACTCGGAGACTGAATGTGTAGTGTGACTATGACCAAAATGAAGCAACATGACTCTAAGACTCTGACCATGACTGAGTATCATGACTCTGATTGTGTGAGCACTATGACTTGATAGTGACTTGACCATGACTGAGTATCATGACTCTAAGACTCTGACCATGACTGAGTATCATGACTCAAAGACTCTGACCATGACTGAGTATCATGACTCAAAGACTCTGACCATGACTGAGTATCATGACTCTAAGACTCTGACCATGACTGAGTATCATGACTCAAAGACTCTGACCATGACTGAGTATCATGATTCTGATTGTGTGAGCACTATGACTTGACCGTGACTGAACATCTGTGCACTTTGAATATGACCATGACTGAATACATGTGTGCTATCACTCTGACCATGATCGAATGTTGTGTGTATGCTATGACTGTAACAATGATTCATGACTCTTACTATGACCATGATATTTATGACTCTTACTATGACCATGATTTAAAACTTGTATATTGACTCTAACCATTGTTGAACATGCAACATGCTTGCTCTCTTTGGTCCTGCACATGCTGACTAATTCAAGGGATTTCATGTACCAAAAATTATTCCATGTGGATTCATTCAATTAATTCCATCCAAATGAGTCCATCTTCATGAATCTATGTGGATTATATCCATCTCTATATATAATAAAAAAATGTCTTTCCCTTTCTCTACCATCTCCAACACCAGTTCCTCTTCCAAACATGACCAAACATGCTTGCACTTTTCTCTCATTCATGCCAAAGTCGAACTGGTACAATCATTATTTTTTCATCAACGTTTCATACTTTTTCTGAATCAATTTGATGCTTGCAAAATCTGCATCTTGTCATCCCACTTCTGACAGCAAATCAATTATTTCAATTCCCTGGCTCCCATGACAAAACTAGCAATCTTGCACTTTGGCTGATCTTATTCTAAAACTAATCTGTTTGAACTCTTTTGAGCTAGTTCTAGAGGCATCAATTTAATTCTCTCATTCACTGAAGACATTTTTGATTGTTTTGATAATCTGATATCCTACTAATCATTATGTATTGATCACCGTGATGCACTTGAATTGATAATTTTTTTGATTTAAATGCTTCCATCAATTAACTATATATTGCATGTATATTAGATATGCAATAAATTATGCTTCTATTTCTCATCTCCAATCAACCCATTTTAGTTTGTCTTTTTCACATTTATTAATTTCTCCCCTCTCATTATTTGCTTCTGAAAATCATTCCATTTTCTCTTATTTCTTTATTTTTCCACTAAAATTTCTTGACAAAACTGACTTGAAGACTTGTGACTTGTAACCAGTGACCGTTCAGTCAACATCAGCCATGTGACACTGTGTTAATCAGCCGAACTCTATTAAAACAATAAACTCTTTCAATTGCCACATTGTGGAATTCTACTACGCTTTATCAGAAATATTATAACTTTTAGGGGGTGTGACAACGATGGTGTGTGTATGTGTGTGTGTTGTTTACTACTATATATATACTACTACTACAAAAAATCATATTACCTATCTCTTTCACACAATAATAATATTTCAACTACAACAACACATATATACGGACACACAGAGATGGATTATGGATTTTAATAGTATTGTGGGATGAGAGACAACTAGAATAACCAAATCAAAATACTAATAATGTAGATGGTGCACTGCCACTAGTATTATCATCAAAGAGGAATAACTATTACTACTACTACAACAATATATTATGATCGTATTTGAGGGATTTAATTATTATATTATTGATTGTGATGAGAGTGCTGAAGATGCAAGTTGGTGTAGTAGGAGTGGTGGTTGTGTCTGTGGTTGCAGCATCGCGGGCAGTGAGACGGCGCGGCCCGTGAACGGTGACGGTGACTACGCGGCGCGTGCGCGCTGGCGATTCCCCCGCGACGAGGGCGGCAACGGAGCCCCGCCTGCCCCAACGGCCCCCCCTCTGCCGGGGCCCCCCCTGCCGCCCGACCACCGCCGATCGCCCACCTACTAGTCTCTAGCACACACTCTCTTTCTCTCTCCAGGATTTGCTCACTAAATAAAACAACGGACCTTAATTATTAACTAGTTTAATTGAGATTATAATTACGATTTATACATAATACAATTAATAATGTAGGGACAAGTTTGTTGCCTCGTGTCGGTGCGTTTTCTGCGCATGCGTGGAAGTGTGTTTGTGTGTGTGTGGTTAGGTTAGGTTGGATGGTTTAGGTGAGGTTAGGTCAGTAGAGTGAGCGGTGTGTCTGTCTGTGACAAGGAGAAATTTATTTCTCATATCAAATCATAATATCAGGGAACCGAGCTTTGCTCTCTAGTGTAAAAGCATAGAAATTTTGTAATGAAAGATTGAATTTATAGTTTATATTTATTTATTCATTTCCTCAAATTGTTCGCTTAATACAATAGGATAGCCACCAATAATATTCCCAATCCAAGTCTAAAAAATAATAATGTAGTAATATTGTAAAAAGCCACGTTTACACAGAGTTTTCAATCGAGCTTTTTGTTATGATCAAGAAATTGCGGCAATTTGTTGCCAATTTCTTGAAAAGCACATCAACATTTTGTCGTGAATTTTTTGGGAATCCTTGTTTCCTACAAAATCTTTGTTGCTTCCCACACAGTGCGAGAAACACTGGAAACGTTGCCTCTAGTTGTCGCTCTCTAGGAAGAAATTGACAATTTTTGTTGCTCCATATTTGGAAGAGTTTTAATTATTATTGAATTTCCTTGGAGGTTGATATAGTATGGTACTATAATATAAACCAGTAAATATAAAATATAGGTAAAAATTAATTGTGTTTCAATGCTTTAAGAAAATGTATTTCTTCTTGTTACCAGACAGATTTATCAGCTTTGTTAGGATTCATCTTTAATAATATTTGAAAATCGTTATGATTGTATTCATTATTTTAGCTGGAGTAGTTCTATTACTCAAGATTCTCTTGTAAAAAGCATTAAACATAGAAATATATTTTCGACAGAATATAATGATTACCAAAATTCTCAAATATTATTCACATAGTATAGCCTATTCAAATCACGTCTCTTTTACTGTGGTGTACAAATCATAGGCACTTTTACTAAATATAGCTTGAGTATCAGCTCGAGAACAGCTTCATTTATGTTGGTAATGGAAATTGATCTCATTTCATAAAATATTAGGTATTGTACTTTGTAAATAAAATCTGTACAACCATGCCTATTCATCACAATTTATTTATAAATAATTATTACTCCCAAGTGTGAGCTTAATAAAAGTAATTTGAATTATTGGAATATTTTTAAAATGCATAATTTTGTTGAGAAAAGTGATCAGAAAATCGGCTATGTGAATATTCTATTGAGTAAGTTTGAATTGTATCAGTGAGGAATGACACATTTCAACTCAAATTTGCAAAAATTGCTAACCACTGTTAAATTGTTCAAGAGTTAATAATTAATAAAATTTTCAAAAATCGTTTGTCTTCCCTATGATTGTCATTGCTGTAATTTAATAATTTTAGGCTTTAACTATTTATTTTGAGTAAAATAAAACTCAGATTTTAAATATCTGAGTATTCGATTTTTATTAATAAATTAGACTAGTAACTATACTATTCTAACGAACATCTATGACTTGAATGACTTAGTACCGTAATCTAGAAAAAAATATTTTTAATATATGAGATAATAATTACGCCTAGTTTACACTCCGGGTCTCAGTCAAATCTCAATGGAATCGATAATCGATGAATGAAGAAAATCAATTTAAATTGGTTCAAATATTTATTTTAAAATGTCAGTCTGAATCATAGGCCTACCATAGATACCTTATCTACTTGTTTAGTAGGCCTAATGTTTGTCAAAAAAATTAAATATCTAATTCTATCTATTAAATATCTGGTTCAAGGATTTCAAAGAGCATTTTAAATGTTTCCATGATACAATGTAGGAAAACATATTAATTCCATTATTCTTATCTTTGATATTCAATATTCTAAAGATGATTTTCTTCTACCAGATTGGCTTTATTCTCCTATCAATTTAATCTTTTTCTTATCATAAATAACTTACAATGAGCGATATTTTGGAATTTTCCACCTTTTGGGACCAGAGCCTTCAACTTGTATGCAAAATTGACCACTTCATACTTTTATATTTAATGCTTAATTAAAAAAAGATAACTGATTTTACCCCTATTGAATAAATTTTCACGCATAATGAAGTCCATGGTAACATTTTCATCTTATTTTGAGCATAATTCATCACGAATTATTATTATTCAAGAGATCAGTATTCATCCAAGGTCTTTCTAAAGATATTGTATTCAACTAATTATAATTAGGTAGGCAATACGTTAAGACAATATCCTTTCAAATAATAGAGTTGGTTCTATCAGTACCTATCCTATCCTAATCATGAATTCCTCATAAGTTCTAGGTTAGGGGTACGGTAGCATACAAGGAGTTACCTTATCGCCTATTGGACTATTTGATAATATGCAATACCCGGATAGATCATTCAAAGGAATAGTAATGAGTGATCACAATATAAAAATATTTATAAAGTCAAAATTATGAATATTCTTAGATTTTATTCGAATTAACAGCAATTTATTTTCCCATTATTGTAAATCTAGATGATAATACTGTAATAACTATTTTGAAAACTTCCATTTATTAGGACAATATTCAAACAGCTCATTAAATCAAATTTGTTTGCTCAACCATTGCATTTTGATTGTTTCACATATCATTCCTCAACGGTTTTAAGAAATTTTACTGTATTTCAATTGACTTCGCATCATTCCATGCCATAATTTTAATTAATATTGTACTTTTTAAAATTTATATGAATAAACATTTTAAATAATAATAATTGATTCAACGAAATTTCAATGGATAAAAAGGCGTATCCTTCCTTTTTTATATTCGAAACTTGAAAATAAGCATTCGAAAAATATTTTGTGCTAGAAGTTAATATTGTGTAAGGTAATAAATTCTACAATAAAAAACTTCTCAATATTAATCTATTTCTTATTGAAAATCGAAATTATCTTGCACAATTTTAACAAAAAAATATTCTTGTTGTGTTGTTCGAATTTTATATTATTAAAAGTAGCTAATTAGCTGCTTTGGAATATTTTGTTATGGGTAGTTTTGTTTGTGAAGTAATTTTTAACTATTCACATTTTACCTTGATAATGTGAATTTATGTTGAGTACAATGTTGGAATAGACCAATAGATCGATAAGTTTGAGCTAGCCTTCGCTAATAAGCTGAGTAGCAGTGATAATCTGATTCAAGATCAAAATAGTTTTTGTAAATCACCGGTTAAATTAAGATAAGTTACATTGTTTTGGATGCAGTTGATATAACAGACGTTATCTAGAGTAGTGGTGTTGTTTTAAATATGGAAAAATATATTCCTAAGATTGTTTTCTGGTTTTACTAGTTCCAGGATATTTTTTCTCTTGTAAAGTACTGAAATTAATTTTTTACTAATATAAATATCACACGCATTATAGTCCACTAAACTTTCAAGTTTGCCTTTTATCATAGATTGATCGATTTGTAATCTCTGAAAGCAATAATTGTAACTATAAGTCTTGCTAGTGATTCTAGGTAATTAATAAATAATCACCTGAATGTTGATTTCTCTACATCTATAGCCTATACTTGCTTGTAGAGACACCAAACATTTTGTGTGAATATTATTGTATATCTTGTAACCAATACGGTAGACTACTGTTTCATCATATTGTTTAAAACTGTATCATATTATATATATTGTAATCAATACTTGGGCAAATGCTGTAGTGCTTTATCATGTAATTCATCACTGGGTCTTTGATTTTCGTGAATGATTGATGAATTGACGCATGCGCAGAAAACGAGATCATTGAGGAAAAGTGGAGGGACTATTGCTATCAGTCTAAGTTTTAAGTCCGACTGCTGAGTGAAAAGTTATTCTAAATGTAAATATTGTTAATTACTTAAGGTTAATTACTAGGAAATTAATCGATATTAATATAACATACATTATAACATAATGATGATCGATTTCATTTTAAGAAAGTTTTTACGTTGTTTTCTTTTCTAATATCGAAGTCGAGGTTGACTAATGTAATGTGTGTGTCATTGAGAATAAACCATTCTAGTTATCATAATTATATATAAAAGTATATATATACATATAAATATAATCTAGGACAGCCATGTAGATATTATATAAAATCAGGTAAATGGGTGAGGGTGCGCGGAATTAGACGTTCCTCAATAAATAAATAAATTAATAATTGAATAAAATACAATAATTTCTTATAGATTTACTTTACTAAGCGCATCATTATAATAAATTAAATCCGCAACTTTTACTAAAAATATAATTCTGTACATATTATATGAGTATTACGTATGTTAAATTGGTTATTGATTGACTATTTATTATAGATTATTATATTATAAATTTGTGATTTTAATGAAACTGGTGATAACTTGTTTAAAAATGTTGTTACTGTACATGTTTTTTACTGATCTTATTATATTATTCGTCTCAATTCAGGTAATTCCAGAATTATTTGAGAATTCTTCCAATAGTCTAATTGTTTTATTGTTTATCATCACGATAATATTATTATGGTAATTAACAAGATTTATATTTATAATAAATTTATTTTTTTGAAATTGAATGACATGTACATTTGAAATCAACAACTTTAGAATTATGTTGTGTAATAGAACAGTGGAGTGTCATCTCCGCATGACGTCACAAGTTGAATTGTATAAAATATTTTGAAAACTGCAATAAAAATATTCTATCTCTTTATTTTGTTGTTATTCTAGGTCCGGTCCTTCAATCCTATTTCGGATGACTTGGAGATTCGTTTCTTATAATCATATAGGATCTTTTCTATCATAATTATATAGGTCTTACAAATCATAGATTTCGATAATATTCACTACTATAGACCGACAACTCTCCAGTGATTCCCTATTTTTGTTGAATCAGAAACGGTGAGACCCAAGATTAGTTTCAAAGAAAATTTAGAAACGAAAAACTTGGAATCTTAAGGAAAATTTAGTTTTTGATGGAGATTTTTCCTTGAGGCAGGCCTTTGGTTGCCTGTAAAGTCAGCATCAGATTCAACATATTTTTATTACAAAATCAGATCTGTCTATTATTATTATCAAGTCTTGTAATCTGCAAAATAAATCAAACAGACAAGAATCTCAATAATTGAGACTAAAATCATGTCAATTAAATTCTGACCAACATTTTTTCTCCAAATTTTAGACAAAATTGAGTAACTTTATGATGAAATGCACGTTTCATATACGTCGTCAAATAGATCTATACCATATACTGTACTTATGTTGATTACTTATTAGGGGTATTCACAATGTTGGAGTTAGCTGGCTAAGTCGAGCTATTAGCTAACTCCAGCTATTTGCTAAGTCTGTGTTAACTCAATGCTATAGTGGTACGTTAGAAAAAAATTAACAGCCGAGATATCAGATAGCGCAGGTTTGAGTCAGCTAACTCTAGCTATCTCTGTTAAAACGGTAGCCATATATTTATAATCTCACTTTTGAGCTATAAAATATACTTTGAGTTACACAAATTATCCGCTTGGATCGCTACTGCAGTTAGCTAATAGCAGATGGTTTTAGATGGGGCGTTATCCAGAGTTATCAAATAGCACTTTAGCTGGTTAAAACAACATTGTGAATACTTAATCATGGGTAATTAATTGTTTATCTAGTAGATATGAATCACAAAACAAAACGAAAAATATAAAGAAATCGGGTTTATTGCTATTATTTCCCATATAACACATCCTAGTAGAAAAATAGAATTCTATTTGATCAAAAACTAAACTTCAATCAACTCATATTTCAGATCAATTCAAGGTACTGATACACACTGTCATATAATTAACTTAATCCTATAAATATTTCTAAGGTTTAGACAAAATGTTCTAATAACATTCACAAACTGAATAACTAAACATGAAAAATCAATAATTTTTTGAATAATAGTGTGACTACATGTGAATGAATAAATCGTTTTTTTCATATATGAGTAAAGCTGAAGAACTTTTTTCTCACTCATATTCTCAGAACTAGAATTGTATGGAGGGTTAAGTGTAAGAGAGGGCCGGCTGCGCCCTAACTTCGCCCTCCAGTGTTTTTAATAAAGGGAGCAATTCAATTCAACTAGATGCTAGTTTACATAGATAGAGCAGATAATTAATATGTGAAGAGAATACAAGATTTCACATTTGTAGGACTATATATAGTCAATAACAATATAGCTATAACAATATTAGTTATAGCCTTTTTCTCATTTTATTTCTTTAAGGCCTATTTGAATATTGGTTTTTTAATACAAGATTTCACATTTGTAGGACTATATATAGGTAGTCAATAACAATATAGCTATAACAATATTAGTTATAGCCTTTTTCTCATTTTATTTCTATAAGGCCTATTTGAATTGGTTGTTTAATACAGTAATTGTTAGTAGTACCTTTTATTCTATGAAAAAATGCAATATTATAATGAATGTTGTATTGACAATCTGTTGTAAACGGCATCAAAAATCTATGAGAAAATCATCCCTAGATTTCGATCACTAGTAGCTACTATTTTGTTACCAGTTCTGTATTCTGCAAGGCTTCATCATCACAGTTCACAGTTCGTCTTTTATTTTTGGTTCCAGTCTTCCTTGATAAGATCAGCCGCTTTTTCCCCGATCATAATGGTGGGAGCGTTGGTATTACTGCTGACAATTGTAGGCATGATGGAGGCATCCGCTACTCTGAGCCCCTTGATGCCGTGGACCCTCAGTCTTTCATCAACCACTGCTTGGTCATCAGTAGCTGGACCCATCTTGCAAGTCCCCACTGGATGGTAGCAAGTGCTCCCCACCATCCTCAGTGCACACTCCCAGTAACCTTCTGAACCGAACTCATGTTCTTTACATTTATCGTATTTCACCTCCAACATAAATGCATCCCGTTCTTTCAGCGCATCGGTGACTAAGAATTTCTCCACAAATTTAACACCTCTCATTATAGATTTGACATCTTCGTAGTTACTCATGTAACCGGAATAGATTAACGGATGTGAGAAAGGGTCTTTGTCGTACAACTGTATCCTACCTCTGCTTTCAGGTCGCAGCAACACTGGCGTGAAAAACATGAGATCGTAAACCTTGTTAGCCTCCAACATCGTCTCAGTTATCTCACAATCCAAGTTCAAACGTTTCAATATCTCCCCTAAACCGATCGTATCGTTGGCGGGGAAATAAGCGTTCAAGAACTGTAGATCAGGCCAGTTCTCTGCGGCCCCCCTTGTGTCTACAAACCCCACTAACGTGGAAACCCGCACTTTGGCTAAGGAGCCTTCCCGTTTCGTCAGGAATTTGTAGACATCGTTGAGTAGCTCGGGTGGAGGTTTGGGGTGGGAGCCGTGGAATGGTTTCATAGCAATAATCGTCCCCATATGCAGGAGATGGTCCTGTAGATTCTCACCCACCCTCAAATCTTTCACTAGGTTCACCCCCTTCACTTTCAAATGTTCCTTAGGTCCAATACCAGACAACATGAGGATCTGAGGGCTGTTTATCACCCCCGCTGACAATATCACTTCTTTTTTCGACTTCACCAGATATTTTTTACCGTTTTTACTAATTTCCACACCGTGCACCCCTGTTTTATCCACTAACAACTTCCTTACATGAGCGTTTTTCATGACATGTAGGTTCCCTCTACCTTTCGCCGGCCCTAGGAAAGCTTTAGCTGTATTGCAACGTGTCCCCCCACAAACAAACCCAGGGTTCATGGAGAACCCCGAGGGCCGTTCCGCGTTTAAATCATGTCCTGTTTCGAAACCCATCTGTTTGGCCGCCTTCAGTATCATGTCACTGACCTCACTGAACTCTGGATCCTCCATATCCTCAATGCCCAGATATCCTCCCCTACCGTGGTATTCGCTGTCCAGCAGTTTGGCAACTCGGATGTCCTCTGATTTCTTGAAATAGGGAAGGACATCGTTGTAGCTCCACCCTTCGTTTCCCATCGCTTCCCACTTGTCGTAGTCCAACTTGTGTCCTCTAGCGTAGATCAAGAAGTTGAGGGTGCTTGTACCCCCCAGCACTTTCCCCCGGATCCAGTTGCAGGTTTTGTTTATGTATCTGTGAAGTGAAATAGAAATTATATAAATTATTATGAAAGGTAATATATTTTTTGTCATAGTCATTCAATTTCAGCTGTTTTACATCCATGAAATCAAGCCGGTAAACAGCTGATTGTAGAACAATTAAACATATGGCCGATTCTCATTACAGCACACTATACTGTAGGCTAATAAAATCATATGTTTTCATTACATTCGAGTATGTTTCCTAGTTCCGAATTTGGAACAGCAAAACTGGTACAAAAACTGCCTTTTAGCGCTTCAGGTGGAAGTTTTGTAAACTACAATCAAGAAATTCCTGATTCAAAACTTGTAAACTAGGTTATGTTTATAGAATGCATGTAGTAATCAAAGACCTTTAAGATATCTCTTTAAGGTCTTTAGTAGTAATATGTCAGCACAAGCAGGTATAATGTTTTCTGTTTCTTAATTATTCTTTTCTAGATTATTATGACAAAAAGTAGTGTAAGCTACTTGGACGTGAATGTCTTTTGTAGTGCTCGAATGAAATTCTAGTCTGGGCTAACGCCTCGACTAGAAACATCATTCTCGCCTGCAAAAGGGTCCTTCCCGTCCTTGTGACTTAGGATACTATTTTTGTATTAGGGAAGCACCACAAGTACAAATGTAAATAAATAAGAGTACAGTACAGTATGTGAGGCGAAAACAATAGAAATATAAATTATATATGAATTAGCCTACTGTATAATAAATGGTGATCGGTACTATATTTTTTATGAAAGGTATTAGGGAAGCACCACAAGTATAAATCTAAATCAATAAGAGTAGTATTAAATAAAAATACTAAGAAATTGTCAAATACCACAGATTTATTGATACTTAGAAAGACCGGTTTCGGTTGTTACTTATACTATAATCTTTATGTTTTAATGGTCCAATCTTTTACTTGTTTTATTGGTTCTTATTTTGTACTGTAAGTAAATTTTGTTATGATGGCGAGTCTGTTGCTTAAGCCGCCATTTTGTGACACCGTAGAGTGGGAGGAGACTGTCTAGCTGGGCCCAATGGTAGGCGCTCATGCCCTTGACCAATAGCAGTACTCGCCCACTAGTACCTATAAATTCTGCTGCTCTTGTATTTAGTTTTAATTTATCAAAGATTGACAATGGTGTAACAACCGAAACCGGTCTTTCTAAGTATCAATAAATCTGTGGTTTTTGACAATTTCTTAGTATTTTTATTCAATATGAATAATTACCACAATATCACTTCTCAACTACACAAAAAGCAATAAGAGTAGATTATAGGCTATACGGAATACGATCGGATATCGAGATTCTATAAAGTGATTTTTAAAATATGATCTATCAAAAAGGAGAAGATTGATATTAATAGATTAGTGTGTATAAATCTATATCCTCTTTTAAGACTGGTGAGGTCGGAACACCTTACCGGTCTCTGTATAGGTCTACACACCAACAATTCTTATAACTCGGCATCTATGAACATGAACAGGTAACAGGACTTTCCTGTACCCCCACTATTTGCATTTCTTTCAAATTACATTCTTGCTTAAAATATAATCATAACATATGTAGAAGATCCTATATAGATTTACAGATGGAAATTGCTGAGATATTGCAATTATTCAAATGCTAATGAATTAATAATATTATTATTAAACGAAAATCCAAATTAAATGCTGTAATTCACCCTGAAGACTTCTGCTACTGCAAATATTGACAACAGGGTAAGCAGCTAGATGGAAATTTGATGAGCGCTACTATTCAAAAATTATTTGTCAGCCTGGGAATCGAACCCAGTACCTCCTTAATTGCCGATCAGGAATGCTTACCCTTATACCAAACTTACAATCCCTGGATAGCAGCGCTCATTTTATACGAAGCCATAGCGGCCAGTCAGTTTGGTGTAAGGGTAAGCATTCCTGACCGGCAATTAGGAAATACTGGGTTCGATTCTCGGGCTGACAAATAATTTTTGAATAGTAGCGCTCATTGAATTTCCATCTAGCTGCTTACCCTGTTGTCAATGTTTTTGCAGTAGCAGAAGTCTTCGGGGTGAATTACAGCATTTAATTTGGATTTTCGTTTAATAATAATTACTATATAAATTTGCTTTTTTCATGAGGTGATCAGTGGACAAAAAATGTTTCATAGTATTTCATAGTGGACAAAGTATTTTCCACACATACCCCTGACAGATACCCTTGACAGGCATGGTTCGATACCCCCAGTCGAGGAGATCCTTGTCCATGAAATAGGCGAGAGCGGGCACCTCTGACGTAGGTGTGGGGTCACCTCCGGCCTCCACCAGCAGAACCCTCCAGTTGGCGACCTCGCTCAGCCGGCTGGCCACCACGGCTCCCGCCGAACCCCCTCCCACCACTATGAAGTCGTAGTCCTCCCCCGTTGGAACGACCAGGTCGGATGGGTAGATGGATGTGTCGCCTATCTGAGCGGAAAACCAACAAACAAAATTCAAATTCAATTTTCAAATTAATTTTATTTTCTAAAAGAGTACATTTTATAATAAATTCCCCTGAAAATTACTCCTCCAATATGGAACAAGTACGTGTTTAGAGGAAGACTCAATACAACAATAGGTACAGTGCAAGAAAAGAAGAAGATATATGTAGGCTACAGCTTCAGTTTACAAACAAACGCACATATATAAATTATTACTTACACATGCAACAATTTTCTAAAAAAAAATCTATAGCCATTCTAATAACAATAAATATGCCTAAATTCAATAATACTTGTTCCAATTTTCTATCTCAGTTCCAGAAACCAACAGATACACTCATTTAATCATTCTAAAACCATAATTCATAAAATATATGAATAAAACAATAATAGTTTTTTTAGAACAGATTAGTTTAAACTTATTCAGGTTAAGACTAAACTGCATTCAAAAGCTATGCCAAATCCGAGTTTGTATCGGTAGGTAGAAAAATGAGGTTTTTAAGCTCTAACTTGAAGCATTTCTGGTTGGTTCTTTCTATAATGGTTTAGTAATGTAGTTAGTCAAAATAAGATTTGAATTTTTCTTAATTCCAACTAACAAAAACAAGCTATCAGGTCACACAAAAATCATATATACACATTTAGCAAGATGATGAACTATCAGCAACAAATAAATTAAGAAACAATAACCAATATACTGGAAATTTGAATTTCTCTATATCTGCAGTAAATTTTATATTGTATTTTTAATATATATAGAAAATTTTATTTGATTACTTGTTGGTATATCAAATTGAATGAAATTTATTTATTATGATTCACCTTTCCGTGTGAATTGCATGAAATAGATTCGACTAAATAAATTTTACAAAGACAGCAATTCAAAATGAGATGAGTTTTCAAGTGAGTATAGGCCTACCTCACACTGAGATTTTGCTAGCCATCCGATAAGCATACCAAACAGCATTCCAGCCATGCCCGGCGGTCCAGCGTGTCCCGGGCAGGCACCCATCATTGTGCTATTCATCCTCAACCTGCAAATATGACAGAATAAAAGTCAATCATTCAACTAAAATTAAATTGTATAATCAGTCATCCCACTTTAAATAACTATAGAACATGCTTTTTATTCCATATATTCATATAGATATATAAATACTTCACCCTTTGCTAATCATTAAAAGAAATTTATATTCATCCCAGTCTTCAAAAATAAAGAAATGTTTTTTTAAACTTCAAAGAATACTTTTTAGGAGAACAAAAACTACACTCTGCAATACCGTAGGTACAGTACTATAAATAGATGGAGATTATGAGAGAATAAATGGTCTTAATCTATTCTAAATTAATACACTGTACAGTTTATCGTTACTTTTGATAATAGTTATCTTTTCTATAAATCTCTATTCCTACACCATTTATTTAGTAGCCTACATATGTATCTCACCTGAGAACTGATCGAATTTTTGACATAACTATTTATTTGAAGTTGAATGTATTTGATGATATTAAAGTTAATTTATTTCACAGTTAAAAGTATAACGCAGGTCGTCTAACTTATATGATTTGAAATGGAATGGTAATGTATTCTTGAGGTCGAACTCAGGGTTGAAAATGAATTCGGTTCAAAACATTAAACATTATTGTTAAACTTTCATCTTCTTCATGATAATATCTCTTCCTTTTTCATGATAAATGCATCAGGAAGTCTGACAAACTTCTATTGTTAAAAGTAACATATTTAGCTCTATTTGTGGTAGACATAATTATTCAAGATGCTCATGGAAATGGATTCTGGTCTATTTTTTGAAGCTCCGATTCTTATCAATGTTGCTAGTGCAACATATCAAGCATAAATCTCTTGAAAAAGGTTAAATACATGCATTTAAACATAGATAGAATAGACTGAAAAATCATAGATTACAAGCGAAGAGTTGAAGAAAGGTAGGTTTCGTATAATTTTGTTCTGGGTACCTGATAGGGAAGATAGTTTGAAATTAATGTACCGTAACGTGTAAATTGAATAAAACATTTTAGTCGATATAAACTATATGACATCATTGTAATGTGGAAAATAGCATTGTAAAGGAGAGAATACATAAATTTTTCAAACAAAGTATATGAAGGTTCAATAACCTATTTCAATTTCTTTCTATTCACAAAACTTTAAGCTAATAATCACGTTGTATTTGATGCAGTCGATAAAAATTTTTGAAATAAAGTGCTCGATAAAAAAGAAGCTACCAATAGGCTATGTTAGTCAAAACTATCAATATGTTAACCCTTTCAGCTTATAATTGAAGGGGTACTGGTACACCCACTCCTTAGTAAGTGAATGAACTAATACCCATCAGATTAGCAAGTGACATTTCAGGTCATAATCGGATCATATCATCTGATATTATTCAAGGGAAGAGAATCTTCTATTTTTTTAAGCTTATCAAAAGGTAGTAATTCATTTAGGTAGGCTTCAAGTGTTCATAATTTTATTATTCTGAATTGTAAAAATGATTTCTTTAAAAGAAGTCGATTTCTGAAAACAATTATTAGGTACCGACATCATAATGTTGTATTTTATTACAATGTTATTACATTAGTCACTTTGTATTGCAAATAAATAAATGAAAATAAAATAAATTATTTTATCATCTAAGATTTTTTAGCAATATTATGTAACGTCTGAAATTATTACTGATAGAATGGCCTACAGTCTTTTATAAAAAACATTATTATTGTATGGTAGTGAGGGTGATTTTATCTTAGTTATCCATAGTTTTGAATACGTCAATAATCAAGTCTTTAGACACTTCTTGAAGTATTTTCATACAACAAGAATATCATTCAACGCCAGTTAACAGAATATTTATCCCATTGATGATTACCAGAAGATTAAAAAACAAACAATATTATTGACCAATTGATTATTATTTTAGGATAAGCTAACAATAATCCAGAATCATTCCTTGAATATGAAAAGAACAATCAGAATAACTTGATAATCGAATAGCTTTAATAACTTATAAATCAATAATATTTAGTAATCAAAATTCTATATTAACAGACCACTGGAAGAAATTAACTCACCTCACTAATATTATTTAGAAATGATAAAAAACAGTACCGGTAATTCAGTACTTTCGACTTCGTAAAATGAACTTAATTATTTGTTACCGTACCTAATTTATTCCCTCGAACTTATTCAGCTCTATAAAAACTCTGCCTTTCAAAAAGACAAATGTGCGAGGAGTACAGTTCAGCTCTAAGCTAGCGCTTCAGGCCGACTAATTGAAATTATTTGTTGAACATCAAATCATCGAGTGTGGGGTGGTGTTGGGTGGGGGAAAGGGGGTTCATTGTTATGCAAAACAGGTCCCATCCATTGTTCCTATATAGAATGAAGTACTCTTTCTGTATATAGTAATGAAATTACAAAATAATAAAATTCTAAGTGCCGGTTGCACAAAAGCCGGTCAAGCTTTAATCGTGATTACTTCCACGAGAACCAATCAGAGAAGCCGTTTTATCAAAAAGGCCTTTTCTAATTGGTTCTCGTGAAATTAATCACGGTTAAAATTTAACCGGCTTTTGTGCAACCGGGCCAAAGAAAGTTAATCCACCAATACTAAAGATGATATTCTACTACATCCATATTATCTAACCATTATTTCACCCTAGCTTTAATTTATATATTTAGTATTTCTCAACAAGCCTACTATACAATATATAGCCTACTGTATTGTAATAGCTATTACAACAAAGCATTTTATGATTTTTTTAAATTGATATAAACTAATAAACTTACTATACCGTACATTATTAATTTAGACTGTAGAATGAATTCGAAAAGGGTCAATTTCAGGCATGATAAGCCTTAGTGCTATTGTGTCCTTGAATATGAAAAGAACAATCAGATAACTTGATAATCGAATAGCTTTAATAACTTATAAATCAATAATATTAACAATAATCCAGAATCATTCCTTGAATATGAAAAGAACAATCAGAATAACTTGATAATCGAATAGCTTTAATAACTTATATTTAATAATCAAAATTCTATATTAACAGACCACTGGAAGAAATTAACTCACCTCACTAATATTATTTAGAAATGATAAAAAACAGTACCGGTAATTCAGTACTTTCGACTTCGTAAAATGAACTTAATTATTTGTTACCGTACCTAATTTATTCCCTCGAACTTATTCAGCTCTATAAAAACTCTGCCTTTCAAAAAGGCAAATGTGCGAGGAGTACAGTTCAGCTCTAAGCTAGCGCTTCAGGCCGACTAATTGAAATTATTTGTTGAACATCAAATCATCGAGTGTGGGGTGGTGTTGGGTGGGGGAAAGGGGGTTCATTGTTATGCAAAACAGGTCCCATCCATTGTTCCTATATAGAATGAAGTACTCTTTCTGTATATAGTAATGAAATTACAAAATAATAAAATTCTAAGTGCCGGTTGCACAAAAGCCGGTCAAGTTTTAATCGTGATTACTTCCACGAGAACCAATCAGAGAAGCCGTTTTATCAAAAAGGCCTTTTCTAATTGGTTCTCGTGAAATTAATCACGGTTAAAATTTAACCGGCTTTTGTGCAACCGGGCCAAAGAAAGTTAATCCACCAATACTAAAGATATTCTACCTACATCCATATTATCTAACCATTATTTCACCCTAGCTTTAATTTATATATTTAGTATTTCTCAACAAGCCTATTACAACAAAGCATTTTATGATTTTTTTAAATTGATATAAACTAATAAACTTACTATACATTATTAATTTAGACTGTAGAATGAATTCGAAAAGGGTCAATTTCAGGCATGATAAGCCTTAGTGCTATTGTGTCTTTTAATATAAATATAAATAATTATTGTATGACGTTATTGAACTTAGTAGTTCTGTGAACAATAGACCTCACGCAGTTTTCTCACCCACAAGTATCTGGTTACCGGCCTCTCCAGACATCTGTGTAATGTATGCAATGGATAATCCACTTGTCAGCTGATTGATTATGAATAATTCTATATCTGATTAATCCTATATCTTCAATATAGACGATATATATAGTAATATCACAGTATGGAGGAAATCCCTTCTCCTCCCATATTATCCTTAAAATGCAAAATTTCAAAAAACCTTGTGTATACATCGACGAGCAGTTAAAAAAGGAATATTGTGGCCAAATCACATACAATTCTATCAACGCGTTTGGCCGTAAATGCGTTATACATGCATACAGACAAAAGAAAACCCGAGTTAAAACATAGACCTCACTTCGTTCGGTCAATGAAAAGGGACAATTTCAGGAATAATGAGTCTTACTATTATTGTGCCTTTTCTAATATAAATGTAATAATTGTACGACGTGATTGAATAGAAAAATAAATACGTGAATAGAGTCTAAAAATAATAAAAAATGTCATATTCCATCATACCTATAAGCTACCTAATTTAAAAAGAATATGATAGACTTTTAAGATTCTGAACCAAAGTAATTATTTGTATGTTTGTTTTGAAAACTGATTCTGATTTGTTGGGTCAAGCAGGTGGTTTCCAAGAGCAGCATCCTTGAAAAGAGAGAGAAATGTGACACCACGATTGGTGACTGACTCCTCAGGTTGCAACCAGTCTAATAATAGGTACCCAACACCATCACCGCAAAACTAGCAAAACCAGTTAAACACTGACAGCTCATGAAACTTAATAACAGATTTTACTTATCATTTGCAGAACTTATTTGATATTTTATCTCAAAGATATGAAAATAAAAATACACTAACAGTAGTTTTATTGATTCCCTCAGACTATAGATAATAATTGTGTTTGATTTAATAATTATTTCCACTTTTTGTGTAGTTGAGAATAAGTTGATATTGTGGTACGGTAATTATTCATATTGAATGAAAAAGACTAAGAAATTGTCAAAAAACCATAGATCTTTTTCATTCAATAAATTAATAATAATAATAATTATTACATTTTTATAATTAGGTACATAATTATTACAGCATTTAATTTGGATTTTCGTTTAATAATAATTATTAATTAATTGGCATTTTAATAATTGCAATATCACAGTAATTTCCATCTGTAGTTTGATTGAGTAATTACGGTAATTGATAAATGTTTGATTTTGATTAAGTTAACCAGGACTTCCTATATAGAACTATCTACTTCCTACTAGTATATAGGAGATACTGAGTTAGCCTTATGGGGTGGTGAATTTAGTGATGAAAAAATAGATGAATAGCTTATTGTCTTTGGTTTTGTGCATAAAACTATTATACTTATACCTCGTATATAGTAATTATAATTATAACTGTACCGGTACTTATTTAGTAATTTTCTAGCCTTATTACTTTTCTCTTATATTTGATTGGAGATTAATATAGTTCGTTTTATTTCAAATTATTATTAAAATATGCATAGGACTACTATTTAGGTTTACCTATATACACCACCTTGCCTAAAACGTCGAAGGGAAAACTGAGTACCGTACTTATTTTCATTTAGATGGATTCCGAACAATTGAATTTAGATAGCAGATTCATCAAATTAATAAAAACAATATAAAAACTTGAAGTACCCTTCTATCATTAAAAACTTTAAAATATTTAAACGACTAGTTTCGATCATAACTCAAGTTATTTTCAACTTGAAAATAAAGGGTACTACAAGTTTTTATAGGATGGATGAAACCAGAATGCCAAAAATTGTGTTAAAGAGAATAAGCTTCTCTCGAGAAGAAAACAAGGCAGACCAAGAATACGATGGCGAGATGAGATAAAGGAGATTTGATAAGGATTGATTATAGAGGATTTATAATGGATAGAAAAGTTTGGAGGAATGTTGTGGAGGAGGCCAAAGCCCACAATGGACTGTAGAGCTATATAAAAAAAGGTTTTATATTGTTTTTATTAATTTATACAAAAGTAACCCATATAAGTGAAGTGTTTTCAGATTCATCAAATAATACTTTTTGAAAAAATATTTCTCTTGGCTTTGGATCACATACACGTTATTATACTTATACCTCGTATATAGTAATTATAATTATAACTGTACCGGTACTTATTTAGTAATTTTCTAGCGTTATTACTTTTCTCTTATTTGATTGGAGATTAATATAGTTCGTTTTATTTCAAATTATTATAAAAATATGCATAGGACTACCTACTATTTAGGTTTACCTATATACACCACCTTGCCTAAAACGTCGAAGGGAAAACTGAGTACCGTACTTATTTTCATTTAGATGGGTTCCGAACAATTGAATTTAGATAGCAGATTCATCAAATTAATAAAAACTTGAAGTAGGTACCCTTCTATTATTAAAAACTTTAAAATATTTAAACGACTAGTTTCGATTATAACTCAAGTTATTTTCAACTTGAAAATAAAGGGTACTACAAGTTTTTATAGGATGGATGAAATCAGAATGCCAAAAATTGTGTTAAAGAGAATAAGCTTCACTCGAGAAGAAAACAAGGCAGACCAAGAATACGATGGCGAGATGAGATAAAGGAGATTTGATAAGGATGGATTATAGAGGATTTATAATGGATAGAAAAGTTTGGAGGAATGTTGTGGAGGAGGCCAAAGCCCACAATGGACTGTAGAGCTATATAATAAAAAGGTTTTATATTGTTTTTATTAATTTATACAAAAGTAACCCATATAAGTGAAGTGTTTTCAGATTCATCAAATAATACTTTTTGAAAAAATATTTCTCTTGGCTTTGGATCACATACACGTTATAATTATACCCTTCTATTCAAAAAGTGTTATGATTTTTACTGTCATCTCCTATCATAGTACCGTTCTTATCATTACCCAAGCACAAATCTAGAAATTATTTGGGCATAATTTTCAGTATAGATCTTGAAAATATCTTTATCATAACACCATGTAGGTCCAATACAGGCCTACAAAAATTTTAGGTCATACCAATGGAATGTGTAGTAAACTACTATAACCGTTCTTCTGCAAAATCATTTTTTTTCATCTACGGTATCCAGTTTCTACTGTTAACTCACAGAATTCTATATTGAGATTCACTCAAAACTGTCATCATTCCTTATGAAGTTACATCAATGCTCCCCATTTAACCAATCCTGACAGACTGAAATGAATCTAACTATATAGTATAAAGCTCGCTCACATTACACGGGTAGCTGATAAGTTGAAATCAATAAATATGGAAGAAAATAAGATTCATTCAACCGAGACTCACAAAACAAAGAAAATTATTTGGAAACAAAAGTTGTATTATTTATTAATGTGAACGCTTTACGCATTTTGCGGGTGAACAATAGACCGGCAACACCTGCTTATAAAACTCGGTCATATCGGAAAATGAGAAAGGCCACATTTTGTTCATACTTGAATTAAAGTAACTAAACTAAATTTGTTGATTATTACTGTCGAGAGTAAAAGCAAAGTGACTAATAAATATTTTAATAGTATGATCATTATACTTGTTTCACTAAAAAACAAATAAATTCTTCGCTTCTCATCGGCTTCTAGAATGCACTCAAATAGTTGTATTCAAATTTGATAGTTTGTTAAAAATACATAGAAGTTTAGTAAATTTTGTCAAACTTTTTTATGAATGAGTATTCCAACTAATGTGGACCTTGGTACAAGTTATTTACGGTGCATTCAATTTTTTCAATTTGATAAAATCAATACTGTAACATTATACTGATCGAAATGTTTTCATTTCTTTTCAATTTCATAAAATCAATAATATTGTATCATAATGCTATTACATACACTGATCAAAATGTTTTCAAAATTTTCAGTTCTAAATAAAATTAAGGTTTAATATTAATTTCTGCCAGCCTATCACGATAGCTGTGCGGCAAGCCAGCAACACAAAACTATTTTCAATTTCAATACATACGGTATCTCAATAATTCATATATATTTTAATCCATCTAGCTTTCAGATATTTGAGGGATATTAAAAAAAAATACGATTCCATTAATTTACTAGGTTGCAATAACTTACATGAACAAATATAAATATAATATATTGAATGAATATTATTAATAAATTAAATTAGAAAATTCATAAATGATAATAACTTATAATATAATATGAAACCTTATCCTATATATACCTATCAAATAATCGCTAGTCTGACTAAACCATTGTGAGCTTGAATTTCTACTGTAAAATCCAAAAATATGTCTCAATCATCAATATTGTAATTAAAAATAATTTCAATTTTGTTTTTCTTTGCAAATTTCGCAATTCCAGAGGCAATGAGTTCAAAAGATATGGAATTCTGCATTTTGGAGCTCTTTTACCTTAGTTATTGTTAAATCTGTGGGGTCTATACATTCTGTTTCTCAATCCATAGTTTATTTGATTAATTTCTCTAAATTGGTTTTTGAAATAACTCCGTGTCAAATCAGTATAATTGGCTAGGGCCCCCATGAACATAATTCCCAATAGCTGGCGATCAATACCATAACACAGAGTTCTTATTATCCTTTTTACAATATTCTGTAATTGAAAAAGGGAACTGATATGAAGCCGATTTCTTACAGTGTAGTGATAGTAATAAAGCTTTTGTACTTATGAATAGCTCATAAATATTTTTAAAATTTAGTATTATGCGATATAGAAGTACAGTTTACACACCATAAATATTATCGAAACTAATTATCATTATTAAACGAAAATCCAAATAAAATGCTGTAATTCACCCCGAAGACTTCTGCTACTGCAAATATTGACAACAGGGTAAACAGCTAGTTTTAATAGTAAACAGTTAACTTTTGAATAGTAGCGCTCATCGAATTTCCATCTATAGCTGTTTACCCTGTTGTCAATTATTTGCAGTAGCAGAAGTCTTCGGGGTGAATTACAACATTCAATTTGGATTTTCGTTTAAAAATAATAATTAATTCATTAGCATTTGAATAATTACAATATTTCAGTAATAATTTCCATCTGTTATCGAAATTATATTTACTTCTTTTATCGACGATGACTCTTGAGTGATACACTTAAATGAGTCCAGAGACGTTTTATTGTATAAGTGGGTGAGGGACTGTGAAATTTTTATCATGAAATACAATTATTAGTTATATTTTAATTCCAGAAATCTGACTGAAAAAATATTAGAACTAGCCAAATATTTCTGGAAACAAAATAGAATACCCAATGTACAATATACAAACTAATAAGGCAATAATTAAATATAATAATTAATCAATAGTACCAGCAAAACTGTAATAAAGTAAATCAATTTCTATGAGAATTTATGGAGATTTATCTTATGAGCAGTTTATGAATTGATGAAAATGAATTGTGTTTTTTCAATAGATTGAAGATTACCCGAATTTACGCCAAGGTACTCCCTAGGGTGATTCCAGTGTTGCAGTAACCAGAGCTGTGAAAGAACTGACTTTTGGAAGAAAGTTGATCATCACTGTGATACTCAATTACTTTCAGAGCGCATGCGTGGAAGCAATTCTCTTTGTTAAAAAATGAATAGAGAGAACGTTCACCCTTACAACGTACTATATAGATCTTTGGTTGTGCATTGAGTTGAGGAAATTCTATGCTTTATTTCGTCCACATCACTTCCCTGAATAATACATGAATAGTGAATTAAACTATAATCCTGAAACTCAGTAATCTACATTACTTACATTACTTTTACTACTCCACTAACTTTAGAAAATTCTCAACCTATTTTTATGAATAGTTTTGTATTTCGATCATAAATTAAATTTTTTTAGTATTTTAGAACCACTATATCAAGGAACTTCCGCTATGTCAAAAAATGTGTTGGAAAGCCAGCGTTGAGATTTCGCGCGCCTTCACATTGAGGTGTCCTTATGCGCGTCTCTCCACTTGGAAATGCTGAGAGTGAATCTAAAAGGTGATTCTCATAGAACATGATCTTATGAACCTATAATATCATTGTGAAGCCAATTAAATTAGTGATGATGGTTAAGGATAAAAATTTGTGTTATTCAAAATACAAAGATCATTGTTATAAGATGTTCCTGGAATTCTATGTGAGATTTAGTGCTCTACCTGGTCCTTAGTGTAGAGCACAGAACTACGCCCAGAGGGATTTTGAATTTTGCATTTTAATGGTGATGTTTGGAGGATTAGTTGATTTGAAACTGAAATTCATCAAAATTTATTGTTTCTTCAAATTGACACATTTTTGAAAAATTGTACCTAAGTTATGAAGCTTACTCATTGAATATAGATAGCTTCGAATGATTTCATTCTATTCGAAGTTTTATAATCTAAAAGAAGGCGAGAGCGAATTTTTCTGTCCGATATGGCTGGATTTGGTGGAAATAGCTGAAAACTGGAAAATTTACCGAAAATACGAGGTTTTTGGGGCACTCTGTATTTATCACAAGGAATTTTTGCATGAGAAAAATTGGTTCTAAACTTCCCACAAGTATTAAAACAATATTATTTTAAAAAATCAGAGCTACCATACAGCAATACCAATGTAACTATAATACTATATAGTTACTGGACTATTGTATTTTAGTCACTATAGTACCCAACTGTTTATATAAACAGTAAGTTTAACTGTATAGTATGTTGTTTTCCATAAAAGCACCTGTTGATTTTGGTAGTAGGCTACTATTTCTTCAATGGGCAATATAAGAGGGTATAAAATATTTAACGAGCATTGAAAATCGTACACAATATAGGCCTATATACCTACCCTAGTACAGAATATGAATCAATAAAGATTATAAGACATTTGAATATTAAGATTATAAAGACATTTTTGGGAAGTAGTGATTATATATAATAAGCTACATTATTTTGAAGCTCTTGAAACAAAACAGAACTTTAATCTGAATAATTAAAAAAAAACTCAAACTTAAATATTAAAATTATGAGGCGGAAATATAATAATTTTCTTTGCAAAGGAATAACTTCCTAATCAATAAAAAAATTCATAATACCATTTATATTCTTTATTATTACTTACATTTCATTACATTCATATTCTTTATTAAATTTGAAATAGAGAAGCATGCCTTATAATTAATTAATGCCGTACTGCCATGGAAATTTTTGTTGTGTTTTATAATTTTGAATTCCGCGGTCTTCCGCGGTGCTAGTTGGTAGCCTTGGATGCGATTTATTATCATTTTTTATTCAAATGATTTTCTATTAAATTTTTCTGTTCTATAACATAAAATATTTTTAATTTAGAAAAAATGAAATATCAACATCATCAATCATTGTGAATTATTCAGGTATTATCTCCCTGCTCATATTGAGAATTATAACAAATTTCATGATGATAAAAATACATGTTTCGTATTTTTTACAACTTAATAATAAAATCGATTCCTTATTATCTTATATTTGGATAGTAATTATCATTGAAAAATAAAAATATTTCTGATAGTAAGTGGTTGAAGAAAAACAACAAAAGTAAAAAGTTGTCAATCTAGTAGAATAATGGTAGGAAAGGTTATTCTGCTGTCGGGATATGCAATTTTCGTCTGTTTGTTTTGTATTTAGTCTCTTTATGTTTGTTTAATGTTATTTATAATTTAAATCTAACATGCAGAATTATTTGGTAAAGTTTTGTTGCACGTGCTCTAGTCCAAAGACTAGTAATTAACCATAATGAAGAACGTGATTGGACATGGTGGCCTTCCCGTATATCTATATTCGCAAAGGTATTGTATAGGTTAAAATTCTTACTTATTTTTGTATTAGAATTTATTTTACAATATTAGATGTCTAATTATCAGCTAGATTTCTTGAATTTGTTCTTCAATTTTAGGTATATCCAATTTTAAATGAGAACAAACCTAAATACTAAATCATAATTAAAGTAGAGTTGCTTTTGAGTAATTTTATCTCATGATAGGAGTCAGTCTTGTTTATTTTATTTTAACACTAGCAAATTGTCAGATTTTTACCACTACATCATCAATTGAACGTATATTTATAAGTTGATAACATAGGACATGAACTCATTCTATTGTCAAACAATAGATTATGATCTGGGGCCTGTTTCGCTGTTTCCTAAAATTGTAGAAGATATAATAAAAGAGGAACAGCTGACAGTAGGCTGCGGTCTACCTAAAATAACATGAAAATCATAGCCTATATAATAGAAAATTGGTTTTCCAGTGTAAGGCTACTGTCATTAACATATCAAAACAAGCAACATCAACTTTTTTGGCATCAACGTTTTCTAGCATTGAACTTTTTATAATTTTGTAGGTTAGTTTTCTGTCTTCTAAAACATTAGTAGGACCTTAGACCAGACATAGGAGAGGAACATGAACCATTGTACTGAAATCCGGAACTTCTAGGCTCTTCTTAGCCTGCTTCCACACGCTTGCCAAAGAATAACATAATTTTTGGGAAGTTTTATTTATTGTATATGCAGTAAAAGTAAATGCGTATGGCTTTTTTGGTGGGGAGTCCCTTGCGGAAAGGGTGTCACCTCGTCTGCATTTAAAATTCAAGTCGTCAACGGGCCTTACTTCTGTCATAATTCAGCGGGGACTGACAGTTTAACGTGCCCATCCGATAACACGGTAGTGATTTGGTTAAAACTTTAAGTGATGAGCGGGGTTTGAATCCGGGATCCCTAGGCTGCTACGCAAGCACTCTAATCACTGGACTAGGGATCACTTCGCAACCAATTAGAGACTGATCTGGTCGTTTTTAAATGTTTGATTTTAAATTCTAATAATTATTGGTGTTTTTTTCAGAAGTTGAGTCTTGATCGACTACAACGCTGAACGATGGAAACAACAGCATCGTCCAATCCGGACAGTGAATGCAGGGAGGGAGAGAAGACTGAAAATGGCGGCGGAGAAGAAGGAGAAGGAGGAGGAGGAGAAGAAGAAGGCTGTGAGGAGGGTGGCTCGGGAGTAGACGGAGCAGCGGAAAGCGAAGGAGATGAAGAAGAGGCGGAAGTGGAGGTGAAGGTAGAAGACGATAAAGAGCTGGAAGAAAACGAAATTGTGGAGGAGAGTGAAGACAAAGTGGAACCCCTAGAACCTTCCCCGACAACAGAAGAACAGATAATAAGAGAAAATTGTGATGTAGATGATCAGGACGACGATCAGGAAGAGGAGGAGGAGGAGGAGAGAGAGAAGGATGAGGAAGAAGAGGAACAGACATCGGATGTGGATGGAATGGAAGATTGTCGGATGTCGGGTGAAGAGGATACTGTTGAAAGAGAAGAAACTGGAGGAGATGAAAAAAAGAAAACGGAGGAAGAAACAGGAGATGGAGATGGGAAAAAGAACACGGAAGAGGAAACAGGTGGTGGAGCAAATGGAGAACAATGTATAAAGTCGAAGAAAAATGGATGCCTTGCGACGTATGGGGTGAGTCTACACAAAACATTTTTATGTACGGTACCTAATTTAATTAGTTTTAAATAAAGTAGTAGTGAAAACAGTCTTTTAAAAATTTGTTATGGAAAGAATTAGTACAATATTCAAGAAATCATGTGTCCTGAGTCATTCACAAAATCTGTCATTACATGGAAGTCATGTTATACTGAATTACAGCTTAAAATATAAACTATTGAAAATGGTTTAGGCTACCTATCTGTTGGTTTTGAAAGTATATTTCGTAAAAAATCTCATCTTATATTGCCAGAAAAAATATACATCAATTCATTAATTTTTAATAATTATAAGAAGTTATTGTTTTTTAAGAAATAAAAGTTCCAAACTATAAAAAGAACAATATTTCTTTTCACTTCAACATAAATTTAATATCTTTCTATTTGATTTTCTTTACAGAGGAAAAGAAAAAGTGAAAAAGATAATCGAAATGGACTGCCATGCAAAAAGCTACTTTTCTCAGAAGATAAGACTGGTTTATTAATGAGGTGAGACTTACTTGTAAAAAATTTTCTATTTAGAAACAATTTGGGAATGAAATAATAAGAGCTAAGCTTATTCATCTGAAAAATCATTCAAATTTCTCAAATTAGATCTATGAAAAGTAATGATTTATTTAGTTGTTCTATGATATATTCTTATCTTCAGAATGTTCGGTAAGTCACTGTGCACCAAGTGATTTTTTCTATAATTTCAGGTGCAGAGGTGACTTCACTAACACCCTATAGAATTACAAAGTTGGTCTACTTCGAAAAACAATTCAAATGTATATATTATTATCTCAACTCAATGTTATCATTGTCTTATATAATTTTCTAGTATTATATACAGTATTTTACTTAATTCCATATAAGTTCTACATATTCTACGAATATCTTTCCAGAATTGAGTTATACATTAATTTTAATAATCCTGTACATGGTAGGAAAAGGCTGACAAGGGAATTTTCCTCCTGGCTAAGTGGCAGTGCTGTAAAATTTTCAAGTTGCTGCCATGAATCATTCGTCAGTTAGTAGCAAGCCAATATGAAGCTACTAACTACTTCTCGTCAAATGAAAAATTCGTAGTGTAATCCATTTTTTAATGGGAAAGAATAAAAGTGCCACTGAAATTCACCACAGAGTAGTTTAGTGTGTATGGTGACGACATTTTGCCAAGGCCAATTGCTTCTCGTTCCAATCCTTTGTTGAAGGAAGAATAACATTTCACACAACATAACTTGCGGTGAATTTCAAAAAAATCAGCTGATAGTTGCAGTGATAGTAGTTTTAATTTTTCTGCTCAAAATTTTCAAGTTTATTTCAATATTATTGAAACTTTCGGATTGTTTAGTGTTATTTCCGGCTCTTGTCAACCCTTCGAAATTCAAAATTCATCAGTCATATCTCGAATACGTATTCTCTGAGTGTTAATCTTTGGTGAAAACAGAAATTTTAAACTTAACCTCACTTTGGACTATTTATGTGCCAAAATCAAGGAATTGAAGTAGTTTTGGGCAATTGCCTGTTTCTCTTTCCAAATATCGTGTTTTTGACTGTTCTAATAAATAAATAAAAAGTATTCTTTTCCTTTCCCATTAAAAAACGGATGACACTTCGAATTTGTCATTTTCTTTTTCAGCATTCTTTCCCGTTCACTTCGTTTGTTGAAGGAAGAATAACATTTCACACAACACAACTTGCGGTGAATTTCAAAAGTATTCTTTTTCTTTCCCATTAAAAAACGGATGACACTTCGAAAATGACATTCTTTTTTAGCATTCTTTCCCAAAACACTTCGTATTTTTCATTTGCGGTAGAAGTGAATGGTAGCTTCATATTGGATTGCTCCTAACTGTCGAATTAATCATGGCAGCCGCATGGAAATTTTGCAGCACTGCCACTAAACCTGGAAGAAATTTCCTGAAAATTTCAGCCTTTTCCTACCATATACAGGATTATAGAAAATAGTGTAACTTAATCCTGGAACGATCCTCGTGTTATTATATCTACAAACTAAAGTATTTGTTGATTACTAATGTTTGTCATTTGTCAGCTTGAAAAAGAAATCCGGGGAGAGTGGCGCTTGCTTGGATAAGGTGCGACTTCCACGCAGTGTGATACCGTCCAAGGATAATCCTCCAGAAGAGATCACCAATTGGCTGGCACAGTTTCAGGTTAGTTCATGCGATCAAAAAACATTGGCTATCAGTTTGTCATAGTCAGTATGTGACAATTCGCTTCTAAATTTTGACGTACTGAAACCTAGACTTACTAAAAACTTGACATGGAGTATGGAGTGAAAGTATTTTTGGATCTATTGATATAAAGTATTAAATTTTTTATATAGAGTTGTCTCACTGTCAGAACCGGTAATTCTTCATAAAGTAAGTGACTGGGATATAGTCTTGGCCTTTGGAGAGCAGCTTTTGTATGTGTTCTGAATCACACCTATTTTATTGAAATGAGTGTCTAAGGCACCCCCCAAACCCTTATTTCAATATGGTATAAGGGTTTGGGGGGGTGCCTTAGACACTCATTTCAATAAAATAGGTGTGATTCAGAGGCACATACTAAAAGCTGCTCTCCAAAGGCCAAGACGATATCCCAGTCACTTACTTTATGAAGAATTCCCGGTTCTGACAATGAGATAACTATATAAAAAATTAAATACTTTATATCAATAGGTAGATCCAAAAATACTTTCACTCCATACTTTCCAGCTTACAATTTCAGATCGCCATCAAATTACCGTGTTTCCAGGACAGACCTAATAGTATGCCGTAGACAGTTCCCCTATGTAGTAAATAAGTTGATTAACCTGTTACCCGAAAATTAAATTTTAGATAGCATCACTAAATCAAGTAGGCCTACTAGGAAAATAATTGATTGGATTAAATCAACAAATGTTTTTTTTTACCTAATTCACAACACAATTTGATTTTTTTCTCTGGTATTGCCATCAAACTTACATACAGTATAAATATGTGTTTCCCCACTTTCAGCACCTTGATTGAATTGTATAGTTATAATATTATAGTTTAACTTACCTTGTTGAATCAAAGTTTTTCTATTGGAAGTAATAGTATCGTTTTCTGTTTTGGTACTCGTCACCGGCACTCAAACTGTGGTTTTGCTGGTTTCGCCGAATTAGTATATTATTATGTTGAAAAATTATACTTCTAAAATATTACGTTTTTTAATCTGTATTCATTTGTGAATATTTTTGTAAGGCAATAAAATTTGATTTGATTTGACAAACTGAGAACTTAACGTGCTGAAAAATTGACAAACTGAAACCTGCTGCCAGCATTGGAAACTGTGTTTGAATGTTGTGCCGCCAGCATAGGAAACCGTGTTTTAATATTAAAGTCGTTGCTTAAAGTTTGCTTTTCAGTGTAATTTTGAATATTCATTGTGAAAAGACCACTGCTATGTAAATAAATGTGATTGATTATGATGTTGCAATGTACACATTATAACTTGAGCTGGGTTTTCGTTTATGCGTAAATGCCGTCGTCGACCACGACAGGGAGAGAATCTCAGATTGGGTTGATTTCAATTTGTTTACATAACCTAAAATATTATGTTCAATTATGTTTTAATGGGGCAGGTTGAGCTTATACTTTTAAATGTCAATATGTTGATATTATTAGAAATGTTTAATTATTCTTTAATAATAAAGACAAATAATGAAAAGTTATTTGATCAGCTGTTTTACTACACTTGAAATTTGGACAATATGAATGCCAACAATGCTTCCCGTCGTCGACTGCGGAAATTTACGCATAAACGAAAACGTACCTTTAGATGAAAAATTTACAAATATAATTCTTTCATTGACTGTGTTATATACAGCTTAAGCACACTGCACACTGGGACACTAGTAAGTTTCCACTAGTTGTCACGGGAACACAGAATTGGAAATGCCAAGTATCAATTTTGTTATCTGTATGTACTTCTTCTAGGATTGTGAGGATTTTATTTGAATTTTGTGGGTTTTTTGTTATAGAGGTGGTCGAATGCCGAAAGACTGCTTGCCATAGATCGATTGATAGAGCTTTGTGAGCCAACCCAGGTCAGGCACATGATGCAGCTAATAGAGCCGCAGTTCCAAAGAGATTTCATTTCGTTACTTCCCAAAGAGGTCAGTTTTTTATATTATTATACCTTTTTTTAAATAATTAGAATAAATAATGACAACGCACGTCAATATCGCTAATTTTTCGAAGATATTCCAATTTAAAACACCATAAAATCATGAAAAATTGGACAAAAGAAAATAATGTTGACTCAATTTTTTTGTTTCAAGTGTGAGTCTAACTTTTCAGTCTAATATTTTAACTTTCCCTCCCATCTTCAACACTTTGAACAGTGAAATTTGGTAGGTCAGATTTTCAATGTTCAATATTCATTACAATTTCGCTCGATGAAAAATTTTCAAATTTTAATATCTGCGAAGTGGTCTGAGATATTGATTTGCGGATTTTTCTTGAAATTTCATATTGAAACCATAAATTGCATGACAACTTTCCGTTGAAAAATATCTTCCATTCAAAAATGAAAAATAATTTATTTGCCAATCATAAAAATAACAATAATAAATAAAACGTGAATAATAATTTAACACTACTTCAAAATAAATAAATAAATAACAATAATTCAAAATTGCGAACCAGAATTTTGAAGTCACAGAAGAGAGGTATTTTTTTATTCAAGTATGATCCCCAATCGGGACTGCGCCAACCAAGCTCCCCGACAGCCGAGCTCCATTTTAAACTACTTTCAAGGGGATTAGTTGACGGTGTCAGCCGAGCTCTTGAGAGAGGAGCTCGGCTGACGGGGATCTTGGTTGTCGTGAGTGTGCGAGGAGCTCGGCTGTCGTCTACTGTCCCGACAATCAGGCCCCTCTTAAACAGTAGGAAATTGGCTGTCGGTGAGACTCGTTGACGCCAGCGTGCGAGGTTTTTGGTTGTCGTCACCGAACCCGACAGCCAAAATTTTGTCGGGTTCGGTGACGACAACCAAGCACCTCACACGCTCACGTTTGAGTGCCGGAGTTTTGGCGAGTAAACTGACATATATTTCATGCACTTACTCAATGGATTTCGGAACAGCCCTCAAATCACGCCTGGTTTTCCCAGTCATTCATTGCTTTTTGATGAGTTATATCACATTTTTCAAGAACCAATAGTTCAAACTTCATAAAGAGGTTCTCTCCTGTGCGTACTTACATTATATTATATACATAAATACAGGAATCACTTGCGAGTCATACAAACACTCATTCTGAAAATGCTTGCCAATCCAATAAGATAAACATTTCCAAGTCAGTTAGAAAGAGAAATAGTTTATTTCATTTAATGTTTGCATTGATTGAAGTCACAACATAAACAAGCTTTTCTTCTAATAATTAAATTCATAGAATGAGTGAAACAGTGTCTGTGATTGTACTACTGCCCCGCCCGCTTCAAGCTGGTTTCAATGCCCAATAGGGGATCGGCTGTCGAGGAGTTTGGTTGTCGTTAGCGTGCGAGCAGCTTGGTTGTCGGATGCGATCACGACATCTAGACCTCTCATATCCAGCAGTGTATAGGCTGGCTGGCGGGGAGACTCGTTGACGGCAATGGTATTTTTTGCCAGGGGATCGGCTGATGTCTGTGGTCAAAATTGCGAGGAGCCTTGTTGTCGGGGAGACAGGTTGGCGGCGACCCCCCCACCCCAATCACGTCTATTGTAAAATTATTAATAGAAATATTTCCACACTTTTCACTCTGTATAAAATTGTTGAAACTGTATTCAAAAACACAAATTTATAATGAAAAATCCGTTTAGGAATGTAATTGTTTATATCAAAGGCATGGATTTTCAGGTGTTCTCACATTAGGCGAGGTTCGTTGACTGCCCCCTCCCCTCAAATGTTTGGGGATCCATAAAAAAGGTTGTAAGTGTTTAACATGACTAATGACGTCATTTGTTGTGCATTGGTCCCAATATTTATAGGGAGGGGGATTAGAGCCTAGATTTCGCATTGGGGGGGGGGGTTATCCTACCTGGGATTTGGGTGGTGGTGTTATTTATTTATTTATTCATATACAAATACAATCTAGGTAAAAAAAACAGGCATTCGCCCGTTCGCAAACTGCTCTAAACCTTAATTTGGAATACACAGTCTAAAGGTTAAGTAAATGATAACTTAATTCACACACTACTTTGAGTCCAAAAAAATGTATCTACTACAATTTTGAATTTATCAGATTAATTAATTTCAAAAAACAAATCCGAACAAAAATCTTCCTTCACAATCACAAAATAATGAAATTTATTGAAAATAATCTCAATAAAAATATTTTTAAAATTTTATTGAAACCCTTGCGGAGCACGAGTTACCTGCTAGTCAATATTAATTATTATGTTTTGTTGACAGCTGGCGCTGTACGTGTTATCCTACCTGGAGCCGCGCGACTTGCTTCGCGCGGCACAAACCTGTCGCAGTTGGCGGTTCCTGGCCGAGGACAACCTGTTGTGGCGCGAGAAGTGTCGCGAGGCGGGCGTCGATCGCGGCTGCGGTGACTCGAGACGCGCGGCTAGGGCGGCGGCAGCGTCGGCGGTGACGGGGAGACGCGGTGGCGGTGACGCGGCGGTGATCAGTGCGGCGTCTGTGACGTCATCGGTGACTGGAGGAGGTGGTGGGGGGAGAGCGAGCGGGTCGCCGTGGAAGGCCGCCTTCATGCGGCATCACACGATTGAGATGAACTGGAGGCAGCGACCGGTACGACCGCCTAAGGTAAACCAACATCAGTTTATGTCTAATTTATTATCTGAAAACATCTTCATAATTATTTATACTTTACTTGCCAAAGATACAGACAGAGTCATTAGTTGGTCCGCGCGTTTCTGACTCTACTAGCCGTTCTTTAAAGTTTAGGCTCGCTCACTTGTCTACAAAATTCTCAGTTTAAATAAATGTGACAGCAAGAAAAACGAACTAATGTTTTTAGAAAAGAGTATCTTCACCCACCGCACCCACACCACAGCTGTTACAGCAACAAGCACAGACTAATGGTCTCATCTTGACTTGAAGTGTTCACAATATTTGTCTCTGGCTTGTTACATTTGTGTTGTTATCCTTCTCTATCATCCAACAAAGCAGATAGCACCTTTCCTACCTCCGCAACGTTGCCAGATCATTTCATAACAATGTAGAAATAATCAAAATATTCAATCTCAATTCTAAACATATTTGAATATTGCAATGCTACTTTGGCAAGAGTCAGTGCCTTGTCATTTTGAAACTTAGAAGTTTTCCTGATTTAGAAATTGCTTTCTGCTTCACTAACCATTGCAGTTTATATGACAGATATACATTGTATAATGAGGCCCACGTTATAATGAGAAAGATGGCAGAACAGCGTTGCCGATTCTCTACCGTGCCACAGTCTTCTATAGAAGATAGATGATGTAATATTAACTGTTCATTCTTGTTAAAATAATCAATTTTTTCAATGATTAAATAATAAATTTTCATAATTGATATTAAACATTTTGATTATATCAATTATATTTCTACATTGTTAGAAAACGTTGTGGGAGTAGAAAAGGATAGTGCTATCTGCTTTGTTGAATGATAGACAAGGATATCAACACCAATGTTATTCAAATACTGTCATTAAATACTTCAAATACTTGACTATTAAAGGGACAATTCCAAACCATCTTTGATAACAGTGCTCAATTCATTTGTTTTTGGGTGTGATCACATTGAATGCGTTATGTGCAAGCTTGGTTATGTATGAACAAGTTTGCAGATGAGAAACAAAATCTGGAAAGAGCAATAAGAACAATCACTGCACTTGCTGATTGCGTTCAGTGTGAGCAGCTACAGACAAGTAACAATGTGTTTCAACTGCACTTTTCAAATTTTGTTTTTTCGGCTCATGCATGATCTGACGTGCATAAAACGCATTCAATGTGATCACACCCTAACGCCGCATCTACATGTTGACCCAGTCGCTGGCCCAGTAAGCTTGCCCCAGTTTGCCCCAGCCTGGTGATTCAACGTAGGTAAATAAAGGCCAGAGTTAGCGAACCTCCCATCCACACATTGGCGCTGGCCGACATTGGCCTTCATTGGGCCAACATGTTGACGCGGCATTGTGGTGTGATCACCCTAGCCTTTGTGATCAAAGCTTGAGCTCTGGTAGGGAGTTCAAATAATATTAGAAATACGAATGAGAAATCCTGTAAGAGAACGGGTCACAAAGAAAACAGAATACAGATTATACAAGTATGTAGATGAAGAAATCTTTGATAGCATTGTTTTAAAAGAAAACACAATACATATAGTCAAATAGTCAAAATTCTTTTCCTCCACCTCCTGTCTAAAGTGCTTACTTTACTCCCTGGAACATAATACAAAAGTGACACTTTTTCGATCTCGGGAGGAAAATACAGGAAAACTCCCTAGAGCTTGAAAAGAAAACTCCATTTAAATTATTATTATTATTATTGTCATTTGTTACGTGAAGCCACAAATCTGAGCAGAGCTCAAGTGGCATGTAACATGTCATGAACATTTTTCTATGCAAAGTGTATGCATCTGTATCAACTCAAAGTGTGCACAAGTACATTAGTAATTGAAGACAAGAAAAGCCTATGACTACCACATAACTTTATTCTTTCAGGTAGACAATTGAAGAGCTTGGGTCCCTAATAATATGGTCCTTTTTCCAAAAGTGTCAGTCTGTGAGCGGGGTACTGATATACAGCTGAACTCTTTGCTCTTGTGCTATAGCCATGGCAAACTACATTTCCTTCAAATCTCTCTGAATTTCTGAAGACAAAATTTACAGTCTCAAGGAAGTGCAATGCTGGGACCGTGAGAAACCTGTATTTTCCAAAAATGGGCCTACATGAATTGGATGGCCGCAAGCCCTCCAAAACACGAACAGCTTTCTTTTGCATCTTAAATATTGGATATAAGTTATTTTTACTATTCCCCCAAAAGAAGATGCTGTAGCGTATTAGGGCTAAAAGATATCCATGATACACCTTCTGAGCTGTCTTTATAGTGGATGCAGTCCTCACAGTTCTCAGCGCAAAAAGTGCATGATAGAGCTGTTTTATAAGTTTTTCCAAGTGTTTATCCCATTTCATATTTTTTTTGCAATTCCACTCCAAGAAAACTAGTCACTTCAACAGACAAGCACTCCCTCCCATTTGAAGCATTCAGGTTTGAAGGTTCAGCATGATTATTAAATATCATGGGAAGCATCTCTATTTTAAAAACGTACATTTGAAATAGGATAGAAGGTCTAAGCTCAGATGAGGAAGCATTTATAGAGTAGTCATTAAACCAACTAAATTCAATACCTCAACCAGACATTTGATCAATATATGAAATTCATGTTTGTATGCTAAAATTATTACAAACTACATATCACTATACTAAAAAAATGTATAAATTTCTTTTATTCCATGTTATTCAAAATACCAGCCAACGAATATTCCTCATTAACTAATCAAATTTGAAACGGGAACTTCATCATAGCTGTAGTTGTGGCGGCCATTGTTGTTACAACTTTTGCCGGCAGATATCGCATGGCGCTGTCGGCGGAGAACTGTGATTACAAGCCAGCTGTTTCTGTTTACTTTTTAGATTATGTTGTAACACATTGTTTGGTCAAGTACGTTTTTAAAAATTATTTTTATTTGCAGTTTTTATAAAAATGTAGGTGGAGGAAAAATGTTGTGTATATCACGAGTGAAAAATGTTTTTTCTCCATCAGGAAAATTGTTGCCCTCGGCTTCGCCTCGGGCTTCAAACTTTTCCCTCAGGGTGAAAAAACAGTACTTTTCACGCTAGATATACAAATAACTATTATTACATATACTTCAAGAACAGTAATTGTTGTCGAAAAAAATATTACAATTGTTTGGTAACTACAAAGAGCATAATTCATTACTAATATTTGTTGTTTCAAAAATAGATTCAGTATATTTTTTCACTTCCAGTCTGAGTCTCTTGTTTCAAGAAATTCACATACTTTGAGAAACTCAAAGATGATTACAAAACAAGTGTTCAATTCACTTATTTTATTTGGTTAACATCTTTGATAACAGTGATTTAATTTGTGGCTTGCAGGTGTTGAAAGGTCATGACGACCACGTGATCACGTGCCTGCAGTTCTCCGGCAACCGGATTGTGTCGGGGTCGGACGACAACACGCTGAAGGTGTGGTCTGCGTTGACGGGCAAGTGTCTGCGCACGCTGGTCGGGCACACGGGCGGCGTCTGGTCGTCGCAGATGGCCGGCTCGGTCGTGGTGTCGGGCAGCACCGATCGCACCCTCAAAGTGTGGAACGCCGAGTCGGGACAATGTCTGCACACGCTCTACGGACACACCAGCACCGTTCGGTGTATGCATCTGCATGGCAAAAAGTGAGTCAATCAAGTGCACATACCTTTTTGTATCCTATACTATTAAACGAGCAATTTCTGTTTATATGTTTAGATGTTTGGATGTTTAGATGTTTATATGTTTATATGTTTGTATTTCACCGGATCTCGAAAACGGCTCTAACGATTCTCACGAAATTCAGAACATAGTAGGTTTATAATATAAAGATTCGATTGCACTAGGTCTCATCCCTGGGAAAACTCGCTGAAGGACATTAAAAGGATAATTATCATTCATCCTTGGAAAAACGGCTGATTTCGTCGTCCGTTGATGATGGAAGTGAGTGAGCGAGTTCATGTGTGTGGGACTGTGTCAAAATTATGACTCAGCTGTTGAACTTTTGTAATCATTCAATCAGGTACTTAGTGCCGGTTGCAAAAAAGCCGGGTTACTTTTAATCTTGACTAATTCCAGTAGAACCATCTTTTCGAAATGGTCTTCTCTGATTTGGTTCACGTGAAATTAATCAGGATTAAAATTTAACCGGCTTTTGTGCAACCGGGCCATTGTGAGGAAAATTTTGCATTCCTCTGGGAATTAATCTCAATTCACTGTGATTAGAAAGAACATTTTTGAATGAACTATAAATATTATTATAATTTCTTTCGTAATAAATTATTTATGCTTTTGTACTCCAGAGCGAAGCTCGGTCCCCGATATTTAATTTTGTCACAGTTCCATAGAGTTTCAGTAAAATGTCAAAGCTTCAATAAAGTTGAGTTCTCTCTGAACTCACCTTTATTTCTGTTAGACGAATCTAAAATGTAATCAACAATTTTTCATAATCTAAAATTATAATTTAAAAAAATTACTAATTATAAATTAGAAAAAATTTACATATTTTTTAATTCACTGGCAACTAATACTCTACCACATCAAAAAAGTTTGCATCGACCGGGAATCGAACCCGGGCCGCCCGCGTGGCAGGCGAGCATTCTACCACTGAACCATCGATGCTTTGATGAAAAGTGAAAGGAAATGTTCACTCTAATTTATTAAGATTCTAGAAGATGCGAAGCCATGATTTCAGAAATGTGGCGTTGTTATTCCATTTTGATAAAAGTGATTCAAGACTTATTTTTTTAAATAAATTACTCAAAAATTTATTTTTTTTAGAAAAAAATCTTTATTCCATCAGCATGAAGAATTTATCCTCGATATTTCATGCATTTCTTACCGAATTTGAAATGATCTGTTTCAAATATTTTAACTTGAGACGCTCATATCTCAAAAAGTAATAATCAGAGAGAAATTTTGATAAACTTTTTTTGATAACTTGATAGTATCCAAATCGAAAAATATCACCACTATAGTGAAGTCCACGTTATAATGGCAGTATTTGATTGACATGGTGTTGCTATCCTTGTTTATAATTCTATAAAACATATAGTGCTATACTGTTGTTCAAGTGCTTACATTTTTATTGAAAATGAATTGGAGTGATACCCAAACGTCGAATTTATTGAAATGTACCGTGATCGTTCTTACTTATGGGATTCAAGTGATGTTGACTATAAAAACAGAAACAACTGCATGATGGTTTGGTGGAAATTGCGGTGTCATTTGGCATTGAAAAAGTGGAGGTGGAAAAGAAAATTAGAAATTTTCTAATTTTTTCAAAAAAAGTGTATGAATCGCCAGTTGCCAAAAAGTGCAGTGTTACTGCAAGGCGATGGTTTACTGGAATTGCTTTTCTGAATGGTGTGTCTTTTTAATTACGTTAGGCGCAATCATTTTCAAAATCGGAAATTCATTCTAAAAAAGTTTTTAAAGCCCGAGTCACATCTATATTCTAGATTTAATTCGTCAACCACATCCAGCAATAAATCTTCCATAATTCCTCCGTACTATATTTTTTCTGCCTCGAACAAGGCTAGGCCGTACCCAAAATCTCCGCGGGCGACGATCTTTTGACTTCCAAGATGGCAATAAGAATTGCAGCAGAAGCCGCTGCTCCAGCATCTTCATCATCACTCATTTTATATAAAAACTCGATTTAATTTAAAATAAAACACTCGATTATTTGAAATTTATGATGGTTGTCGGTCGACTCGTCCACATGTACTGAGGCAATTTGTCGAAGGTGTCGAGCGACTTTATCGATCGACCGGGTCGACAGAGTCGATCGACATAGTGTGGACGCGGCTTTAGACGAATCTAAAATGTATCAACAATTTTTCATAATCTAAAATTATAATTTAAAAAACTTTATTAATTATAAATTAGAAAAAATTACATATTTTTTAATTCACTGGCAACTAATACTCTCACATCAAAAAAGTTTGCATCGACCGGGAATCGAACCCGGGCCGCCCGCGTGGCAGGCGAGCATTCTACACTGAACCATCGATGCTTTGATGAAAAGTGAAGGAAATGTTCACTCTAATTTATTAAGAATATGTTAAGATTCTAGAAGATGCGAAGCCATGATTTCAGAAATGTAGCGTTGTAATTCCATTTTGATAAAAGTGATTCAAGACTTATTTTTTTTAATAAATTACTCAAAAATTGATTTTTTTTTAGAAAAAAAAATTCTTATTCCATCAGCATGAAGAATTTATCCTCAATATTTCATGCATTTCTTACCGAATTTGAAATGATTTGTTTCAAATATTTTAACTTGAGACACTCATATCTCAAAAAGTAATAATCAGAGAGAAATTTTGATAAACTTTTTTTGATAGTATCCAAATCGAAAAATATCACCACTATAGTGAAGTCCACGTTATAATGGCAGTATTTGATTGACATTGGTGTTGCTATCCTTGTTTATAATTCTATAAAACAGATAGCGCTATCCTTTTCTACAGTGAGGTTCACGTTTTTAATGGCAGTAGTGGAGAAAGATAGGAGAACAGAATTGCTGATTCTCCGCCATGTCACAGCCTTCTATAGAGGATAGCTGATACCCGTATATCTGATGTAATATTAACTGTTCATTCTTGTAAAACTAATCGATTATATTTTATTTATCTAAAAATATTTTTTATGGATAAATAACCAATTTCCATAATTGAAATTGAATTATTTTTCTACACTGTTGGGAAACGTCGCAGAGCTAGAAAAGGATAGCGCTATTTGCTTTGTCGAATGATAGGCAAGTATAGCAATACCAATGTTAATGAAATACTGTCATTATAACGTGGACCTCACTATAGCTCCGCAACAAAATAGACCCTTCATGAAATAAGATCCTTCCCTAAGGCCCCTTCACACTTAGCTACGCTACGCTGAAATAGGTCCTATCTCCCAATGTTAAATCCAAGCTACGTATCTGTCCCGTTTACATAAGCGTATAGTAGCTTTTAATGTTGGAGATAGGCTACGTCTTCCTAATACGTATTTCAGCGTAGCGTAATGTGAAGAGACCTTAAAACAACTTTAAATTCAAATTTTATTTATTCAAACTCACGATATTTACAATCAGAATAAAAAAAAAAAAAAAAAAAAAAAAAAACATTGCTCAGTTAGATACAAAATATTTATAAAATAAATACTGGTAGCCTAAGCTTTATTAGAAAGACATTTGTGAATTGGAATATAAATACTACACGTTTGCAAGTAGGAATGAATATCACTTGAATTAATTATTTTGAATTCACGGATAGGATAAATGGAGAAAGAAAAAAGAGAGAAAGAAAAAGAAGAGAGAAAGAAAAGACTAGCAACCATAATAAGAAAACAAAGATATTGTCGAATTTCACTAAAAATTTATTAAAAACTTTAAAACAGAACCATGGTTTCACGTAGTTAACCAACGCATCATCAGCTTTACTGAGGAATGACTAGCAACCAATTCACTCTCACATTCACTCACCTTGCACACTTTCCAATAACAGCTCATCTCACTAATGCTTATTGCAAGCCACCAAAATTACATTCAAACTAAGAAATGACATTGAATAAGGATTCTAAATGGTCAGGCATAAAGACCTCTCAGCCATCTAAAGCTGCGTTTACACCAAAGTTATTAACAAAATGTTAATAACTCAATTTTTATAGATTCTTTAAGATTGAACATAACGTATCATACAAATGATGAACATATGTGTTTGTCAAGTTCCGTTCAATCTAATAGAATTCATAAGGATTAAGTTATTAGGTAACATTTTGTTTATAACTTTGGTATAAACCCAGCTTAAGGATTCTTTTTTAAAAACAATTTGATTATGAACCCTCTTGATTTCAATTGTGATGTTATTAAAAAACTTGGGCCCAAGAAATTCAAACGATTTCTGGAAACAGGTGGTATACGATTTGGGAAGTCTCAGTAAATCAGCTATCACTCTCATAGTTTGATAGCTGGGAACATCCCTGAGCAACACATGACCACAGTTTCCAGACATTATATAGAACATAATCCTATACTATTAAACGAGCAACTTCTGTTTAGATCTTTGTATTTCACCGGATCTCGAAAACGGCTCTAACGATTCTCACGAAATTCAGAAAATAGTAGGTTTATAATATAAAGATTCGATTGCACTAGGTCTCATCCCTCGGAAAACTCGCTGAAGGACATTGAAGGATAATTATTATTCATTCTTGGGAAAACAGATGATAATAATTATTTCCTCGTCTGTTGGTGATGGAAGTGAGTGAGCGACATGTGTGTGGGACAGTGTCAAAATTATGACTCAGCTGTTGAACTTTTGTAATCATTCAATCAGGTACTTGGAGCCGGTTGCAAAAAAGCCGGGTTATTTTCAATCCTGATTAATTCCAGTAGATCCATCTTTTTTAAATGGTCTTCTCTGATTTGGTTCACGTGAAGTTAATCAATCAATCATTTATTTCTTTCCAAAACATACATGAAAATGTACATGAAAAAGTCAAAAACTAAAAACTAACTTAAAGCTAAAGAGAAATTAGTGACTGTATAAAATTCATTTTTTTACAGTAACTTGTTTATACTGTAGCATGCTAAATCCATCAAATATGCTCTCAGCAATCCTAAATTTTGATCTATCAGGTTCATGTCTTATGCAACCTGGGAGACAACCAATAAATTTATTCCCATGTACGTTGGACTTTGTTATATTTTTCCTTATTGTGTTTCTTTATTGTAAAATTATTTTTATTTCTTGTGTTGTAATTATGTATATCTACTTGCCGTGGGAATTCAAATTCAAATCAAATTTTAATCAAATCAAATTTTATTCACAATTTCAAAAAAAACAATTTAGGGTCCTGCCAAACCTGTAGGTTTTTCGGCGGGTGCCCAATCACAAAAACAATATTAAGAACATAATTAGGTAAGTTTACTAGGAATTTTTATGACATTCGAAGTTCGAAATAAATAAAGAAAAAGACAATATGTAATGTAATAAAAACAAGAAAGTATAAACTAAAAAATAACTTTACAAAGTTTGTTGAATAAGAAAAATCAACTGAAAAGTATGAAAAAGAAGAAGAAAAATAGAAAGAAGGATTGTTTCACACTATCTTGATAAAACATTTCATCGCTGAGGCAGGCGGCAGTGTCAACAATGAGAAAAATAGAATTTCAGCCAGCCAGAACTTAGAAATAATATAAAAACTCGCTGGTAATTGTGTAGCCAAATAATAGTCACAATAATAATAATGTATATTATAGATAATCTAAGTATATAATAAATTATAAGTTTAGTGTGTTCGCATTAATATTAAGATACATCATTATGTCCTTTTTAGTGTAGTCTCGAATATTTTGGGGAAGTCTATTGAATAAGTAAGGAAGAACATAGTGGAGGGATCTTTTGCCGTATACATTATTGAATCTGGGGACTAGGAATATTAATGGAAATCTCAAGTTGTAAGGTGCGGCAGGAGCAAGAAATCTATACTGAAAATCACATTTAAAAAGTGTTATAAGTTTGTAAAAGTAAAAATTTCTGGGTGATAGGGTATGGTAAAATATATAGATGTTTTGTAGGTTGTTTGGATCAATATTAAAGACAGGGATTCTGGTTGTTATACAGTTTAATGTTCTCAGTTGGATTCGCTCTATTCTTTTTAAAAGATAATTTGCTGCACTTCCCCATGTTTCAATTCCATATCTAACAATAGGTTCCATCAGTGACTTATAAATTAGATACAAGCAGTCGGGAGTGATGTTTCTATGCAGACAATAAATTTTTGCATTTAGCGCTTGAAGTCTTTTTGCAGTGTGATCGATATGAGCATTCCATCTCAGGCTACAATCAATTATAATACCAAGATAACGGGTGCTATTCACTAGATCTAGAGGCGGACATTTGCAAGTTAGAAAAGCATTTGAATAAAGGCAATGGCAGTCATGACTGATACTGTTGGTATTCATTGCATCTCAGATGGGGAGACTTGAAGTGCATTAATACAGTTTTTTTTCTATTAACAATTAGATTTCTGTCGTGGGACCATCTTAGGATTCTGTTATAATCCAGTTGGATCAATTGCTGGGCTGTTTTCAAATCTCTATGTCCAACTATCAGAACAGTATCATCTGCATACATTAGTACTTAATCTAGATTCGTTAGTTTTTATATATAATATTGTCCTATAAATGTACAGGCTGTACACCGTCATGAACTTTAACTTACTGAAGAATGGCTTGCATGATTGCTCTTTATCAAGATTTAGAATTATTCTTTTTGCTTCTTTTTGTAATAGTAGTATTTTATTTAAGTTTGAGATGCTTGTTCCTCCATATATTTCAATTCCATATGATCATTGCGAAGTACACTGCTTTTAACGTTTCTAAGTTGGAAATTTTTGCTAGTCGTCTCAGCGCGAAAATTCCTGAGTTTAATTTTTTACATATTTTTTGAATGTGAACGGACCAACTAAGTGTGTTTTCAAGATATAGACCTAAAAATTTAATTTCTTTCTTATTATCTACGGAATTAAGTTGTTTTACCTCTGAATTTCTACAAGTAAAATGGAGGAACTTTGTTTTGTTATCATTAAGTATTAGATGTCTGTGATTTAGGTACTTTTTAGTTAATAATATAGAATTGTTACATTTAATTTCTGTTGTGTTCCAGTCCTTTTCAGCAATGCACACGCACAGACTTATTTCGTCAGCGTATAAGCATAATTTACTATTCTCAACTAAATCGCACATATATTTAGGCAACCCCCCTAAGTAGCACAGAAACAAAAATGGACCTAACACCGATCCTTGCTTGTATACTTTATATTTACATACTGTTGCCGTCCTTCTAGATATGACTTGATCCAGCTAAGCTCTTTACCTCTAATTCCGTAATTTTGAAGTTTATTTAATAATAATTTATGATTCACACTGTCAAATGCTTTGGTTAGATCCAGGAATGCTCCTACAGTATTTAATCCCTCATCTAAGTTTTCTAAAATGTTTTCTATGAACTCTATCAAAGCAGTAATGGTTGACCTGTTTTTTCTATAGCCATGTTGTTCTTTGTCAAGTATACCATTAGTTTCAAAATAATCAATTAACTGAACTAGTACACACTTTTCAAATATTTTAGATAGGGCAGGTTGGATGGCCAAAGGTCTGTAGTTGAGAGGGTCAGATGGATTTCCTTTCTTATATGCTGGTATTACTTTTGATATTTTTAATTCGTTTGGGTACACTCCAGTTATAATTGAGGCATTGATTACGTGCAAAAGAGGTTTGAAATTAATCAGGATTAAAATTCAACCGGCTTTTGTGCAACTGGGCCTTCGTGAGGGAAATTTTTGCATTCCTCTGGGAATTAATCTAAATTTACTGTTATTAGATAGAACATTTCTGTATGAATGTTATGAATGTTATTATAATTTCTTCTTTCGTAATAAATTTTTTTATGCTTTTGTACTCCAGAGCGAAGTTCGATCCCCGATATTTATACAGAACCTTGAACACATAAATATATCTAACAGGCAAACATCTAAGACACTGTAAATTTGTAATGATTTTGTTTAAATACGTTATGGTTTGCCGTTGTTGCAGGGTGGTTTCAGGCTCACGTGACGCGACACTGCGCGTGTGGCACATAGAGAACGGCGAGTGCCTGCACGTGTTGGTCGGCCACCTGGCTGCTGTGAGGTGTGTGCAGTACGACGGTCGACTAGTTGTCAGCGGGGCTTACGACTACATGGTCAAGGTGTGGAACCCCGAACGCGAGGAGTGTCTGCACACTCTCAGTGGACATACCAATCGGGTTTACTCGTTGCAGGTTGGTGGCTACTGTATTTTCTTATTGGCCGAAGCGAAGCTGAGGTCTTAGTTTCGACTCGATCGGCTTTTGTGTATGTTTGTTTGTTTGTACCGAAGTTACAGTCGCAGTTATTGTGTACAGTAAATTGTTCCAGTTCCAATCGTAAATTGTTCCATCACGTGACTAGTGCAAAATGTTCCCATGGAACGCCATTTCAAAATCGTTGGTTCAAGCTTTTGGCGCGCACTTGATTTACACCAAAATGTGTCGTTCACTAGCTGCGTGAATGAAGAAAGGCTGTTTTACAAACTTACCGTCTAGAAAAGTGTGCATTTCTTTCATTCCATTACTCTCAAATTTTCTATAGAGAAAAATTCATTCAACTAATGGTTATCAAACATAATTTTGTTGGTTATGTATTCTATGGCTATGCAATGGTAAACAAGCTATCAGCGCATGCGCAGCCGCAGAGAATCAAGAAGACTACAAAATTTAATCGACCGTACGACCAATGAGAGCTCGGATAGTTGGAACTGTACCTCGTTGGAACAATTTACCACGCTTGGAATGTGGGGCAGGAACTTGGAACTGGAACTGGTTTCTGGTACAGAATCTGTCAAAACTCTTCCCATGGGACGCGGAACTTTTTACCTGGTAAATTGTGAATCGGACAATTTACCACATTCTATGTACACAGAACGGGCCCATTGTCCGATTTGGATCGAACTTCAAATAATCCCATTTCAAAATATTTTTGTGGCTCAATTGAATATAACATTTTATGAAATATTTAACCATGATTAAGTGCTGATTAAAGACATCTTGACTTCTCTGATTGATTCTCTTCAGTACTGAGTACCCTACCCATAACATGTTGGTACAATAGCTATTGATATGATTTTCGAGTTGCATTACCACGAGCAGTGGTTAAGATTAGAAATATCACTAAATATAAACAATAATGGTTATGTGTGTTATTTTTCAATTTCTTACATGTTTATTAAATTCATCAAGTAGTACTATGGCTAGAATAATTGGCTCTTCCAGAGTTTATATTCAATGTTGTGCTATTTTTGTCAGACTTATTGGCTGAATAAAACAAACTATTCAAATGTTATGGAATCTATTGTGATGAGATTTCTATCATGCTTCTAGAAATAGATATGAGAACTTTATTATTTGTCAATGGAACAAAATTTATAACAATATCATGACACATTTCAAAAGTTTTATGGTATTTTTTTGGAAATTCAGCTTTCAGGTTACGTTACCTACCTTTCATTTTTACTCGCTATTATCTACGATTTACTATTTCTAGTTCCAAAACTATATTGGGAATATATAAAAAACATGAAAGAAATTATATCGAAGTTAATAATCACAAAAATATACTTTAATAAGTAAAAGCAAGCGATTTTACTTATAATCCCATATAGGCTCCATTGTAAAATTCAAATATTTGGAATCTTCATGGCGGCGGCGGGGAAAAAATTCCAATGGCCATACTGTGGGTAATATAGTTACTGTAAATGTAACTAAGTAAAAAAATCAGCTGTTGTGTGTACAATTAGTTGCATATGATGACGCATGCAATTAATAACTGAAAGTAACATAGTATTTTCTCTCGACCTTTCTCTGCTTTCAACTCGGGCTGACCTGTTGCCAGTATGTCTTGAAGCAGATTAGCTTTTGATGTTAGCATTTTTGATACACCAACCCTAACAGCCATTAGTCGTTTTCACACCGATATCTCGCCGATACATCAAAGGACAGAACTTACTCTGATGTACAGTATGGACAGAGGAGGCTGTGTTTTATACCTGCGCGAGGTCTACTGTTCACAGAACTACTTGTATTAGAAGCTTCTCGCTGGTGAAAAACATGCATGATGAAAACATATATGTGTGTGTGCATGATAAACATGCATGTACACGTTAGGACATGCATGTTTATAATGCATGTCGTACCGTTAGTGGCCAGCCTTAGAACATTGTGTAAAGTTCTTCAACACTTGGTATTTCAACACTTTATTACTGTCCATTATTGTTGATCATCACTGACTTCTATCTTGACCGGGTGAGAGTTTATAGGTGCGTACAGATATACGCGCCTCTAACACGCTCCGCACTCGCTCTGCAATCGCTCCACGCACGCTCCGCAATCGCTCCGATCATGAACGTTACGGGAGATGTTAGCTCTTCTCGCGTTCCACTCTTGCTCCCCGGTCGATCATCAATCGATCTGCTCGAGTGACGTTCGATTGCGGAGCAGACCTTATAGGTGCGTACAGACTTTCGCTCTTCCCCGCAATTGAACGTCACTCGAGCAGATCGATTGATGATCGACCGGGAAGCAAGAGTGGTTCGACCGGGGAACACGAGAAGATCTAACATCTTCCGTAACGTTCATGATGGGTGCGACTGCAGAGCAGGGGCGGAGCGACTGTGGTTCGATGGAGGAACGAGGGCGGTACGAGGGCGGAGCGTGCTCGGTGCGGGTTGGAAGCACGTATATGTGTACGCACCTTAAGAATGGCACAGTATGAAAGACTACCATGATAAATGAAAGAAAACTTGAAAAAACTATTCCATTTAATCATTTCTGTAAATTTAGTCCTTACTGAACTTTGTGGAGTACGATTGCAGTTTGATTAGAATTTCTCCAAAAAATAAGTTTCTATTGAGTTTTTCTGTTAATTAGTTTTTCATTGAGCCTCCTTCTGCTATGGTCGCATTAATACAAAGTTTACTTCTGAAGATAAGTTTTCCATTCAGTTTTTCATCAAGTTTGACTAAACTGTACTAGTTGCAGTTTGACTAAGTTTTTTCTTTAAATTGAATATTTAATTGAGTTTTCTGTTTAAATTGAATATTTAATTGAGTTTTCTGTTTAAATTGAATATTTAATTGAGTTTTCTGTTTAAATTGAATATTTAATTGAGTTTTGTGTTGTGATAAAGTTTGTTGAATGAGTAGACTATTGATATTGTGGAATTTTCCCATAATTGAAAAAACACCGTTTTATTTTTGTCACATCCACTTTTATTAAACTGTGTAAAAGTTTAAACTGTGCAAACGTTTAATAAATGTGGATGTGACAAAATAAAACTGTGTTTTTCAATTGTGATAAAGTATTCAATTGAGTTTTGTATTGTGATAAAGTTTTTAATTCAGTTTTTCATCAAGTTTCCTACTGTAATCATTGCAGTTTGACTGAGTTTTTCTCTGTAAATTAGTATTCAATTGAGTTTTGTATTGTGATAAAGTTTTTAATTCAGTTTTTCATCAAGTTTCCTACTGTAATCGTTGCAGTTTGACTGAGTTTTTCTCTGTAAATTAGTATTCAATTGAGTTTTGTATTGTGATACAGCTTTAAATTCAGTTTTCTTCAAGTTTCCTACTGTAAACGTTACAGTTTGACTGAGTTTTTCTCTGTAAATTAGTATTCAATTGAGTTTTGTATTGTGATACAGTTTTAAATTCAGTTTTTCTTCAAGTTTCCTACTGTAATCATTGCAGTTTGACTGAGTTTTTCTCTGTAAATTAGTATTCAATTGAGTTTTGTATTGTGATAAAGTTTTAAATTCAGTTTTTCATCAAGTTTCCTACTGTAATCGTTGCAGTTTGACTGAGTTTTTCTCTGTAAATTAGTATTCAATTGAGTTTTGTATTGTGATAAAGTTTTTAATTCAGTTTTTCATCAAGTTTCCTACTGTAATCATTGCAGTTTGACTGAGTTTTTCTCTGTAAATTAGTATTCAATTGAGTTTTGTATTGTGATAAAGTTTTAAATTCAGTTTTTCATCAAGGGTCACTGTAATCGTTGCAGTTTGACTGAGTTTTTCTCTGTAAATTAGTATTCAATTGAGTATTGTATTGTGATACAGTTTTGAATTCAGTTTTTCATCAAGTTTCCTACTGTAATCGTTGCAGTTTGACTGAGTTTTTCTCTGTAAATTGGTATTCAATTGAGTTTTGTATTGTGATAAAGTTTTGAATTCAGTTTTTCATCAAGTTTCCTACTGTAATCGTTGCAGTTTGACTGAGTTTTTCTCTGTAAATTAGTATTCAATTGAGTTTTGTATTGTGATAAAGTTTTTACTTTCTTTGCCCTATTACCATAGGTAAGGAAAGTATTGTTTTCCGAAAAAAATTAAGGTACCCCAATTTCTAAATTGCCATACGTTTCAAGGTCCCCTGAGTCCAAAAAAGTGGTTTTTGGGTATTGGTCTGTATGTGTGTGTGTGTGTGTGTGTGTGTGTGTGTGTGTGTATGAGTGTATGTGTGTGTATGAGTGTATGTACGTCTGTGTACACGATATCTCATCTCCCAATTAACGGAATGACTTGAAATTTGGAACGTAAGGCCCTTAAAATATAAGGATCCGACACAAACAATTTCGATCAAATGCGATTCAAGATGGCGGCTAAAATGGCGAAAATGTTGTCAAAAACAGGGTTTTTCGCGATTTTCTCGAAAATGGCTCCAACGATTTCGATCAAAAGTTATACCTGAAATAGTCATCGATAAGCTCTATCAACTACCACAGGTCCCATATCTGTAAAAATTTCAGGAGCTCCGCCTCATCTATACAAAGTTTGATTTTAGATTATCAATTATCAGGCTTCAGATACAATTTAAACAAAAAATTACGAGTGGCAAAGATTCAGCATGAGAATCTCTACAACTAATGTTCAGTAACATTTTTACCTTAAATTGAAAATAAGCACGAAATTCTAGAAAATGTTATTATTTCAATTGCAAACTGTTGGCAACTGTTGATTCTATTAATTGATTCACTATGAAGAGATAGCAGACCTCGTATGTCTCCAGCGTTATCGCCCTGTCACCAGCTGGCTCAAATCTTTGAATAGTAGACTTGAGATGCGCGGGAACACTAGCGTCGGGTGATCAATTTTCCTAACGGGAAGGAAAGTTGTGTGAGTGCGCCACACCAGATTTTTAATTCAGTTTTTCATCAAGTTTCCTACTGTAATCGTTGCAGTTTGACTGAGTTTTTCCTCTGTATTAGTATTTAATTGAATTTGTTGTTGTAGTTTGACGGCGTGCATGTGGTGAGTGGATCGCTGGACACGTCGATTCGTGTGTGGGAGGTGGAGTCAGGTGCATGTCGCCACACACTGATGGGCCATCAGTCGCTGACGTCAGGCATGGAGTTGCGCAACAACATACTCGTATCTGGCAACGCCGACTCTACGGTCAAGGTCTGGGACATTCTCACCGGCCAGTGCTTGCAGACGCTATCTGGTATGTCACACACCATAAAACATTCGTTACATCAAACATTTTTCGCCAAACTGCACAGAAAGCAGCTGTTTTCCAGTCCCTACATTGTTTGCAGACGACTCTCGTCTGACGTCAGAACAGGTTTCTTTCCGGCTAAGGCCGGAAAGAGTACCCTTTCCGGCCGCTAAATTTGAAGTGTGCTAAAACAGCTGATGAAAAAACTTTTCATTATTTGAGTTTATTATTCAATAATTAAAACATTTATAATAATATCATCTTATTGTCATTTGAAAGAATAAAAAAGTATAAACTCAACCTCCCACATAATTGAACATAATCTTTTAGGTTATTTAGACAAATCAAAATAAAAAATAAAAATACTTGGACAATTTCCTGATATTCAGATTACCTACCTCAGATTTGCTAGAGCTATGACCTTCCACTTTTGCTTTCGGAAGTGCTTAATAAAACAATTATTCTCATATATATATATTGTTCATTTTTCTGTGTGGCAAAAAATAGCTTTCGCACCAAGGGTAAAATGTTTTTTTCCGGCTCTCAATCTTCTCTAGTCCGAGGCCGTTGAAAACCGATTTCGAGCCGGAAAAGTCTCATTTTCGGCCCTATGTGCGAAATATACTATTTCAGCCTAAGCATTGTTCCAGTCTATTTGCAGGCTCCATTAAACATTCATTTATGTAGTATAATTATGTAACTGTCACCTAAGTGATCTTATAATGGCAGTGAAAATATCTGGTCAGTCACACACCAAACATTCGTTCCTATTGCCCTTTTCTACAGGTGTTTCAGAAGTAGTGTCGAAAATTTTAGGGTATTGTTCCTGGATGATAGGAGTCTACAAATGTCGTATTTGAAATGTCAAAAACTCAGCGGTTATCCTTATAGCTTCCATTTTGTTTTTTTTTCACATAGGCATTTTCATCTCAAGAACAAAATGTTGTATTGATCTGGAATTTGGTATGAATGTTTATGCTATAAAGACTCAACTTTAAGAAATAAAATGAGAACTTTTCTATGTGAATTTTCAAAATGGCGGCCATTTTAAATTTTGATTGCAAATTTCACGAAAACCGTTCACTTTACAGAAAATTTACAAGAGACAAAAAGTTAGCAAATTTTATCAAAATTTCAAGGATACCTCATTTATTAAGATTGATCGGAGAATAATAGAGAAATTAATTTAAAAAAATTTACTTTCGTACAGCATGCTTGATCATGAACGAACAAGATCATCTGAAAAACATTGTAAAATCAGCTGGATGGCACCATGGAGCCATACAGAGTTTCAAAGCTTCATCTTAAATACAATAATTGGAATTAAAAATGTAATATTGATGTTCAAATTGTGTAAAGAGGTCATGCATGCAATACGAAAATAATTAATTTCTCTGTTATTCTCTGACCAATCTTAATAAATGAGGTAACCTTGAAATTTTGATAAAATTTGCTAACTTTTGTCTCTTGTAAATTTTCTGTAAAGTGAACGGTTTTCGTGAAATTTGCAATCAAAATTTAAAATGGCCGCCATTTTGAAAATTTACATAGAAAAGTTATTATTTTATTTTTCAAAGTTGAGTCTTTATAGCATAAATATTCATACCAAATTTCAGATCAATTCAACATTTCTTCTTGAGATAAAAATTCCTAAGTGAAAAAAACAAAATGACAGCTATAAGGATAACCGCTGAGTTTTGGACATTTCAAATACAACATTTGTAGTCTCCTATCATCCAGGAACAATAACCTAAAATGTTCGACATTACTTCTGAAACACTCTGTATATTGTATCCTATATTGTCCTATAGTCCTATTCCACACACATTTTATTATACCGGGTGATTACAAATGAAATAGACAACTTCAATAGCCTGTACAAAATTAAACTGGTGTATTTCAACATAGTAAGTGATATAGGTTTGTAGGGAATTTCTTAAAGTTTATGTTGGTAGAACTGTTGCTGGCTATTGTTGGCTGCTCCGTGTTACAACAGCTGTTACAACAAACTCTGTTACTGTTGTGCAGCGTCATTTCAGAACAAAATACGGTCACCAACAACAACCACCACCAACAAGGCAATCAATTTATGACTGGTATGAACGTTTTTAAAGCAGTGGATGTGTGTGTAAGAAGAAGAGTACTGGAAGACCTTCTGTTACAGAAGAGAAAATTGATAGTGTTCGTGATGTTTTTGTACGAATTCCAGGAAAATCGACTAGATCAGCGAGTTTAGAATTGCAAATTCCTCAACCTACTGTGTGGAAAATTCTGCGGAAACGTTTGAAAATGACACCTTATAAATTGCAGTTAGTACAAAGTTTAAATGACAATGATAAAGTTGTACGTAAAATTTTTTGTCAAGAGATGCAACATTATCTTGAAAATGACGACACATTGTTTAATCGCCTAATTTTCAGTGATGAATGCACTTTTCACATTAGTGGAAAAGTTAACAGACATAATGTACGAGTATGGGGAACAGAAAACCCAAGAGAGACTGTACAGCATATACGCGATTCTCCTAAAGTGAACGTGTTTTGCGCTTTATCTTGTGAAAAGGTTTACGGGCCTTTCTTCTTCCAAGAACCATCAGTAACCGGAAGAATTTATCTGGACATGTTAACCGAATGGTTAATGCCTCAACTCCATGAAGATAGTTGTAACTTCATTTTTGTACAAGATGGAGCTCCGCCTCACTGGTACTCAGACGTCAGAGGGTATCTGGATGAACATCTTCCTAGACGATGGATCGGCCGTGCAAGTGAGGAAAACGTTGTATTTCAGCCGTGGCCACCTCGTAGTCCGGACCTAACGCCCTGCGACTTTTTCTTGTGGGGCTATGTAAAAGACAGAATTTTCGTACCACCGCTTCCTGTTGATATCGATGATCTTAAACAACGAATCACAAAATAATGCTCTTGCTACAGTTAACCGTAAGATGCTTAGTCGTGTGTGGTCAGAATTTGACTACCGTGTTGATATCTGTCGTGTTGCAAATGGTGCACACATTGAACATCTGTAAATTTTCAATAAAAACTTCAAGAATTCTTCTATGTAATAATGTAAGTAATGATCTAAACTTTTAAATAATAAATTCTCTACAAGCTATTCAAACTGTCTATTTCATTTGTAATCACCCGGTACATACATTTACAGAGTATCTCACGAAACAGCTGATTCTACATGGAATTTATAATAAATAATGTCTGGTAATTTTTTTCCATAACTACCATAGTTTCCGAGTTCTATAGATTTTTCGATATCATTAAAAAACGTCAATAACTAGAAAACTTTCACACAAAATAGAATTCTACGGATGTGGTGGGAAAAAGTTAGCAATCTCAATGAGATCCACATAATCTGTTCACTTGTTTGATGTTTTTAAACTTTCTGTGAGCGTTCAAAGTTTTAAAAAATTAAGTTAGTAACATAAAATTGGTAACTCTGTCGTCCAATAATTTCCACGGAATTTATTACGTAGATCTCACTGTATTGCTTCACTAGTCTGTTCCAGAGAGTATGATTAAACCATTCAGATACATCATTATTTTTTCCTACAGTTACGTTGAAAAGTGGCCATTGCTGCACTGATTACAGAACGCAAAGAATCACTTTTCCGCTCTAGTGCGGGAAAAATTTTTCTGCACTCCAGATTTGCAACATGGCAACGCAAATTACTTAGTAGGTTATATGGAGCAACAGTGCAGCAAAATCAAAATGAAGTTGGTATCAGTGACTGCTGTGGCTGCTATAGTGAGCAGAGGTGCAACCAAGCACAACGCGCTAATTATTCATTATATTATATTATAACCAAGGACAACGAGGACTTTAGGATTTTAGGATTAAGGTTTTTATCAATAATAAAATTACACAGAAAAACATTTGATGGATTTCAGGCAATTTTACCCCATAATTACCCACTTTTCATATTCAATGGTAACTGTAGGAAAAACTTAATGTGAAATACGTGCGCAAAGTTCCTCTGCTGCACTCAAGAAACCATTCCGCCCTCGCCTACGGCTCGGGCGTAAACGTTTCTTTCGGTGCAGCAAACTGACACTTTGCGCACTAGTTGCACAAATAACTATTAACAATCTCAAACTTGAAGCTACCTTCGTCGCACCATTATACTAGAGACAAACAAATATTACGCTTATCCAAACAAACTTACACTTACACTTATCGCTTACAAACTTACGCTTATCCTTACAAACTTCCACTCATCCTTATAAACTCACACTCTTATCGCTTACAAACTTACACTTATCCTTATAAACTTACACTCTTATCGCTTACAAACTTACGCTTATCCTTTCTCTATGATTATACTTTGAACCTAAAGTAAGACTGGCCCGATTGCACAAAAGCCGGTTAAATTTGAATCTTGATTAATTTCACGAGAACCAATCAGAGGAGTTTTTGAAAAGACGGCTTCTCTGATTGGTTATCGTGGAATTAACCACGACTAAAATTTAACCGGCTTTTGTGCAACAAGCTCTTAGCTTAGTAGATGGAGGCGAATGACTAATATTTTTCATAATTGATTGTGTTTTGTATGTGTTGTGTGCTAGGTGTGAACAAGCACCAGTCAGCGGTGACTTGCCTGCAGTTCAACAATCGCTTTGTGATCACGTCTTCCGACGACGGAACAGTCAAACTGTGGGATGTCAAGACTGGTAAGCTATTCTGCGTTTTATTTTAAATTTTAGTTTTTGTCTTTGAATGATTGAACAATAACACAAGCAAATGGGAATTTTGCTAATATTGGATAAAAACAACGATACAATCAAATGCAAAAATATCGATATTGATACTATCGATTGACTTTATAAATACTATCAAATGAAAATATCGATCCTAATGACTTCAAAATCAAATCAATGTATTCCTCTTTAAAATACACATAACAAAAATTATAGAATGCATTATAGGAAATTTCCTTCACATGGGCTATGATGCCTGTGTGCGAAGAAGAGTCCGAATCACTTAATATATTTTAATTCAGAGGAGGAAACAAGAGGAAATGAAATGAAATTGTCTTGAATTGAAAAATATCACCAGTAGAAAGTTTATTTTTAGCCTTTGCACAGCCTTAATGCAAAAATATATTATCGATTGACAATATCAATACTATCAAATGAAAATATCGATACTAATGACTTGAAATGCAATGTTATTTCTTACGATAATTGGAGTGCACTGTCGATAGATCAATACAATCGACGTAGATTGTATGTATATTCCAAGTTATACTCGTATTATAGTAAATACTCGTATTATGCACTTGAGCAATTTCTTGAGTACTGCGAAAATTCAGAGTTAGATAATAATTGCAGAGGGGAAATTAAAATAGCCCAGTGAAGCTGAAAAATTAACTGCGCTGAGCTTTTCCGATATTTCTTTTGCACAATTAGGTCCAAGCCACATGGAGCTCTCCAATTGGCTGATATCAGCTGATTCCCGAACGTCCACCCAATCAGCTGATAATCAGCTAATCGGAGAGCTTTCTGCCCTGTCGACTCGTCCGCCGCCAGTGGAGAAACGCTTCATGTGGCTTGGCCCTAGGATCGCAGAATTTCTTGCTTCTGTGAAATACGGCAGCACTGTACTCCGTAAGTGCAATGCTCCAATCTAAAGGTGCAATTCCTTAGAGACGCGCTGCTAGAAGCAGGCGTGTCGAGACACACGCGGCTTTAAGCAGGCAGCTCGAGACGCGTCTTTACAGCCATCACGGCTAGAGCACATAACCTATAAACTCATTAGATTCGATGACTCATTGAATTTTTATGTTGTATGAGCCTTATGGTGACAGATGGATTAGAAGTGTTGGCTACTATATTGCTTTTATTTATTCAACAAAGACAAAACAAAATGGTGGAATTAAAATTAATTCGTTTGACTGTGTTGAAAGGAGTAGTCCGTCAAACTCAGATTTTGTTGTTAGGGACTGTATATGTCAATCACTGACAAACGTGAGAGAAGTTAAATATCTAGGTGTTTTAATAGATCAACATCTGAAGTGGAATGCACAAGTTGATAATATATGTAAAAAAATGAAATATTGTTCATAAATTCTACAGATTGAGCAGTGTTGGAGATTTAAAGTTACTGATGATGGGTTACAGCTTATGCCCAATCCATATTTCAGTATGGTATAAGGGTTTGGGGGGGTGCCTTAGACACGCATTTCAATAAAATAGGTGTGATTCAGAGGCACATACTAAAAGCTGCTCTCCAAAGGCCGAGACGATATCCCAGTCACTTACTTTATGAAGAATTCCCGGTTCTGACAATGAGATAACTATATAAAAAATTTAATACTTTTTATCAATAGATCCAAAAATACTTTCACTCCATACTTTCCAGCTTACAATTTCAGATCGCCATCAAATTACCGTGTTTCCAGGACATTCCTAATAGTATGCCGTAGAAAGTTTCCCTATGTAGTAAATAAATTGATTAACCTGTTACCCGAAAATTAAATTTTAGATAGCATCACTAAATCAAGTACTAGGAAAATAATTGATTGGATTAAATCAACAAATGTTTTTTTTTTTACCTAATTCACAACACAATTTGATTTTTTTTCTCTGGTATTGCCATCAAACTTACATACAGTAGCTTATAAATATGTGTTTCCCCACTTTCGCCTTGATTGAATTGTATAGTTATAATATTATAGTTTAGCTTACCTTGTTAAATCAAAGTGTCTCTATGGGAAGTAATAGTATCGTTTTCTGTTTTGGTACTCGTCACCGGCACTCAAACTGTGGTTTTGCTGGTTTCGCCGAATTAGTATATTATTATTATTATAAAATAATAACTATAATTATTATTATAATTATAAAATATTACATTTTGTAATCTGTATTTTTATTTGTGAACATTTTTGTAAGGCAATAAATTTGATTTGAAAAAAATATCATCATAAAATGATTGGTCTTACTAGCCCAGACTATCCCATTCCCAAATTTTGATTAAAAATTAGTACAAAAGAGGTTATGATTCGTCAACACTTTCTTATTTAATGAATCATCGAATCTAATGAATTTATAGGTTATATGCTCTAACCACGCGTATCGAGACGCCTCTAAGGCCGGCCATACACGTTGCGGTATATCGGAGAGGAATTACCTGCGCAGGTGACCTGTACAGGTTTACCGGAGCGTGTGTGCGAGCTACTTCAGGCAAACCTGCACAGGTAGACCGACCTGCGCCGGTGACCGGAGAATAATCGAATTTTAATTATTTTTACCTGCACAGGTGTGCTCACCTGAGCGTGTGTGTGGGCCGGGACGGTATACCTGCACAGGTTTGAGCAATCATGTCATCTTGTTCGCTCGCCATCAACATCACCCAAACATCCGGTTTACCGTAACGTGTGGGAGCTCTTGGCTCTACAGGTATACCGGAGAGGAATAGTTTCAAGTTTCAAGTTTCAAGTTTTATTGTCTACATCAGCAATACAACAAAATAAAAAAAAAAAAATAAAAATCTCATCAGATACCTATAACTAACAATTTAAAGATACTAAGCACTTCTGAAAGGTTAATTTGGCACTATATAATAATGTATCATTAATACAGTAGAAATTAACTTTAAACTTATAAGTACACAACTCATATCAACATTTTGGAATAATGTAACTGATGGTGGAAATGAACCTTAACATTTTATGTGAGAACCGATGCAAACAAAAATACTATTCACAAAAGAGCTTCCGCAAAGCCCTTGTCCGTGAATAGGAGTTTGAATAATGGGACATATGAAAATGATATGACACATACACACACGCATTCACACAGTCATCAATATTCGACAATTGACACATCGGAGCATTCCCCTCGTTACTTATATCTCATAGTGATATAAACTTCATGTGAACAGTGGGGAGGAAGCCACCACCTATAAATCGACCAATAGGTAAGGCAGAAAAAAGAATTTAAGACAGAAGAGAGAAGAAGAAGAAAAATGTTTAGGTTTTATGACAATTTATTTACTTAGCTTACCACTCTGAAGAAATTTTCAATTTCCAAAGGTGAATGAAGCCATAGCCAACACTTCGTTTTACGGATGAATGTTTGCAAATTTTCAGTTTCCTTATTTCCTCAGGAAGGATATTGTGAAATTTTGGTCCCAGAAAAATGAAACATCTTTGGAAGGTGGTACAGTTGGGTTTGGGAAGTCTCACCAGCATTCGTGTAGTTTGCCGTGTAACCAAACTGTCTTGTCCAATATTTTCCATCAAATATCTATCCCCACTCATTTTATAAAACAGGGATAGAACTTTCAACACATACATATATCTAAAAGGGAGAATCCCCAATGATTTAAACATAGGAAAGTATGAGTCCGTCTACTAGCACCATAAATGACCCTAATGACAGATTTTTGTAGAACTATAAGATTTTTAAAATGTGACATGAATGTGGAAGCATAGCAAGAAATGCCATACTCCAACCTACAATTGAAAAAAGCAAAATACATCATGCGAAGAATAGATACAGGGAAGAACTCTCTCAATCGATAAAATGTTTTTACTAAATATAGAAGGTACCTTTTTATTTTTCTTATGTGAAAGTCCCAAGTTAAACTCTGGTCCAAAATCAATCCTAAATATTTGACAGATTCTGATTGTTTTATAACTTCACAGTCACAACCCACCGAATCACATCCAAATTGATGGTATTTAATAGGATCTGGGAAATAGAAAGTTGCTGACAAAGAGAGGTTTATGTAGGAGGTTTTAGCTGCATTAATTGCTAATTTGTTGCAATCAAACCAACATCGCAGATCAAATAGATCATGCTGAATCATTCTATGCAATTCTCTTTCGTCTTTGGCTGAGTATGCTAGGGCTGTGTCATCAGCAAAGGATGTAATGGATCCATTAAAAGTATGAGAAAATAAATCATTGATGTATACTAAAAATAGTATGGGACCCAAAACTGATCCTTGTGGGACACCATATTTAACCATTGCCAAATCACTATCACAGTTAGAAATTGAAACATATTGCTTGCGATCTGACAAATATGATCTTAGCCACATGTTAGCCACCCCACGGATTCCAGCAGCACGAAGCTTTTCCAAAAGGATATTGTGCTCTACAGTGTCAAATGCTTTTCTTATGTCTAAGAATAGACCTGACGTTCTGTACTTATGAGGTGTATTGATCCCGTGATAGATATCTGCCATAAACTTGTTAAGCGCCTGCTCTGTACTTAAGCCCTCCTGGAAACCAAATTGATCCCTATGAAAGAACTTTACTCTACTGAAAAAGGATATTATTCTTTTTTTAAAAAGTTTTTCAAAAATTTTTGAAAAAACTGAGAGTAATGAGATGGGTCTGTAATTTGAGATTTCTGTATTAGATCCACTTTTGAATATCGGGATCACTTTTGCAGTTTTGAGTCTAGTTGGGAATTTACCCTCTGAAAAGCTCGCATTAAAGATGTGACACAAAATAGGTACTATTGCATAAGATATTGATTTTATTAAATTAGATGATATATTATCCGGTCCCGGAGACTTTCCTTTCTTCAATATATTTATTTCAGTTAATAATTCAAAAAAAGTTATGGGTTTTAGAAAGAAAGAGTTACAGAAATTAATAGTTTGAATTTTCTATTATAATTATCATTCATCAATTCATCTGGATCATGTATAGAAGAAATTATTTCTTGTGGTATGTTTATGAAATATTCATTGAATTTATTTGTGATGAGTTTTTCATCAATCAAAACACTATTTCCGCAATGCAGATGGATAGGCTTTTTTTTAGAAATAGCTTGACCACAATGATCATTGATGATCTCCCACTGCTTCTTACAGGAAAAGTCTTCAATTTTGAAAAGTATTTATATTTTTGTTCTTTTATCAATTTATTTATATTACTCTTTGCAGTTAAAAAATCATGTTTATAATTATTATTTTGGGGATATTTCTTGTGTTTTTTGTAAAGTTTATCACGATTTCTAATTGCAATGCAAATGCTATCTGTCATCCATGGTTTCAAGTGCTTATTATTTTTAAAAGAACTTTTGCGCTGGTAAGTGCACTGATTTATATAGTTGAGGAGTACATCCATGAATATGGAAAACTTTCCATCAACAAGGTTACAATCATATAAATTAGTCCAGTCGTGTTCCATCAATAAGTCAGCTAACTTCTTAAAATCTGTTATATTTTTTTCTGTGTATTTAATCTGAAATACATGAGCATACAAAGATTCTATTAGCAAAAACAGAAGAAGATTCCTTTGTTCTTCTGAAATTAGAAAGAACTTCGCTCATATCGTCCTCAAACAGAACATTAGACACGCCAAGCCCACCGGCACCGATGTAATAGAATATAATTATATGAGATGATGAAGTTCATGCATAGACTGAGTGTATTGAATTTTGATAGGGGTGATAAAAGTCAATAATAGTAGTAGGCTCGAAAGCAAGTAGTTAGCATTAATACTGAAATTGATAAGAAATGAAAATCAAACTACGACTACTACAGTGGATCACAATCTTATCTTTTAGCGAAAATCATTTTCGAGAGGTCAGCCTAAAGCTATTCTTATTTTCTTTACGACATAACTAATTATCAAGCAGAATATCTTGAACGGGAGAAAGAATGCGAGAGTGATAGTGAGCGAGAGAGAGAGCGAGAGTGAGTGAGAGACAAAGTGAGTGAGTGAGTGAGTGAATGAGAGAAGAGAGAGAAAACCTTACAATTAGTTCCATCAATATTGTTTACCAAACTCTTCCCTAAAATAATCTATGCTGTACTATTGACAAAAGCAAGGCCAGAATGATGATATCGGATCAAGCACCTTCTTATTTCATTGTAGGAGAGTCAACTAAATACCGTAGTTTAATCCTCTAATCTAACAGATTGAAAACATAAGTATTAGTTCCAATGAGTTGGCTATTCAATTAAGAATAAAAGCATATTAAAAGCGTTTTTCTCGTGCGCTAATAGTTCAGAAACAGTTATATTATTAATTTTCAATGATATTAATTCTATTCAACACTAGTTCTGATTTGCATAAAACAGTATGTAGGATATCGACTCAGTATCGTAATGTTGCACAAACAACTCTAGAAATATTGATCCTAATCACCATTGATGCATTTCGATTCAAGCCCTACTGATCAAGACAGATGAAATCAAGACATTTACTACTGAAATACATCAAGCAAATATGTTTAAATGATAATGTAACTTGTGCATTTATTTTATAATCAGTTGACGAGAGTGATAACGATAACGAAATTAGTGAATATAGCAACACATTAATAAAATAATATTATTGATGATTTCATACATAGCATATCCTGTTACCATAATTCTCATCACAAAACTATAAAAATAATATAAGTTGAAATGTAAATCAATATTATTTTGATTTAAAAATTTAGATTAAAACTGCGTCTTAAGTCCTCAAATGAGTTTCTCAGTATTCGCTCACGCTCAAGATAGTGAAATAGTTCATAAGAGCTGCATTTGAGCATAGAAATATTAAAAGCAAATACATTTTATTAGTCTCATTTATGAATGAGAGAGATAGCTCACTGGCTTATATAAAAGAATTCCAAGTACATAAAAAAATATTGTAAATAAACATAAAAAATTGAAAAAAATAAATAAAATGAAGAAAAAAAAGATAAAATAAGACAAGCAACTGCACTACCTTTTATAGTTGTGGTAAAAAACCTGGGCACTTTCACTTAGCACTGGCGTTGGAGGCGGTGGTTTTCGGCCTATCCTGTTCGTCCAGCGTCCAGTATAAACGTCGCGCTCTCGAGTCAGCCGTCTCCCTCACGTACACCCTGCCATCCCTCACCCATGCGTGTGTTAGGTTCCCTGCTTTGATGCTGTTTTTTGCCTGCCTCAGAAGATCTTTGTTGTGCTTGGTCAAGTGTTCATTCACGTAGACAGGAGTTGTCCCTAAAGATGCCGATACGTCCACCGCTTTTATCCTGATGGTCCTAGCCGCCTTCAGCCATTCCGCCTTATTGAACGCCGTACAAACTGAGCTATTATAGACGGCGGAAAACCGTTTCTTGAGGGCGGCAGTCGATGCGCTAGAGCACATAACCTATAAATTCATTAGATATGAAAGTGCTGACGAATCATAACCTCTTTTGTACTAGTTTTCAATCAAAATTTGGGAATGGGGTAGTAAGGGCTAGTAAGACCAATCATTTTATGATGATATTTTTTTGTCTTTGTATAAATAATGAATCGTAAAAGCAATATAGTAGCCAACACTTCTAATCCATCTGTCACCATAAGGCTCATACAACATAAAAATTCAATGAGTCATCGAATCTAATGAACTTATAGGTTATGTGCTCTAGCCGTGATGGCTGTAAAGACGCGTCTCGAGCTGCCTGCTTAAAGCCGCGTGAGTCTCGACACGCCTGCTTCTAGCAGCGCGTCTCTAAGGAATTGCACCTTTAGATTGCAGCATTGCACTTACGGAGTACAGTGCTGCCGTATTTCACAGAAGCAAGAAATTCTGCGATCCTAGGGCCAAGCCACATGAAGCGTTTCTCCACTGGCGGCGGACGAGTCGGCAGGGCAGGAAGCTCTCCGATTAGTTGATTATTAGCTGATTTGGTTGACGTTCGGGAATCAGCTGATATCAGCCAATTGGAGAGCTTTCTGCCCTGACGACTCGTTCGTCACCAGTGCAAAAAGCTCCATGTGGCTTGGACCTAATTGTGCAAAAGAAATATCGGAAAATCTCAGCGCAGTTCATTTATCGTCAGTGCGATCCTATTATCGTAAGAAATAACATTGCATTTCAAGTCATTAGTATCGATATTTTCATTTGATAGTATTGATATTGTCAATCGATAGTATATTTTTGCATTAAGGCTGTGCAAAGGCTAAAAATATACTTTCTACTGGTGATATTTTTCAAAGTATTTCTATTTGTATACTATCAAGCTATCTGCACCTGATCTATCTAGGATTTGCACCTGAAGCTGTGTACATACTATAATAATAATAATAATAATGATAATAATATGTTTATTCCACTGCATTTTTACAATAATTGGTAATACAAGTACATACATTAAACATAATGGTTGAACATTACAATTGGTAATACAAATACATACCTTAAGCATAATAATTGTACATAGATAATAATATTAAGCATGTAACAGAAAAAAACACAGTGCATCCCTCTTTAGGCTAAACCTGTGTTGAGGGATGTCTCGCTCTCTAGTTGAGTCAACTTAATTATAATACAATAACAATTTTGAGGTATCAAACAATAAAGTAAATTTTATACAATAATCAGTGTGCTTTTCACAAGATGGGATTATGAATCTTTAACAATAAATTACATTTGAATGAAGACAGCAAAAAAATGTAAATAATATTACACCTCTATTAAACGTTTTTCTTCATAGAAGCGATTAAGTCTATTCTTAAACAAATTGTAACTGGGTGCATCTGATATATCTGATTGCAGTTTATTGAAAAGTCGTGGTCCCTTAGCAAAAGCATGTAAGGAGGCCACTCTACTTCTTGTGAAGGGTTCTTTTACTATTGATGACATGTGTGTGTTGTAGGTGACTTTATCCGTAACCTGGTGTCCCTGGAGAGCGGTGGTAGCGGGGGGGTGGTGTGGCGGATCCGCGCCAACGAGACCAAACTGGTGTGCGCGGTCGGCAGTCGCAACGGCACCGAGGAGACCAAGCTGCTAGTGCTCGACTTCGACGTCGAACAGTGAGGAGTAGCAACCACCGCCAACCGCCAACCGCCATCGCCACCAAGGTTAATAGATGCACACTTCACATTGCCAGCGTTCCTTATCGATCCTCCTCCGTACTTGAGCTGCCGGCACTCAGGCACTTCAGTAGCGGCTACGGGAACACGGAATTGAAAGTCCCATCCACATATTTGAAGTCTGGTCATTTCAAATTCCGTGTTCCCGTAGCATCTAGATCCGCTGCTGAAGTCACTGTGTGCCGGCTGTTCAAGTCACTACCACCGTAAATAAAGCCATAGTGCATTCTGGTGACGTCAGCACAGGTAGGGCTCCTACACCAATAAAAACACTAGCTGATATAGATCAGCTGAAATCATGAAATTGATGTAGGGCTCCTTACCTGTGCTGACGTCACCAGAATGCACTATGGCTTTGTTAACGGTGGTAGTAACTTGAGCAGCCGGCACATTGGGACTCCAGTAGCGGATCTAGCTGCTACGAGAACACGGAATTGGAAATTACCGGACTTCAAATATGTGCATGGGACTTTCAATTCTGTGTTCCCGTCTCACAGCTAGGGGGCGCTTAGTTGACGCTACTAAAGTCTCTGTTTAGCCAGTTACAAACGCATCCATTTTTGTACGTAAGATTTTTGCCGTTCTAAAGCCGTGTCTACACTAAACAAATGTTCGGCAAACATGTTTTTTGAGGAGCTCAGGGACAAACATTTTATAAAGTTTGAACAATCATTGTTTGTCAAACAAAAATTACTGTTTTTCCAAACATTTTCAGTGCTGACAGCTGTAAAACATAAAACTGTTCTTCCAACTTACAAATATTTTGTTTGGTGACGCGTCCACACTGGCCAAGGGCAAACATTGTTTGTCAAACATGATAAAATTTGCCCAAACTGTTTCAACAAACATTTGTTCAGTGTGGACACGGCTTAATATATCCTATTAGATTCAAATCAAATTTATTCAACAATTAAAAACAGTGTTACAAGAAACTTAGTGTAACAGTGTTACCAGACAATACAGATTAAATAGATGATCAGATGATGTTTGTCAAGTTCTGTTTAATCTTGTAGAGTTCTTAAGTTCGGCAAAGAATTGAACGTCCAAAAATCGATGTGTGTGTAACTGGATTTTGCAGACTGCTTTAGATATCGGACTTCTGTCCAATCTGTTAGCCGTACTGAAGGAGGATCTTCTCTAGGTATAAAGCTGGACTCCCACATGTCAGTGAAAGTGCACGTGACCGACACAGTGAAAATGTAACACCGATGAGTTCCAGTGGGATCTCATATTCCCACTCAGTATAAATAGTCACATTAGAGCTCATGGGATGATATTCTCATTTTTACGGTCACTGACTCTCATACTGATATGTGAGAATCCAGCTTGAAGCTGGTTTTCTACATATCAGTATCAGTGAACATTTGCGGGACAGTGAGAATATTATTCCTGTGTGTTCCAATGGGACCATTCATAATCGCTCAGCCGGGCTGAGTGGGAATTCTCCCATTAGAACTTATGGGAATAATATTCTCACTGTACCAACACGTTCACAGATACTGATATCAGTGGGAATCAAGCTTGAAGGAGCCTTTGTAAACAACATCACAACCATTCAACCAATGCTAACAGCTGTTTACAATTTCGGTGAGATCAGCTGATGATTATTCAGTCTCCTGTAGTTAGATTCACTCTAAACTGGAAGAATGGAAAATATTGTTGTTTTTCATAGAATGCTGGCAGTTTCAAGTGAATTGCACTATAGATGGTTGAATATTCATCAGTTGATTCTACCAGGACCTCCTATATACTGTCGGACCTGAGCCTATAAAAAAATGGCCACCTTATGTGGTGGTCTTATGGAAATTCCTACTAAGAAAAAAAACAGTAATCAGCTGTTAGAGAGCGTCTCAGTTTGTCAAAATCTCAGTTCGTCTAGTTCCCGTTTAAAATATCAATGCCGGCCACCACATACGGCGGCCATTTTTTTTTGTAGGCGCAGGTCCGGTATATAGGAAGTTCTGATTCTACAGAGAAGGTAACTTCGAACTTGTCAGCATTGGAAGAATGGAAAGCATTCATGTTATCTATAAGGATTGCTGACAGCTAAAAGTGAATATAACAGCTAGAAAAGGTTGAATACAATAGACATAGAGAAAAGGCAGCATTTTCTCTAAAGATAACATAATGCTATCTTTTCTGTATGATACTGATGAGCTGATTTTACCGAGATGACACACTACCTCCGTAAACAAGCCGTAGCGCATTCGTGTGACGTCAGCACAGGTAGGGCTCCTACACCAATAAAAACACTAGCTGATTTAGATCAGCTGAAATCAACAAATTTGTATTGGTGTAGGAGCCCTACCTGTGCTGACGTCACACGAATGCACTACGGCTTTGTTTACTGATGTAGTGGATGACACGAGTAGACGTTATCAATTGTATTCTCATGGTAAAATCAGCTGATGAGTATTCAATCTTCCATCTATCAACCTTGCATCATGTTAACTGTGACGTCATTGTAGGTAGGGGTGTTTATAGAGGGTGGCCCGCTCAAACTGTCCCATATAAATCTGGTTGTAGTGAAACTTTGGAATCATCGTAGGTTTGGTTTTCTCCAAAACCGTCCTCTGCATCTAATTGATTCGATAATCATTTCAATTGCAATGTAATTCATTTTGTACCAAATAATGTATTTTTAATTTAGTTTTATTTACGGTGGTGGCAGTGATGTGACAATAATTAAAAATCTTAAGATGAATGAAATAATGATATAGGGGTTAGAACAAAAGAGAAGCTATGGTTGAAATTTATAAATTCCTGCTTCTATGAGAATTAAATTAACTTTTTAAATGTTTTAATTTTCAAGAAGAATTGTGATTTTAGCTCATACATATATAATACAACATAGAAATAAATATCGTACATAATACTGTGAAATAAAATATTATTAAATCGTTCATAATACATCTTGATGAACTGGTCGGGAATTTTCTTACTAGTATATCTCAATCTGAGTGCTGCCAATCTATAAAAACTACTCTTCTAAATTCTTTCATTCCTTCATATACGTGAAATATCATGTGAATTCATTAAGCTTAAATGAATATTTTTGGAATTGATACATTCATTTAAATAATGAACTGAAGGTAGAATGGAGCACAATCTACTGAATTGAAATTAATTATGCAAAATTAGGAATAATAGAATGAAATACATCCAAGACAAATTAATATCTGTGCATTCGAGATAATAAATTACATTTAAATACGTCCATCCATCTTTAATCTACAATGAAATATTTCTCCAGTTGTCTATTATTTATGATATCAATGAAGCCAGCCTCTCTAAGCATTCATCGATCTATGATGACGTCACAGCTACTTGATGAAGAGTGCTGTTCTGCCCGGTGGTTGCAAATCCACTCAAATGCTCAATAAAATGGTTCAGTGCGCGCACCTACCTAAGTCATCTACAGTTACAACGTCAGTTACAGTTAGTTAAAAAACTAGTTTAGCGTTAACTAATTCCTCAATGCTCATCCAAAAGACTTTACCAGACACAAAAATCGATCCTAGCCTAGTGATTAACGTATTAGGAACTGATAAAATAATAATTATCGATGTTTACACGCTGTGCCAGTATGTTTATGTGTATTGTCATTATTTATAATTGTACTATTTTTTATATTGTTAACGTATGCCATGATTTTTTTACAGCTAGGTGTAAATTAGTGTTTACATGTAAAATGCTACTCAATGTCGGATTAATGTGTGCATGTGTGTGTGTGTGTGTGTGTGTGTGTGTGTGTGTGTGTGTGTGTGTGAATATGTCGGGAATACGTATTTTATGTTCTGTATTCGATATTGTACGTCATTACGCTTAGAGTATACCTACTAGATATTTTTTTATTGGTAACAGTTTATTAGTATTGTGAAATACTAAACATACAACTTGATGTCAGAAATTTCAATTTTATTTGTCGTCAAATGAATATCACCTATTATTCCACTCATTCAATACTGACTCCAAATTTTCTGCTGCAACTTTAGTATTGAAATGCAAAACTAAAGAAATTATTTATTTTTGTTTTTACTCAGGGATGTGTACGTTCTGATGTATTGAGAATATTATGAAATGTAAACATGGAATGTAGCCTATTCTAGTATCATAAATATGATATTTTATTTTATAGATTATATTTGTTTAGACGGTCTATTTTAGTTCAAGTATTCAAATTTTTTAGGTATTCAAATTCTATTCTAGGGTTATATTTCAATTATTCTAGGGTCTTACTCTTTTCTACTTCTATGCCTGTATCTCAAATCAAATTTGATCATATCTTCTTTCTTTTATGTAATTTATGGTCATAATGTTCTTGTCTATAATTCATACATCATTTACATAAGAATTATTAACTTCTCATTATTTCATTCAAACTTTTAATCATTTGTCGTGTTTAGTGTAATGCGTTCATTAATAAAACTAGTGGTCATTCTGGTCATTCGCGGGTTCGATTCACGACTATTGCTGGCATTTCTGCCGCAAGCTCATAACTAGCATTTAAAATTAAAATTGTATTCTTTTCGGTTTAAGATGAAGTTTTAATCTGCAGTAAAATGATAATTTCTAGACTTCTTGAAAATTTAAGTCTTGAAGAAATTCAGAGACTCTTGCAAAATGTTTTTCTTCAAGATTCGTGAAGGGTCTTAAGCCTTTGAGTGACAATTTAAATTTAAGTTCATTAGGACACTTGAAAGAGTATTAGTTAACAAAAACCGAACTTTCTAGGTATTTGGTTTGCCCAAGTACCTTTAAAATGTTGAGAAATTTCAAATTTCAAATTGTTAAAAAGTTTAGAAACTTCTAAGTTTGATTGACGCCCAATTTCCATGGGTTTTTAATCTTGAAAACAATGAAGAATACTATTGCCGGATTGCACATAAGTCTATTAAATTTAACTGCCGTAAAGTTTAACTTCCTCATCAATGTTGAAAATAACATGATAAAATGATATTAGTGAGCGTCTAAAAATGAGTAACTGCTGTTTGAAACACACTAGACACCTGTTTGTCATAGATTATTTGGAATAGTATTTTTTCTCTTAATTTAATTATTATTGTTCATTCAAAACATAGACTGTGGTGTGATAGTGTAGAAATCGTCGAAAATAATAATATTATATTGTAATAATAAATTTAATAGTCCTGTATCTTCCTTGGTATTATAAGTCTGTATTGGTTTTTATGATAATTAAATATATTCCAAGTCTTGAGCTGGTTTTACACCATAGTTATGAACAAAATGATAATAACTTAATCCTTATAGATTCTAATAGATAGAACAGAACTTGATAAACACATATGTTCATCATGTGCATGATTAGTTATGTTTAAACTAATAGAATCTATAACGATTAAGTTATTAACTTTGGTGTAAACGCAGCTTTCGAAGATTGAAAATTGCAATTGTAATGATTCACATAATAACTGTGAATTCCTGAATTTTTCATGTAAATGTTTGAAAGAAACTTGAAAAAATTCAATTTTATTCAAACTACAGAACTTTATGCTTAGTTGATTTTTTTAAATTCTTTTATAAAGCTACGATATCAATTGTAAAACATTCTTCATTTATTTTATAATGTTATTGATCCTTGACATTCTATCGAATAGCTTGGAAATATTCCATTGTAATTTCCATCCAAAACAAAATTATTGAAGAATTATCAAATCATAATTTTCCATTATCTCAATCTACTGCTTTCATTCCTCAGCTATTTCCCATTTGCGTACGAAATTTTCATTTAAAAAATGTGTGAAGATTATAATTTATTCTTAACTATCATCAAATTAATCATAAAGAAAATTCATAGAATTGGAAAATGTTGTGAAAAATTACTGTATCACAATAATTCTCATAATTTTTCACTAAGGCACTAGATGCCAACAGAACGAATGGGTCGCGGTGTAGATCATGGTTTAGATCGATGCCAATAAACAGCTGGCAACAACGATGGAAACATTTGGAGTAATTCTGATGTAGATAGATATATATATAAAAGGTCGATCGCGAGCGAGACCTATATTGAAAGCTACATATCGACCTGGCCGTTCAGTTCATAGTTTTAGTACAACTGTATGTTCATATTGATTGATATTATTAACTTGATAATAATTAGTAATTAACTTTACCCACAATACTCAATTTATTCATGCATTGAAGGCTTGAAGCTCAATAAGTTTGAAGAATCTTTTTACAAAAAATGTATGGAATATTAATCTTTATATTCTAGTCCTGTTATCAATTTTACTATTTTATCATATATCAGATTGGTTCGAGAGGAAAATACGGTATTTTAATCACGAATCATTGGCTACAAATCACGTGATTTAAATCTAGAAGATTAATATTTTGTGATACAGAAATTGGAACATAATACTCAAATTGGAAACTGTATTTTATTATTAAGTAATCCCTTATTTGAAACGTATTTTTTGTACATTTATTATCATTTATAATATTACTATATCTGAGTCTTTTTTTTCACTTTTTATCATAATTTACTCACAGACTTTGCCTTCAATGATTACTTTGTTTTTGTAATATTGTTATTCCATACCAGTGTTGATTGAAGATATGATTTTTACATGCCTTAATTTATTCACATACTCTATTTACAATGATTTCTTTGTTTTTATATTGTTATTCCATACCAGTGTTAATTGATGATATTATTTTTAAATGTCCTGAATTTTTCCATTAACATCACTTATTAATAAGTCTCATTTAAAAAACCTGTATCAGTTCCTATGAGTAGCATTATAAATGTGACTTGACTATCATTTGGGTTTCAAATAATATATATCTATAATTTCAAAACTATATCTCACTTCAACGCTTTTAAAAAGCAGTGATTAATCAATTTTCATGGAAATTCAATATTCCATGTCCTATTGTATGTACTATTGCGAATCGTATTTACAATGAAAAAGAATTTATTATTTGTTCTATAAGATCTTTTCTGTTGTATCGATCCTTTTGCTTAAAACTGAACCTTATTCATCACTTATTTATTGTAAGGACTACTTTAATTATCATAATTAGAACTCATTACAGTACTATTAGTGATATGAACGAAAATTGTTTGTATTTTTTAAACAAGTAAAATTTGTTATAAAAATCGAATTTCGTGTATTTTTCAGATGAACCTTGTACTGTTTTCGGCTGTACAAATATGATTATTATATATTGTGCCTGCAGGCTTGTACATAAGTAATGATGTGACGGATAAGGTTTCTTTATTTATGCAGATTACAATAAAACATGCACATAAGAAAAATAAGGATGAGAGATAGACCTATAGATTTAGGTGGGCTCCGAATCTTTGGAAAGTGATTTAGAAGTACATAAAATGTCAGAGGAAGTTGGCTATTTCTTATCTCTTGTCTCTTTTGGTAGAGAGTTAGTGGGAAGGATACTTCGAATATTCTTTCTGAAGAATGGACATTGATATGTCCAAAGCTCCGCCAATTTATGTAGATGCATAACAATATTATCTATTTTATCTATAGTTATTACAAATTGCTTTTTTTCATATCATATACAGTTCAATAATTATTTTCTTAGTCTATATTATGTAAATTCATCTATAATTTTGCTGTATTGTAAGCTATTGTATATAAGTGTGTAAGCCAGTATATATTGTACATAAATAAAGTACTCAATCTCTGAAAGTCCTGAACTGAACCAAAGAGCGCACAATTATGGAGAAAGGATAAACTTTATCCTTATAAATATAAGGATATATATATATATATTATTTGTTTGTCTCTGGCACAATACAGAGCGCATGCGCCATAATACTTTGTCGATTGTCGCCAGTGTCAAGTTGTGAGTAGTGTCGTTAACCGGTTGCTGTCAAGTTTTTTAACTACTGATTGCTGATATCCTGAGAAAGATTCCAAACTTTATACTCTGCGGATTACAAAAATTAGGTGAGTTCATCCTTGAATCACTAATCTACAAATTTCATCATTAAATTGAGAACTAGACTCAAAATTATTTATTTCATGTTCGTTACAAAAAGTGAGGTTATAAATATAAAGAAAATAAATACAAATCTCAGTACGGTACCCTTTTTTTAAAATATTTTATCACGACATGTTTCGGTCATTTATGCCATTATCAAGTGATATTCTTCTTTTTTTTAAAAAAAAAGGGTACTGAGATTTGTATTTATTTTCTTTATATTTATATTACAAGTAGCCCTATACAGGAAAGAGATAAAGTGAGGTTATCCTTGTTCAGGAATAAGACCTTAGCGTACTGTGGATTTATTTCACTTCCTAAACGATTAAATATCATAATTATACAATAATATCATAAACATATTCCATGATACATTATATAAGCGGAGAGAATCGGCTTTTGTCAGGTTGAGCGGTTTGAACTCTTGTGTCACTACACTAGCAGTCTACACTTATATGATGGTAGTCTGAAGCGGTAAAGATTGAATTCTAAATAATTCAAGAGGCAATATTTACTATTATGGGTGAAATATCCGCTGTGACAAGAACACAAGATATATTGATTAATACGAAAATAGAGCTTATACTGATGGTACAAAATTACACTTTGATGACTTTTGGGTTTAAGGATACCGGTAGGTCTAACGAAACTGTACCCGTAAATTGAGAATTCCATCTTTATATCTTCATGTTTTCGGTAGCCTAGAGCTGTGTTGTAGCTTACAACAAGCCAATATCAACATCAACAAATTTTGAGAATAAACTTGACATTAGAAACTGTTCAATGTACAAGCACAAAATATTATGACCTCCTTATTCGGACAGTGTTGAAGGTGACCAACACTTGGTCAGAAACGCGTCCCAATAATACGAGTCTATACAGCTGATTTTGAGCCTCGAACCTATCTTTTCAAATACACATGACACAGTTCAAATGGGAAACAAAGTCAACAATATTTTTGTGAATCACAAATTGCATAATATTGAAGCTGCGTTTACACCAAAGTTATTAAGAAAATGTTCATTTTTCCGTCCTTATAGATTCTATTACCCGTCAACCGGGGTGGATTTGAACAGCGGGGTGAGTTTGAACACAAGGACCTTTCGTTTTCGTTCGATATCAGATAAACTGTTCAACATATAGAGTCGATCTTGGTTTTATAAAATCGATTTTTTCCCATAGAATCGATTTTCACAATCGTTATATCATTTAGGTCGACTATTCCACTGCCTTCACGATTTCAAGCTTTCAAATGGTTGGTCCTTTTTCAAGTTGCCTTGAAACTTTTATATACAGACAATATTTCAAGAGAAGCTATCAACATTAATCTAATATATTTGAATAAAGCATTTTTTCATCTTTCAGAATATGTAAATAAAAATGTTTTGAGAATCTTATATTTTACGCAATGAACGTTTTCTCCAAAGTCTGTCATTTGTGGGGTGGAATTGAACAGCGACCAGCTGTTGCCTTTTGTTGTGTTTAACCCGGTTGCACAAAAGCCGTTTGAATTTTAACAGTAATTAATTCAACCAAAATAAACCAGAGAAGCCTTTTTTGATAATACGGCTTTTCTGATTGATTCTCGTGGAATTAATCATGATTAAAATTCAACCGGCTGTTGTGCAAACTGCACTTTGTGTAAAATCTCGGAAGTTCTAACCTATAAATGATGTTTGGTGAATTTGACAAACCACTCTCTGTCTCAGACAGCACCGTATCGCGCATGCGTTAGCAACGAGGTTTTCCCGTTCCATTCAGTCAGATCTTGAATGTAACGTTCTTTGTGATGATGGTTACCGAGCACTGTAACTGGAGCCAATCGTCATTCTATTTGATGAAGATATATTATCAATGATGATTTATCGTTAAATTCAATATAATAATCAATATATTATCATTTTATTCAATAAAAGAGAGAGTACTTTGAAAATATAATTAATAAAATATAACAGTTGTTATTTAACTGATGTTAAAAGATACTATAACTAAGTCAGCATATTGTCATTTCAAAACAAAAACCGAACCCTCAACCTCTCCTTTTACATTTAAAACATCAATAAACATAACTATTTGAAAAACCTCTAATCCCTTCCAGCATATTGCAATTTCAAAGCAAAATCCTAACCTATCTTTCCACCTTTGAAATATCAAAAAGCATAATTCTACCTTGATCCTAGCCAGTAGCGGCTCGTGATCTTTTAGCTTGGGGGTTCAACCTCATGATCTATTGGGGAGAAAGGTCAAGAGGATATAGAGTATTGAGCATAATCAAGTGTAAAGGTAATCAATAATGATTTTGAGGAATTACCTCCCAAAGATTAAGCATATTTTCTACAAATATAGATTTTTTGTCATGTTCATATTTTTCTTGTTTAATTTTTACTTTGGGAGTTAATCTACCATCATGTTTTATTTTACACCTATCCTCAATATTAATAATGTTTGTCTTTAACATATACTGAACCTTATTCATATTTCTTCATCAAAATGCTGTTACGGTACCTAACACAATAAATTATATTCATACTCTCACTAAAACAAAATGGACATACTAGAAATACTCACGAATACACGAACCACACTAGAAATTACTAGTCTATATTCTTCAACATGCAAAAAAATTTATATAACAAAGAATGCAGTGAAATCTATCACAACTGTATACAGTGTATACCCAAAACCGTAACATATAACCTCGAAACTGTCACGCTTTCTACTTCTTTTTTACCGCTTTTTTACTGTTTACTGCCACCAAATTTGAATTTATTGGTTATGTTCAAGATGGCACTGCTACTGAATCCGTATCACGAATACTCACGATTCATTCCGAGGTTTACCGAATGCTTCACTTGCCTCGGCTAGGTTCGGCTACTCTCGGATGACTTCATGGAAACGTGGTTCAGACAGGATTGTGAACCAAATCCGTGCTAGTAAAGTAAACCGATTCCCCTCCTCTGTTCCACTACCTCACCCAGCCCTGTTTTTGGGTTCACATCTGGGAATGAACACTGTTTTCCACCACCACCTGTCTCGTCATACCATTCGGTGCTGTTTCAAGCAAGCCCCTCTGATACCGGCCACAAAACATCAACGTTAAGTTTACATAGATGACAAATTTCGTGATTTAATTTCATGAGTATAAAATAAAAAATATAATTTATGAGTAGAATTCATCATTCTATACGAGTTGGTTCAATTCTGAGGGTTCAATGAACCATTGAACACATAGGACGAGCCGCCACTGATCCTAGCCCTTTCTAGCATATTGCAATTTTAAAGCAAAAACCTAACCTAACCTTATGGAACATTATTAAATATAATCCATAAAACCTAACCACTAACACCTTCACATTTAATAATTTAGATTTCAAAGCAAAATCCTAACCCCCTAACCTATCCTTTCACATTTGAAACATCAAAAAACATAACTCTAACTGCACCCTAGCCCCTTCTAGCATATTGCAATTTCAAAGCAAAAACCTAACCTATCCTAATAACACATTATTAAATATAACCTGAATAAAACCTAACCACTAACCCTTTCACATTTGATACTTTAGATTTATTTGTCATCTTTAGAACAAAAAATAATCATGTGGTTCATTTCTTGAACATGTTCACAAACATGTGGTTCATTCCATGAACATGTTCACAAACATGTGGTTCAAAGCAAAATCCCAACCCCCTAACCTATCCTTTTACCTTTTAAACATAAAAAAATATAACTAAAAAAACCTAACCTAAATAAAACTAACCCCTAACTCTTTCACATTTGTTGAACGATAGACAAGGATAGCAACACCATTGCAAATCGTACACTACCATTATAACGTGAACCTCACTATAGATACTCAAAGAGTACTTTTGAATAACTATGTTATAACTGTGACTGTTGCTGGCTGTTACTCTGTTTCTGAGACAAAGAGAAGCTGCTTGAATTTGAAGACACTTTTGAAATAAATTTTCTTTGGAAATTTGTTCCAAAAAACTCGTGGTGTTAGCTCTACAGCTGGCACAACATTCTTTTGGCCTGAAATTGAAGATTCATCAATATTGTCGATCAGGCTGATATCCCAACCTCAAAGTGCTCCCAACCCCAAAAAGGGACAGACATATATTTTTAATGTTAAATTTGGCAATTATAATATTAATTTATAGTTTGATAATAATTTTGTGTCTCTAAGGCCCTATATATTTTTCAATTTCATAATGATTCATAGTCCTACAAAATCATGAATTTTCTTCAATTTGCCGTAAATGTTTCAAATGATCTAATTATTTTGGTAGTGACTTGCATAATTATCTTCATTCATAAGCTACTTGTTTAAGGATAACGTTTTAGAGGTGATAGATTGAACATTTGATCGTTTTTACAGGTGAATAATCCATATTTTATTATGTGTTCAAACTCAACCCTTTGCTGGGTGAGATTGAACAGTACCATTTTTCTCTTTTTTTGAAAAAAATAAACTTTTGGTGGCTTTTATGTTATATGTATCATAAAGTACACTAAATTCGGGTACTTTTTGGAAAAAAACATAAATATTGATAAAGTATTAAGAAAGTTGTGATCAATATAACAAAAAAAAGTGTTCAAAGTCACCCCGGTTGACGTACGGTAGTGCCTTTGGAAATCTGAAGTGATCTGTGATTGAGGGATACACAGGGATTTTCACAATTAACAATAATGACTACAAAAGTATGTATAATGAGGAAACTTGAGAAGTACTTATTAATAAATCACTCGAGTAATACATTTTTAGGTGAGAAAAAACAGCTGAACTCAACTATTTTTATGTACAGAATTTATATGAATTTAATATTGAGTCCTATAATTTAATGACTGGATCCACTTTCCAAAAAGTATGTAAAAACTTATCCCGAATTCAATTGAATAGACTTGAGCTGTGCCTGATGTTCGCCTAAACATTTTTATGATTCTGACCGGCTGTGTTTTAACTTAGCATATTAGGTACTTTTACCCTCTTGATAAAGTTATTATATCTTGATATATAGTGACTGTACATCTTAATACCTTACCTTATGAGCTCTCAAGGAAAAATTCAATCCTCTCCCAAGAAGTTTTGCTTGAATGGCCACCCTTCTTCGAGCAGTGGTGAGTTTTGGCCTCTAGTGACCTACGTGAGTTCCACTCCTGGCTTTTTTGTAGGTCCTTCCGCTGAAGAAGGGGTCGCCAAATTGCCTCTAGGGCACCTGGTCACCCTCGACTCAGCCTCTTGACCCGCATTTGTGCCTGGAGTTTCATCCATCTCTGGTCTCTTGGGTTTTTCTTTTTGCCCCTCCGAAACTGCCCTGATGAAGCAGATCCCGTGGGTTTGAAGGCAAGGCAGCTTCTGGAGTGGCTTGGGGTCCCTTTTAGTCGCCTCCTATGACAAGCAGGGATACTGTGGGTAAATTCTGGTTTTAAACACATTCTTGAGTACGATGTTCGACTCAAAGCTCCCCCAACCCACAGGGAGCTTCTTGGTAAATTTTATTATATTTTTCAATCTGAGACATTGCCGTGTTTGAGATAATGCCGTTATTAACTGCAACCGACCAAGTCATCTAATAAAATGGAAGGATACTAGTGTTCAATATTTCTAATCAAACTATCATAGTTTTACATTGTAATTAGTGTATCACAGTTGGCCTGTAGAAATAGATGAAAATGAATAAATACTTTAGTTAGATTTTCTATTGTAATATTATTGCAATCAGTGTATCTAGTGGACTCCAGAGATACTCCATTATCACAGTTGGCCTGTAGAAATAGATGAAAAATTTATAAATACAGTAGTTTAACAGACTGACCTAAATAAAATCAAATCATTTATTTGCCATACAATAAATACAAATTCAAAACAAATAAAAGAAAATACATAATTTTATAATTAAAAGTATAAAATAATAAAATGAAAAGTAAGCATAAATAATACCACAATCATAATTAGATAGGTACTTTTCAAGTGTAATTTGGCATCACCAGCAAAAGGAATTGAGCCTCGCCCGCTGGTGAGAGTTGCAATCAGTTAGTTATGCTTGAATAAATTTGTTACATTGGTTGTTTCCTGGTTTTATACAATAATAGAGAAAAAAATAATCCACGCTTTAAAATTTGTTTCAAAAAATTAGATAATGCTTTCAATTGAAAAAAATTAGTTTTATATTATCCATTTTTTTAGTATTTTGTAATTAATTCTTGCTTCCAGATCAAAAGACAATTCATTTATGAATCTTGTACATATATAAATAAGCTGTCTTCTAACTACTGTTAGTTTTGTTTTATACATTTTGTATTTATAGGTTGTATTTGGTCTAAAATCGTATTGAACTATATCATTAATTAAAAATTTGTTTTTATACATAATAATATATTTTGCTAAATCTTTCAAGTACAATTACCTCACAGTCATCACATTAAATTCTTCGAATAGATATAGATTATAGATATCTAGAATCTAGGTAAATGAATCATAATATTTCATGCAATACATCAACTGAGCATTATTATTTGGTAAATAAATACACATGTCGTGTAAGAGTACAATGGAAAAATGCTGTTTCTATTTCGGTGAAACTAAGGGATGCAGAATATGATGAAACAGCAGTGATAAGAGTGATAACCAGGCCGGGGAGCTTAACGGGCGGCGCGGGGAAAGCTTATTCGTCTCTCAGTGGAAAAGCTCCCAGCCAGCTTTTCTACGGAGCGTGTGCATTTTCCGCCGCCGATGGCAGGGAGCGGTCGATGGGGGTGAAAGTGCGCATGCGTGGAGGGGGCGGGTGGGCAAGATAGAGGGGTAGGGGTTTAGGGGGGTGGGAGGCTCTGCAGCCAAATCATCCCCCTGTGCGTTCAGTAGGCAAGCAGCCCTTAGTGAGTGCGGGTGGTTAGAGGGATGCGACCCTCTCGGAGGTATGGAGGCATCCAGCACTTGTTCAGCTACCGCAAAGTCTCCGGCCACCAGGTGAGATCCGAACCCATCAAATCGCACATCGGTTGTCTAGTTCTAACAGCAGTTACTAACCACAGTATCTTGTTAGAATTGAAAAAAATGTTTGGGAAATTGGTTAAAGGTACAGGCATCCATTGACTAGATAGTGACATTTTTTCTATTTCTCATAATATCACAAAAATCAATACAAGACTAAAAAATATACACCATATGATAATGAATTCATTTTACAAAATAATACATCAGACACTAAAGCAAATGTTTGGATGATTGGGTAACGATACAGGCATCCATTTAGTAGAAAGTGACATTTTTTCTATTCCTTATAACATCACAAAAACCAATACGAGACTAAAAAATACACACCATACGACAATGAATTCATTTGACAAAATAATACATCAGACACTAAAGCAAATGTTTGGAAGATAGAGTAACGTTACAGGCATCCATTGAGTAGATAGTGGAATTTTTCTATTCCTCATAGGGCCTACATCACAAAAAACCAATGCAAGACCATAGAATGTACACTATAATAATAATGAATTTATTTTACAAAATAATACATCAGACACTAAAGCAAATGTTTGGGAGATTGGGTAACGATACAGGCATCCATTTAGTAGAAAGTGACATTTTTTATTCCTCATAATGTCACAAAAATCAATACAAGACCATAGAATATACACTATAAAATAAATAAATCATTTTAGAAAATAGAACATCAGAGACTAGGTACTTCCCCAAAGAAGTAGCTTGAGCTTGGGGAAAAATATAATAACTTCTATCATCAAGGCGAGAGCATATAGATCAAATTTTCCACCATACAATATTATCAAATGGTTATAAATAACATGTAGACCGCTCTGGCACTCCATCAAACAAAATACATAATTTTTTTCAAGTAATTAGGATACATTACAGGCATCCATACAGAGACAGTGACATAATATAATTCATCATAGTAATTTTCTTAAAATGTAATTTTCAAACAGTTGAAAACATGATTTTTTATTATTTTTTTTTCAATTCCAATTTCATTTATTGTCATTTAGAATATTCAAGACATATTACAAACTCTTTATAATATGACATATCATTAAAAATATACGGTAGTTAAATAACATAGCCTAATTACTCATACATATGCTTGAATAAAATTAAAATTAAATAACTTTGTTGAAGTTCTGACACTGTGTTACTTGTAAATATTGAAAAAAACATTTACTTAAAATATTGAAATTGAAAAAACACTTACTTTTGTTGGAGTATTGAGGAATGCATTTCACCTCAATCAGCCTCTGATGAAGCTCCTCTTCAGGAGTGAAATGCATTCCTCAATACTCCAACAAAAGTAAGTGTTTTTTTAAATATTTACAAGTAACACAGTGTCAGAACTTCAACAAAGTTATTATATAGTGTTTCGTCATGGAAAGCAACTTCAATAAAATTATATATAAAATCTAGGCATCTCTAGCAAAAAGAAAATCTTTGCCCGCTGGTGAGAGTTTGATTGATTGATCTATGATTATAATGGATCATTCACTGAAACTCTACATTCGTCTATAAGTCCATATAAAATCGAACATAATTCAATTAAAAGATGGACTACATTACAGGTATCCATGAGAACAGTTTAATTCCCATGACATGATTATTTCTCATTAGTAGATCCAGAATATATATCATGCAGATTGGATCATGTAATATCCAGTTGTAGATTGATAATAATATGATATATGATGATGATAATAGTATGATCAGTGATTCATACATTGCAGATAGTTATGGAAAAAGCTTCATAATAATTTTTATACTCTTATTTTACATCACAATACACCAGGTTTAGGTAGGAATTCATTTTAACTGAATGAAGTCCTTTCAAACCTTCAATCTATTGAAGTAATGAAGATAAGTCCATATAGATCCTCAAGTTCAATTTACTGAAATTCAAATTGGAATATTCTTTATCCCTTCAAGTATTAACAATGAAACATGAAAAAACAAATCGATATTATGGAATTCCTCCACAAAGACTAATCGTCTGCGTGTGGAGGAGCATATTGCAACAATCATCAAGACTAGATCAAGTTATCTCATGTCAATGTCAATATAGGCTACATTTTATGTGAAATGAAAAAAGTTTTGTCAATAATTATTTAGACTATATGAGTTGAAATTGCGTTTAAGATACCGGTACTGTTCAAGTATTATTTTTAAAATACACAAGCCAAAGAAATATCTAGAATCTGCAAAATTTTTTCATTTACCGGGTAGAAAATTTCAAAAAAATCTTATAAATGTCATCCAAATTAGTTAAAAGAGATATCACTTCAATATAATAATCGTTCAATTTATTTTTAGTGTTTGTTTCAAGTTCTATTCCTTCCAACCAGAGTTCAGCCCAGCTTTCCAATGAATTTCAGTTCTCCTGGGCAGAAAAATAATACCATTGGTTCTTATGAGCGTGTTTACATATCATATATAAATGTTGTCAATGTGTGAACACTTCCATAATAACCAATATAGAATTTTTTATACCCAGGAGAGTAGAAATTCAATGTAGCAGCTAGGTAGTTTTTAATCAAATTCAACAACAATGTTTTGAACCACTATACTGTTGAAATCGTGATGCATTTCAAAGATCCTACAATACTTACCACACTAGAGATTGCATTAAAATAATACCATTGGTTCTTATGAATCAATTGGTTCTTATGAAATTCCGAAAGCAGAGCTTTACGCTGCGGAATACCATGATTCAATGTAGCAGCTAGGTAGTTTTTATTAAAATTCAACAACAATGTTTTGAACCACTATACCGTTGAAATCGTGATGCATTTCAAAGATCCTACAATACTTGACCACACTAGAGATTGCATTAGCTGATTAATATCATCTTCTCTCCTACCATAAACAAAGATAAATAAACTGAATAATTAGTAATACTAGGTACAATAACAGGCAGCTCTGCAAGGAACTTTTGTAATTCTACTAACATTCCTGGTTATCATTGTATATTTGCATAATTATTAGTATTACTACAACAGGCAACTTAGTAAGGAACTTTTATATTTCTACTAACGTTCCTGAATTTCATTGTTTACTATTTACTCATGAATTATTCCCATCACAATTATGAATATACGGTATCTTTGTTACTGTTGTTATTAGAATCAGATTGCTATAATTCCAATGTTTTGTTTAATGAAAATATGGAAGCAGGATATCAACTTTATAGAATTAACAGGATTTACAGAATTAACACAGTTTATGAAACAGTGTTCAGAGAATGAGCTAAACACTGTGAAATATTGTCAATTCTACACAGTGTTCACGGTTGTAAATTATTGAGCTCTACTAGTTTGGATTCACAATAAATAGACTTGGAAATCATTAAATTGGGTTTTAATTCGAAAATCATGATTCATTATGTATATTTATTTATTTTCCTAAACAATTTGACAATCACCACTGAGTCTGATGAGCCACATATAAGTTTTACATAAATAAAATAGCATTGTACATAAATCAACATAATAGAAAACTAAATTATGATGAATAAATACAGTAATAATGCGGATTAAAATAAAAACAAATAATAGAAATAGAATAAAGAGAAAAAATTGAAACAAAAATGTAATACAGCTTCTGATCTTCATGCAAAACACATTACTGTAGCTCTTAATTAATTATTATAAAAAAATAGGCACAAGAAACACAACTTCTACTCATTATTATGTGAATACCTATGAAAATATCGTACATCCTGAATATTATCATCAACCATAAAAATGGGACAATATTATTAACTCCTCACTTATAAAAAGGATAGTATTTATTTCTGTTGAAAAATTATCAATAGAATCCCATGAAATATGGATTACTCTCAAGGTATTTCAAAAGGATTATATATGAATGTTTGAGAAGTAGATATGTACAATGAATAAATAATTTTCAATTTATTCCTGATTTTTGATAGACTGTCATTAATTACATCAATGAAATATCATGATGAATAATGTCAATGCATGGTCTCCATGAACGCCTATCTAAATTTTGCCAAGACATTGAATAATTTAGCAAATTGAGATCTACCTTTTGGAAACGAGATGAAAATTTGATTAGTATCATGAACATAGAATGATAAAGATCAGGAATGATGCATTTGTTATAAATTTCTTCTTAAAATCTTCTTCTATTCAATGAATTTTCAACAGATATGCTGGTAATAACAACGCCAACACATTTCCTTACGAATTCTTAAACACATTCACGTTTTGCAAATGAAACGAAATTTTGACTGATAACATCTTCAAGCTTTGCAGACAATACAGCGTGAATTCAGGGAGTGGCTTCCTGAAATTAGTAAAAGAATGCAGAAGCCTTATAAGTGTTTTTTGACTGCTATATACATATTTACTCATACGTACCACATACTGCAATGTACCTACTATATATAGAAACAAGTAGTAATCAGGTATGCACATGAGCTTGCTAGTTCCTGTGCGTGCGTGCATGTCTTTGTAGTGTGAGTGTCAAATGTTTACTGAACTTATCAGAAGTCTTAGAGCACCTTCACATGCAACCTTGTTATTCTACTTGGCATTTTTATGTTGGATTTAGAATTTCTCTAAAGAAATGAATTTGGCTATTTTATAGACCTGCAAAAAGTTTCAGCTGAGGTTTATTTTTGAATCGTAAGGATCTTCTCTCACTAGTTCAATTCGATTTCTTTATTCCAGTATAAAAACACTGTACAAAATAAAATAGAATAATCATAAAATTAGTAAATTTTTTACTAATTATTTCCCCGCATGAACTGCTGATCCGTGCGCGGGAAAAGATTATCTAATCTATATACAGGTAACAATTGTGTAAAAATAAAATCGATAACTTAAAATTAGATAGGAAATAAAATATCATATTAATTTAAGTTTGCCTATAAAAAGTATGTTGAATAGTCAGACTGTATCATCGACAATATACACAGCACAAGTACCCTACTCATAGAATACTTCATGTTCTGGTGAGCTATCTGAACTATGATAATTTGTAACTATTAAGGAAAGTCAAGAATTATTAATAATTCATGAAATACAGCAACCATCGAATTCTCTATAAAAAATATAAACTGATGGTGCAGAATGCTTGATTGGAAATAGATTTATTCTATTATTCCTCTGTGGTTATCAAACTTAAAATGAGATAGGAAATAAAATATCATATTAATTTAAGTTTGGCCTATAAAAAGTATGTTGAATAGTCAGACTGTATCATCGACAATATACACAGCACAAGTACCCTACTCAGTAGAATACTTCATGTTCTGGTGAGCTATATGAACTATGCTAATTTGTAACTATTAAGGAAAGTCAAGAATTATTAATAATTCATGAAATACAGCAACCATCGAATTCTCTATAAAAAATATAAACTGATGGTGCAGAATGCTTGATTGGAAATAGATTTATTCTATTATTCCTCTGTGGTTATCAAACTTAAAATGAGATAGGAAATAAAATATCATATAAATTTAAGTTTGGCCTATAAAAAGTATATTAAATAGACAGACTGTATCAACGACAATATACACAGCACAAGTACCCTACTCAGTAGAATACTTCATGTTCTGGTGAGCTATATGAACTATGCTAATTTGTAACTATTAAAGAAAGTAAAGCATTTTTAATATTTCATAAAATAGGCCTACAGCAACCATCGAATTCTCTATAAAAAATATAAAATGATGGTGCAGAATGCTTGATTGGAAATAGATTTATTCTATTATTCCTCTGTGGTTATCAAGTTTATAATTAATTTTATACGGTAGCTATCAAGTTCAACTTCTGAATGTGTAAGGCGTTCATGTAGAGTTTCAACTTACACCAAGTTTAAAAGTTATTTCAAATTAGATTTTATTCTTCAACAACTAATTACTAGAATGGATAGAGATGTATTGTACTGTATAGGTGTAAAGATGGAAGATATTATAAAAAATTGCCGTTAACCAACTGCTGGGATATTATTACTGATATAATAATTATCTAAAATATCCAATGAAAGCTTAACATAGAATGTTGAGTTAATCATTATACAGCATCCTGTATAATTCTCAATAATTGACTTGAAGTTGTCTGTATATTATATTATATGAATTATTGTTGAACAATTAGTATGTTCATAGTAGGTACCTTATTCTATTCAATTTTATGATTTTCTTTTATATACAGCCCATCGGCAATGGAAAAATGCGTTGAAATACGCGTGTATATAGAGGCTAATTTTATAATGGTTACAGTATATTAAGAATGATTTGCATTATACCTGCGTATAAAAGCTTATTTTATAATGGTTACAGTACCTACATTATAGACCTTCCATTTCCGTAAATATTCACCATAAAAATTTCTCATGCAATAAGTTTGTTCAAACTTTAGGCCTATGAATTTATCTCTTTTAAAGCTGACTTTCCTCATGATTATGAAAAAGAAACTAGGCACTTAGAAACTTGCTAACCTCAGATAAAAGTTACAAAAATACTAAAATTAATATTAATATTTTGAGGATACTGTAGGCCTACGTAAAGATCTCGGAAGTCTTGAAAGTTTGAGACTTTTTCTTGAAGTTATTAAGTAGCCTACTGCTCGTAAAATATATGTCCAGCTTGGCTTTCAGTATAGAAGATACTGATTTGCTAGGCTTTTAGGATTATAAATCAAAGAATAGAAAATTATTCATATCTCTTCCTTGAGTCGGTAAAGTTATAATGGGGTTTTCAAATTTATAGGACTCTCTATTGATTGAATGCAATCTCATTCAATTTGATTTTCATTCTCACTTAAACAATAATGCAATCAGAAATCAACAGATCTTATAAAATAATAAATAAAATATAAATCTTGGTAACCTTTTAAATTATTTTATCACAACATGTTTGACATTAATGTCCGAAACATGTTGTGATAAAATAATTTAAAAGGGTACTAAGATTTATATATTTTTTTATATTAAAAGTAGCCCTAAAGGAAAAATACTCATTAAATATAATTATACTCATTATTTCCTAATGAACTATCACTCAGTCAGGTAATTACAGTGTTAGATTAGCAATTTTGGATAGTTTTTATATAGGCTAAATATCTTCCTACTTCCCAATGAACTATCACTCAATTCAGGTAATATACAGTGTTAAATTAGCAATTTTGTTCTATAAAACTATAAGTTCTTTAAATCTTTGGAAACTTGAAAAATTTATTCGAATTTTTATCTGTTACAGTGTGAAAAAAGCACCAGGATCTTAATATACAGTGTTAGATTTGCAATTTTGTTCCATAAAACTATAATTTATTCAAATCTTTGGAAACTTTGAAAATATTTTTTAATATTTTTGGCGGTTAAAGTGTGTAAAAGCACCAGAATCTTAATATACAATGTTCGATTTGCAATTTGTTCAATAAGATTTCATAAAGCTCTTTACAATTCTTTGGAAACTTTGGTGTTAGATTTGCAATTCAGTTTAATAAGACTTTATAAAGCTCTTTACAAATCTTTGGAAACTTTGAAAATATATTTGCATTTTTTTCTGTTGCAGTGTGAAAAAAGAACCAGGATCGGAACCGTCCAGTCCAGCAGAGGCTCTGAGCCCAGACAGTGGAGTTCTGCGAACACAAGGTAGGACTTAATTACAATCAAATTTTACAAAATATAACAATTATTACTAATACAATATGTATAGTACAATACAAGATACGGTACTATCCGGTTTTATATCAGCCATACCGACATCAATCTCTAATTATCTATTCATTTGATTTGTTGTATCAGTAATACAACAACTATTGTAATACAAAATTACAATTCAATTATAATTCGCTATATAAACAATTCAATTACAATAATGTACTGTAGATCACAGTTGAGGTCCTTTGATGACTGAACGTCTCAACCTGATTTCACACATAGTACTGTATCTGTATCAGAGACAATGAGAATATAACTATCATGAGTTCTAATGGGAGTATTCCCACTCAACTCAGCCCAGCGAGTATGAATAGCCCCATTCAAACTTAAGGGAATGATATTCTCTGTACCGGATACGTTCACTGATACTGATATGTGGGAATCCTTCTTAATGGAGAATAGTTGATATCTGTACTAAAGGCTGATTTTCGGTACCGTACTGATTTTCTTCAGGTACTGTAGGTTCTTCATTATGAGTTTGAATACAGTTAAACTGTGATAAATAATCTCAACATTTATACTGAATATTTATTTGCTTTACTGATAAACAATTTTGATAAAATTCGTCGGATGACTTCAATTCACATAATTTACAAAAAAAACTTGGAAGAGAAATAATCTCTGGAGTAGTTAGTGGGAAACATTGACCCACAAAAACTTTGACTTGAAAAATGTCTGTGATCGTGATCTTAATTTTTTCGTTGTTGGTTATCCATCTTGTCTTCACTATTGAATTTTGTATAAATTTAAAGTGAAAAAAACACTCACATTCTTTGATGTGGCGACGTCCGTTTCGTGCTGGTATTTCACATTTTCAAGCCAAACAGAAACTCTGTCCTATCTCTGAGTTTCTGTTTGGCTTGAAAATGTGCAACACCAGCACGAAACGGACGTCGCCACATCAAAGAATGTGAGTGTTTTTTCTCTTTAAAGTTTTACAAAATTTAATAGTAATAATTAAATTTTTTGTGTTTTTTCGTTTGGAGAGCTTGAAGGACGTTCCATTTGGGACAAAATTAAGTTTATCCACACTCTTAACAACGGTTACATTTATAAAGATCAGGTGTACAGTCCTTGACTACATAGGACTGAAAATAATATAAGTACTATAATATAATATAGTAGTGTATAGTCCTCCTTGTCTGAGTTCTGGTTTATCATTAAGCTTTATTTTTCTTATCCTGTATAATAGATATATCAATTACAAAAGTTTATTTCAATTAAAGACGGCAGAATGAATTTACGCACAGATATGATTGAACATTTTAATTTCATTAAGCTAGTCAAACGTTGCTTAGCACCTTTGTTGGAATAATACCATCCTACTCATCCTACCTATCTCTTCCAATATCTAGATGTTTTTTTAAACTTTAAACTACCCTTCAGACAGTAGCCGACGATAATTCCTATCTTTCAAAGTACCGTTACACATCAATCGAAAGTTGAACTCGATTGGCGGGGGGGGGGGATTGTGGAGAGACAGAGAGGGTCTCTCCAGTAATTGGAAGTTGTTTTCCGTGGAGTCTGGAGGGTAAGTCCCTATATACTGGAGAACTGGAGAGAATTTCGGTCCAGGAAGAAGAGGCAGCAAACATATCTGCGAGCGAGTAGAGGAAAGCAGTATTATTTCTTTGATGGCTCTTTGCTGCTTTGCAACTGAACGATCCGGTTTCAAGAACTAAACGGCAGTTCTCTCCTTACCGGTTGTAAGCCCCCCACTCTGTCACTGCAGATAGGAAACTCACCGGATGGATACACCTGGTGGAAATTGTTGCTGAGATTCGTTCTTCAGATTTAGTGGGGAATCAGGAAGATACAGTAGTTTCAGTTTGATGAAATGTATCAGTTAGAAGGAACGTATTTTTTTTTAGTTGGATAGAGTACTTACGAGTAGGGTAACTATTTACGATAGAGTACTTAATTAGAACGTATTTAGTTGGATAAATTGAAATTGAAATTGAGAGTGTAGGTCTTCTTTGAAGTTGAAAATAAGTTTCAACGATTCAAAAGATTTCAAAGATTCTTCGAAAATTGAAAAGCTATAATAACACTGATATCGGTTGGTGACAATATGATAAAAATAAATACTCAAAAATAATTCACATACTCAAAAATAATTTGAGTATGTGAATTATCACATTCTAAGGGCCAAGTCACACGAAGCGCTTTAATAAGTTCATTCAAAAATAAGTTCATTCAATGCAATAAATCAGTGGTCGCCAAACAGTCGATCGCGAGCTACCGGTAGCTCGTGGGGTGGTTTTTGGTAGCTCACAGAAATGCTTGGGTTGTCAACCATGCATTGAGAAACATGGCTACAAAATTTTGCATTTCTCACAGATATAACTGAGAAGTTGAATGATTTAAATTTGCAGTTTCAGGGAAAGATAAGGACATCGGTGGAATGATTTGAACTGTAAAATCGTTTTCCAAGGAGCTTGAGATGTGGGAAAAGAATGTCGTCCAGTTTGAATATAAACACTTTTCCAGTCTGAAGAAAATCAATGACGAGAAAAATCCTTCACAGCACCTCAGCATAACCAAGAATACGTTACAATTCAGATTTGAGACAACAGTTTGATCAACTATTTCAAGATTTTAAAAGCATATCGAATATGGCACAATTCGTCAACTCTCCTTTTCTAGAGATCGATGCAGAAGATTTTGCAGCTTGTGTTGTAAAACATTTTGGTGGAGATCAGGCTTCAGTTGAAATGGAATTTGTGGATTTTTAAAATGATCTTGTCTCTCAGATCACTTTCCACAACTGGAAATATTTGGCCTCAAGTCCCCAAAGAAAAAATATCCAATTATTATTCAAGTTGCATTGAGGTTGAAAGCTATGCTCAGCTCTACCTACTTGTGTAAATAATCTTTTTCAAGTATGAAATTCATAAAAAAATCGATATAGGGACATGTTTGGGACAACTGCATCAGAATGGCGGCTACAACGTCAAGAAAATACTTGATCGCCAAAAAGAGTTCCACTGCTCTCATTGAAATGTAAATTTCAACTTTTGTTATACTTTTGCTATGAGATTAGATTTCAACACTAGAAATGTATCTTTATAGGCGATAAAAGATACTTTCTTTATTCTAATATTCCTTGGTAGCTCACTAGAAGATTTATATTTATTGGCATTTCTCTTAATGTTTAAATGTCTATATGTTTATATATTTATATGTTGCGCATTTACGGCGAAACGCGGTAATAGATTTTCATGAAATTTGACAGGTATGTTCTTTTTTAAATTGCGCGTCGACGTATGTACAAGGTTTTTGGAAATTTTGCATTTCAAGGATAATATGAAAGGAAAAAGGAGCCTCCTTCATACGCCAATATTAGAGTAAAAATCAGACTATAGAATTATTCATCATAAATCAGCTAACAAGTAATTACACAGATGTGTGGAAAAGCCAGTCTATTACTGTATTTCTATAAGGACTATAGTTTCAATCAAAGACATTAAAGAGGTATGCATCTTTAAGCTGGGTTTACACCACAAAGTTATTAACAAAATGGTTATAACTTAATCCTTATAGATTCTATTAGATTGAACGGAAGTTGACAAACACATACTTTGCATTTCAAGGATAATATAAAAGGAAAAAGGAGCCTCCTTCATACGCCAATATTAGAGTAAAAATCTGATTTTTATTTCTGTGTGTGGCCAGCTCACAGATCTTCTCCCATAAGGATTACATGTAAACTTTGAAGGAAAGAGTCCTGAAGTCGGATGTCATGTTCATCATTATGTCATGTTCATCATGTGTATGATAAGTTATGTTCAATCTACTATAATCTAAAAGGATTGAGTTATTAACATTTTTTAAATAAATTTGGTCTAATCGCAGCTTTAAGGTCGTTGGTTTCAATATTTTGTTTTACAGTCATGGTATTATTATGCTTGCCCATCAGTATCAATATTCTCACATTCGAAAAAACTAATTTAATAGGTGAATAAAAATAAACAAATGAACTAAATAATGCTGGAGAAATTATAATATTTTTTATTCTAAAAAATCAATTTTCATCAGATAGAAAGATCATCACGGAACTGGATGAATAATTATATCATATGAAATACAAATTCAAACGTGAACTGAGTTTGTTAACATTTAAAACAGTTGACATCTGGTACTTGTGGATGAGAATACTACGTGAGGTCTACTGTTCACAGAACTACTAGTGGTAGGAGGTTAAAGCTATGATGATGTCAATGTCTCTGTGTGGACTATTTATAAGCTTTAATTTGAATTTAATACTGGGATAAATTTTAATGCTAGCCAGTTTTGATTATTCTGTAAAACAGGTGTATGAGGAAAAGTATTTGCTGTTTCTTTCCTTCTTGCATGATATAGTTTCTCAGTTTAGTTTGATTTATATTCTGTGGTGCAGGATATTCCGTTATTATTTTCTCCCAATGTACATATGGGATGTACATATTTCTCCCATACATATGTATGGAAATAGAAATAAGAAAAAATAATTTTAGTATGTGAACTATCACATTCTAAGGGCCAAGTCACACGAAGCGTTTTCCAGGCGTTTTCAGATGAGTCGGCAGGGAAGGAAGCTTTCTGTTTGACTGATTATCAGCTGATTCTCGAACGCCTACCTAATCAGTCAATCGGAGAGCTTTTTGCCCTGCCGACTCGTCTGAGAACGCCAGAATAAATGCTTCGTATGGCTTGGCCCTTATATTCCTTTTTTCCAGCCTTTCCATATCATAGAGGTATTAATCTATGTAGGCATAAAATAAATACACTTACACTTGATTTCAGAATATAAATTGATGATATGTACCATACTTCAGTTTGGAACAATTCGAATTTAAATTAATTTTGGAATGACTGAAAAATATGTCGGACTTTAAAAATGTTATCTAAATTTGGGAGAAAAATTATGGTACAAGGAGTATCCTTAGTTTTTCTCTTCCAATCAGTGCTACTTTGTTAATTAAATAAATAAAATAAAATGTTATAATAGAGACTGATTTACTTGTTCAATTACTAAATCAGTACATAAGAGAACACATCATGTCCAAAACTATTATTCATTGACAATAAATATCATTTACATAAATAATATAAAATTGATGAATGATTCAATTCGCATACAATACTATGTATTGAAGAGAGAGCCTTATTCTAAAAATATAGTATGAACTAGTTGATGTCTCAAATTCCATTACATATTCTCTAGAGGTAATTCATTATTTAACGGCATCAATTCCATAAAACATTATATCATACACTTGTTTGAATTATAATGCATTGGCTTCTTGTACACCATACAAATCTTACTATGCGTACAAAAATGAATTTGAAATTCAAATGCACCAGAAAATAAAAATTCCACCGGTACTCTGCTACGTTTACACATACTACAATAAATAGTATACAGGATAATACTATAGGCTACTAGAACATAATATAGTATACAAGATTATTGACCAGTGTACTACACTGGTTGCATGCTATAGTGGAAAGAGAGATGTATTGAAAGTAGCTTCATGAATGTCAGATAATTTATTTACTGTCCTGAGTCACGGTCAATGTGCACCTGCGCCTGCGCCGTACGACCTTCGTAGTAAAGCTGAATGGAATCTCTGAATTTCGATATTCGCTGTCAAGGAAAATGAGCTGTTCAACTTTTATAGGTTCGTTATTGTGACTGAGTTTGTTTATGAGGTTCTGAGGTTGTGGATTAGGGCGATTGCGGTCATAGCATTTGAACTGATTTATTGATTATTAAGAATTTTTTTTATTGTTTGAGGCATTTTATTAATTGAACGAGCGTAGCTAGTTTTTCACTGCGATTAATACAGTCTCGAGCCGTTCTACGTTCCAGGGTATTCTGTTGGTTTGTGTATATTTATGTTCAACGATTACTTTTGATTTGTTTTATTAATGAACTTCACATTTTTATCACATATTCTTTAAACAGATCGAGTTCGTTGGCCAACGAGGTTGATGCATTCCCTCTTTTTTAGGATTTACTGTTTTTCATTTTTCTAAAAATCAACTTTCTTATTATTATCCTTAATAGAACATTAATATTTATCTACTAATTTCATAATTTTGTTTGTATTATAAATTTTTACTAATTCTATTATAAAAAAACTTAAATCCTATCAGTGAATGAAGTTTGTAAATAGTAATTATAGCACGCAACGCGCAACTAATTACTTATACCATAGAGAAACAATAGCGTAAGTAGATATCCCATGGTATAGGGAATTTATGTCGCAACTTTTACTGTTATCTCAAGCCGATTACTGTCGATTATTGTCAATTTTTACTGTTTTGTTGAGGTGAAAGTGTACGAACGGCACAATTTGAGAGACTACCAGCGTCACACAGCTGCATAGGAAAGAACTACGTGAACTATCGGCTTGGGATAACAGTAAAAGTTGCGACATAAATTCCCTATACCATGGGATATCTACTTATGCTATCGTTTCTCTATGCTTATACCCCAACACATATAATTTATAGTGGGGTGTATATTTATTCATTGAATTATCTTTGCCTATTGAGAAATCATTCGATGCATAAAACTTGATTGTTTTAATTGTTATAGTATTCTAATTTGTAATGTAATTGTTTTTGATGAATAAATTTTATTTGATTTTAATTTAATTTAACAGGATAACATTGAAAGTACATGATAAAAATGGTAGTGACTTAAGCTGCGTTTAAACCAAAGTTATCAACAAAATGTTAATAACTTAATCCATATAGATTCTACTAGCCGTCAGGCTCGCTTCGCTCGCCATATCCGTCTAGCCAGGGGGCTCCGCCCCCTGGACCCCGACTGATCGTCCAAGAATGAGATCAGCAGGCTCGCTTCGCTCGCCTGCATTTTTCATTTGGGCATTTTATCATATGTTAGGACAATCCAGTCGGGGGTCCAGACTAAACGTCTGGCCAAACGGATATGGCGAGCGAAGCGAGCCTGACGGCTAGTAATATAATATTCCCAGGATTGAAGTAGCAGTGCCCAATCAATTTTTCCGCGATAAATGCATTTAATCTTCAACTTGGTGCCAATCTAACAAAATTATTAATTTAGTTACCATTTAACAACTGTTTCGAAGAGGTACTCTCTATAGAATAAAGTTCTAGTCTATATTAACATATGGTATGGACAAAGTCAACTCAACTTAATGCCAACCTGACAAACTTATTAATTTAGTTGCCAGTTAACAACTGTTTCGAAGAGATACTCTATCTAGATTATAGTTCTATAGTAACATATGATATGGAAATTTCAATTATAATATTATTATTAAGAGATTGGGAGAAGAAGAATATACATGCTAAAAGACGAACTTCAAACCCTTAAAAACAACCCTTAGAGTTAAAATATTTCCAAAAGATTTCTTAGTGCGCCTCTAAAGGGCCAACTGAACATACCTACCAAATTTGAACGTTTTTGGTCCGGTAGATTTTTAGTTATGCGAGTGAGTGAGTGAGTGAGTGAGTGAGTGAGTGAGTGAGTGAGTGAGTGAGTCAGTCAGTGAGTGAGTGCCATTTCGCTTTTATATATATAGATTAGATTGAACATAGCTTATCATACACATTATGAACATATGTGTTGGTCAAGTCCGTTCGATCTAATATGATCTATAAGGATTAAGTTATTAACATTTTGTTAATAACTTGTTAATAACATTAAGTTATTAACATTTTGTTAATAACTTGGTGTAAACACGCAGCCTTATGATCCCGCAGACTTCTGACTTGTGTTTTGGGAGTTATCACAAGGACTGAGACCCGGTTACACAAAAGATTTTGAGTTTTAACCATGATTTAATGCCACGAGGACCAACTAGCAGGCTATTTTAAAAAGAATGCTTATCTGATTTGGTTCCCGTAGCATTCAATCATGATTATAATTTAACCGACTCTCTTGCAACCAAGTCTCGTTTGATTTCTGAATGTCTCATTTTTAGTTGAGTTCTGAATGTATTTCACTCCTGTTTGCAGACAAGATTTTTCTTAAGCGAACAGTATTGTATTCAATGATCTGTAATATCATTGTATAGTGGAATTTGTCATGTAAGTGATATCATTGAATAAAACTTGATTTGATTTGATTTCTACTGTCTTGATTTTTGATTCTGACTTTTTCTTAGTAAATTTTAGGTTCTATCGATTCTCATATCATAAAATTACAAGTTACGGATTTCAAAATCAGTACAGTAGTAGTTCATGAGCGTTTTGTCCAGCCCGAGGGACTCACTGTAGTCAACCGCACAAAACAGTCCAATGAAAATTGGAACAGATGAGTTCCCTCTCATCAACCCTTCCCCATAGACGTTGTCAATTATTCGTCAGGTTATTATAAATGAATTGATTCTCATCTATAATGAGCTGCGGACAACGTTGATCAACAATTATTTGGTCACGTTGAACTCATCTGTTTCATTTTGCATCGGACTATTTTCGGGCGGTTGATTATAAGTAAATGAATAGATTAACTGTATTCAAACTATTCAATTATTTGAATAAACCAATAATTATTCCAACAACACTGTAAAGATAATAAATTAGTTCTTTCAAGGTAAAGCGACGTATGAGTCATATTTGCAGTAAATGAGTTTTCAACAATAACAAACGAGTTTACAATGAAGCTACGATGAGTTCAGTACCTCTCACTTCATCTACTTACCTAACCTCTCACTGTCTCACACCCTCTCACTATAGTTCTAGTGTAAAACATCGGTGAGTTCAGTACCTCTCACTCTATTTCTAGTGTCAAACTAGAAACCCCGTTTCGGGGCAACACGTATCCGGGCGAGCTTCCTGTGCTTAAGAGGTTCGGGATCAGTGTCCGCCGAGGAGCGCTCGCTGGCAAGGGGTCAGTGAACCGCGCGACGGGCCCCGGACTGCAGAGGATAGGTTCGTTTTGCGGTGGCCCCCTAGCCCTTAGTAGGTGCCCCTAGCCCCTAGTCGGTGCCCCTTGCCCTTAAACCCGAGGATGGGCCATGGATGTGTTCAAGGTAGACTCACGCTCTCTCACGGCCGGGCTCGTCCGGGACCCGGAAAAACTGAGTCCGCCTCTCGACGTGTCGTTCGACGCCGGATCAGAGTTCAACCTCAGCTTCTTCGATTCGAATCCGGACGACCCACCCCCGACCGCCTTCAGCGACCCCGGATCGGTCGGATCGACTTCGGCTTCGCCGCCTCCACCCGCCTCCATAGCACCACAGGCTGTTGCCGCCCCCACACCTGTTATCAAGCAAGGTATGAACCAGGAGTCGATCATGTTGGGAAACTTGGTGATGGAATGTGGACCTGATTCAATTGCAGTTTCATAAATGTAGACTATTGCATTAGTTCTATGTCGATTTTAGATTGTTTTAATATAGTTATCACCGTCCCATACAAGCTAGGAACAAGGATTCCATCATGATAGGAAACTTGATAGTGGAGTGAGGATGATACTTGTAGTCCTGTAACGATTGTTTGATTGCAATTCTATAGATTTATTGTCGAAGTTCGATGTAGATTTCAGATTGTTATATATTTGTCACTGCCCCCATACAAGCTGGGAACAAGGGTTCCATCATGTTGGGAATTTTAATGGTGGAGTGTTGACCTGTCACGATGGTTTAGTTACAATAACATAGATGAGTTTCCATGAAATACTATCCTACGATATAAATTGTTATAATAGTCTATAGTTGTCACCGCACCGCCCCCAAGCAACCTATGAAAAAGGATTTCAACATATAGAAAAACTTGGCGGTGGAGTGAGGATTTAATTGTAATTTCATAGATGTATTTTCTTAGTTCGATATAGATTTTAGATTGTTATAATATAGTTGTCACCGCCCCCATGCAAGCTAAGATCAAAGATTGCCATCGTTGTTCACTTAAGAATGTTGTGTCTCTTGGGAATGCATTGCCGATGAGTATAAACATAGAGAAACAATAGCATTAGTAGATATCCCATGGTATAGGGCGTTTATGTCGCAAATTTTATTGTTATCCCAAGCCGATAGTTCACGTAGCTCTTTCCTATGCAGCTGTGTGACGCTGGTAGTCTCTCAAATTGTGCCGTTCCTACACTTTCACCCCAACAAAACAGTAAAAATTGACAATAATCGACAGTAATCGGCTTGAGATAACAGTAAAAGTTGCGACATAAATTCCCTATACCATGGGATATCTACTTACGCTATTGTTTTTGTATGGTATAAGCCTGGAACGAGGATAAAATTAGAATTTCATCGATAAATTGCAAGTATTGATATAGGCCCAGATTGTTGTATAGTTGTCACAGTCCCCAGGGAAGATATTGATGTTGGAGTTTGATTTAAATGATTGTTATAGTGGTCACTGCCCACTAATAGTAAAAACAAGGAATCCATAATCCCGATCTTCTAAGTGAAGCCTACTATTTGAACGAAAACTCTATTGCAATCACAAAGTTTAATGAATGTAATGTCATGGTTTGATAGAAGAGATTGTTATAGAGTTGTCACCGCCCCCAGTTGAGATAGTATCGATATCTTTCACCGCCTCCAAGCAAGGTAGTAGCAAGAAATCGATGATGTTGATCACTTGTTAAAGTATTTTGGACTTTTAAAGTGTTATCTAAATTTGGAAAAGAAATAGTACAAGGAGTATCCGTAGTTTTTCTCTCCCAATCAGTGCTTATTTGTAAAAAATATAAATAAAATAATAAATAGTGATAAAGTGCAGAGCTGAGACGAAAATACAATAATTATTGAGATGTCGTAATATTGTCGTATTTTTTAAAGAATTTGTTTGAATTTTTATATAGTTGTCACCGCTCCCAAGCAAGCGAGGAACAGGGATTCATTACTGGTGTTGAGAAGAAGTGGAAGTGTACGGTAGGCCTGTACAGACCTGTATATTATGACCATATTATGTCGTAATTTCATAGATGAGTTGCCCTAGTTCGATATAAAATTGTCACAGCCCCCAGGAGAGACAGAAAAAAGTTACAAGGTTTTGTTTGGTATTCATTCAGAAATAGTCGACATTAGGATATTTCAATTTGGGGCTTCACCAAAAGTTTCATTAATGATGAATTTCTTATTGTTCGATTATAATATGTTGCTCGTATGAGTCACAGCAAGATCCAACATTGTTGAGGAGGCTTCTCATTGGGACTTGCATTGATAGAGTTTGAAATTGAAACAAAAATTTCCGCTCCAACATAAGAAATAATTATATGATAAATAATAACTAACTGAATTTGAACGTTTATGGTCTAGTTGATTTTTAGATCTGTTGATATAGATCGATTTTGAAAATTGATTCATAATTTTGAGAACTGAGTTATCAACGTCTACTTTCCATGATTCATCACTTCATGCGTTGTTTTTAACACCATCTTGATAACAAGCAGATTAATTCAAATAGAAAAATTTATTGTGATATCACTCACATTATTGGAATTTTCAATAATTTATTTATTTATTTACAATGTCAAGGAAGACTAATAAATAATGTCAACTGTTTATACTTGAAATAGGAAATTGACCAATCTGAAAGCATGAGTCACTGAGTAATATTACATATTTTTACTTGAGTAATAGTCGTAAAGTCCTCATTATAAGCTGGGATGCATAGTCTATAAAATTTAACCGCCATTAAATAATATCAAATTTGTGCCTTCTAATTTTATTCCTGAGCATTTAAATTCATCAATAGATTAGCTTGATACTGCCTCACAATTCATCATTATCATCAATGTGCGATCCTAATCATGAGCAATTTAAATTGTGTTAAAATCACAAACTTTTCTTGTACAGTAAACCTTTCAACGGACATCAATGATGAACATTTTCAATTAATCATTATTGTAACGATGAAATTTCAGTCTGATTAAACAATTGAAAAATTAGAGGATAGAGTCCTTTCCAGACTTAACGATCACGTGGAAGTACAATTTAATTTGAATCAAATAAAGTAATTGAAACTTCTGAAAGTAAAAGTAACGGAAATATTACGTAATTTCATCATTAAAAAACTGCCTGTAGCATCTCGTTCGGCGTAATTTCATGTCCTTCTTCTATGAAAACTGTTTGAAGTCAAATTAGTTTGCTTCAAGAGGATTTCTTTGAGAGGATTAACATACAGTTTTCTTTGAATGTATGACAATCAAGTTTATGAAGATGATATAAAGAAGTGAATTGTTTCATCGTAATAAGTGATCTAATTATAATCTCCCAATACCCTTGGAGTCTCAGTTATGTATCTGAAGTTTACATAATTATTGAATCAAAATATTGAAGGAGCTGAAAAAGTTTTGATCAAGAATCCTTTTCAATGCACGAAATATTTTAAAAACTTGTTGACTCATTCGGGCTTCACGCAAATCAGTGCGAGTTATCGAGATTCTTTACCGACAGTTACTTCGTGAAAGGTTTGATTTTTCATACACTTTTCAACATTAGAGTTACGTTTTGAATATTTCACAACACTCAATCCTATCAAATGCTGCACCTATTAATATCTAATCTATCAATAAACCGAAAATATATATTCAAATTTAAACACAGACTGAACTTTAGCTTCAATCACAAATCTATCCTAACACTGTTATTTTCAGATCTGAAAGCTACACAAGTCTAAAAAAAATCCTAAGATAAGATCCTCTTCGATTAAAATTCAAATTTTTTCAACCAAACCGGTTGAGAAGGTTGTTTTTTTAATGCTGTCCATTTTGATTGATGGAAACACATGCTAAGAAACCCATCAAGTTCAATGACTTCGGAACAAGTGCATCAAATTATTATCATTCAAATTGTTGACATTTAGATTTCAGTCACAAATCCACTTGAAAATGCATATAGGTTTTTCAATAGTTTAAGACGCGTGATTAACCCACTCGAAATTGTTGAAGTGAAAATGTCAATAAAACCAGGAAGGCTGTATTGAAAATCAGTTCCTCATACCGTTTTATTTTTTAATAATTAACATCCACTCCAATCAGTTTTGAATGAATTGTATCCCAATCTTGAATGAACTATTAAGCTGGGCTTACACCAAAGTTATGAACATAATGTTAATAACATAATCCTTATAGATTCTATTAGATTGAACGGAACTTGACAAACACATATGTTCATCATGTGTATGATAAGATATGTCCAAGCTAATAGAATCTATAAGGATTAAGTTATTAACATTTTGTTATTAACTTTAATGTAAACGCAGCTCTAATCATTTATTTTTTTAAATACTTTTTCAATTTTTATTCCGTTAACGGCGTTTATGCAGAAAAGACTTTGGGATGCTGTTCTCATATTGGATCTTGACTATTATAATAGGAAGACTGTTTTAGGATACTATTCTGAAAGCTGCTTTCTGATTGGTCAGTGACTACAACTTTAAAATGGCCGTTTCACGTTGTTATTCTCAAAGCTGCTACCTGATTGGCTTATGACTGTAGTAACAAAATTGGAAACTTAAATAGTGGATACGAAGTTTTCGCGGATTTTTAATCCCTGTCCTCTGATTGGTTTATTATCCCTCTACGCCCTCTAGAATGGGCGTTCCAACTGTTATTTTCAGACTTAGTGCCGATTGCACAAAAGCCGGTTAAATTTTCATCGTGATCAATTCTACGAGAACCAATCAAAGAAGCTGGTTTTTTTTCAAAAAAACCTTTTCTGATTGGTTCTCGTGAAATCAATCACGGTTTGAATTTAACCGGCTTTTGTGCAACCGGGCCCAAAAACTGAAAACTTGTATGTGGTTGATATGACTTGCTCATGAATACTATATCACATTTTTTTTCAAAATCTCAATTGAGTAGTATCCGAGGTGAAAATTTTCTTTTCCTACAGTTACGTTGAAAAGTGGCCATTGCTGCACTGATTACAGAACGCAAAGAATCACTTTTCCGCTCTAGTGCGGGAAAAATTTTTCTGCACTCCAGATTTGCAACATGGCAACGCAAAATACTTAGTAGGTTATATGGAGCAACAGTGCAGCAAAATCAAAATGAAGTTGGTAACAGTGACTGCTGTGGCTGCTATAGTGATCAGAGGTGCAACGAAGCACAACGCGCTAATTATTATTCATTATATATTATAACCAACGACAACGAGGACTTTAGGATTTTAGGATTAAGGTTTTTATCAATAATAAAATTACACAGAAAAACATTTGATGCATTTCAGGCAACTTTACCCATAATTACCCACTTTTCATATTCAATGGTAACTGTAGGAAAAACTTAATGTGAAATACGTGCGCAAAGCTCCTCTGCTGCACTCAAGAAACCATTCCGCCCTCGCCTACGGCTCGGGCGTAAACGTTTCTTTCGGTGCAGCAAACTGTCACTTTGCGCACTAGTTGCACAAATAACTAATGTATCACCACAATCACCTTAAAGTTCAATCTTAGCGCTATGGCATATCTTCCATGGATATCTATTATCATCCTCCATTCTTAATATTATATCAACCACTTATTATTATTATCAATCGATTTGACATTGATAACAATTATTTTTAAGAAATTAAAGTTGAGAATTTCTTGATGTTTCTATGATTCCATCACTCTTTTATATTTCTCCCAAACAACGTCTCATATATGTTGATACTCTTGTAATTTCTTATCCATTATTTCAATAATTCAATAATTGAGAATCGCCATTCAAGTTATTATCTCTATCAGGCTCAACTCACACTTACGCGACTCAGGTCGAGAAGAGACTCGACTCTAGTCGAGAGAATGTGTTTTCGCGGAGACTAGAATCGACTGGTCCGAGTGTCACCATTGGAACACATACTGCGTCGAGAAGAGACCAGAGTTGCAGTCTCTTCTCGACTTGAGTCGCGTAAGTGTGAGTTGAACCTTATACAGTAACTTGGGCTGCACGTGAAAACCGCGTAGAAAATATGAATTTATCCGTTATGAAGGTTGTTGTTGAAAGACAGTAATCTTGAAACTTTTACTGATAAAATTGAGAAGAAAGATAGTTATGGACAGAGAAAATGCTTATATCATTTTTTGATGAATTGTGCATGAAAAATGAATGAGTGAATCACTAAATGAGAGAAGTATATCCATTCATAACGGAATATAGTACAAAATTATCATGAATCAGTAGATTACCTCCTTCTACTATCTTGTTCAAGCTCAACAAAAGGGGAGGAGGAAAATTTGTAAAACAAAAAAGAAGGAGGTGGAGGAAAATTAAGTGTATTTCGAATAAAATACCTTTCACATTATACATCTTCAGATCCCATATTTTCAATCATTGTATTATTCAGGGTGGGTGAAAAGTCCGAGAACGGCTTAATATCTCATACACAAAGGTAATTTGACGGTGGGTGTGATTGGGGATCCTACTCAAATTGAAAATACTACTTTACTATGACTTTGAAAATATGATCCGCCATAATGGATGCAACTTTATTTTTTTAAAATAGGTAGGTTGTCATGCGATACATGATTCCACATGATCACATGATTTCGATACGGAATTTCATGGAAAAACGAATGGCGAAAACCGCACATAGATATCTCAAACCGTTTAGAAGATATTCACATTATTAATCAATACCACTTATGTACATCAAACCGTATTTTATTTCTGATTTGCGTGGTATTGATTAATAATGTGAATATCTTCTAAACGGTTTGAGATATCGATGTGCGGTTTTCACCATTCGTTTTTCCTTGAAATTCCGTATCGAAATCATGTATCTCATGACCACCTTCCCATTTAAAGAAATTAAGTTGCATTCAACATGGCGGATCCAAGATGACGGACCATATTTTCAAATTCATAGTGAAGTAGTATTTTCAATTTGAGTAGGATCCCCAATCACACCCACCGTCAAATTACCTTTGTGTATGAGATATTAAGCCCTTCTCGTACATTTCACGCACCAGTAGCCTATACTAGGCTATGTATGAAGTTGTTTGGGATAAAATACCAGCTATTCGTAGGAATATAGAAGTTTGAACGCCCATTCCATGTGTGTTGTATTATAGAATAATAATGGAGAAATTCAGTACCTCTACAGTTGAATCAAGCTTGGATACAGGTTGAATTCTAGTTAGGTCCAAAGTCTACTCAAGTCTAAGCTTCACACAATGCAACATTGCCAAGCCGTTGGCTAAACAGAGTCTTATCAGTTGTATCGTAGAGCCGTCGTGGTAAATTTGCTTCTTTGAACACAGTTTTTCGATTTTTTTATATTTTTGCAAGATAAGGTGCTCAGAATGAATAGTGGGTTCAAAGAGACTGCATCTCCTTCGGCTAATCGAAGAATCGAGAAAGGAAGCGTATAGAAGGCTTCTTTTCCTCTTCTATATTTCTCTGTTTCATTCTTATTTTTCTTCTCTTTCTTCTCCTATTTTCTTCTGTCGCATTCATCTTCTTCATCATCTTCTATATTTTTCTGCATCATCATGATCATCATCTTCCTTTTCTTTTTTTTCTTCTTCTATTTCTGCTCCTTCTCCTCCTCCACCTCCCCCTCCTCCTCCTTCTCCGCCTCTTCCCCTCCTTCTTCTCCTTCTCCTTCTACTTAACCCCTTTCCTTCATCATCATTATCATCCTCGTCTTACTCTTTCTTCTCTTCCCACTCATTCTCTTCCTTTTCATTCCCTGATTTTCTTCCTATTTTCATCACATCTCACTGCATTACATCTGAATCTGTTTCTCTCTTATTTTCCCGCGTCCAATTTACAATACTTTCCTCATCTTTCTTCTATTTCAATATTTCCTTCATCACTCCTTCTTCTACTTTTTCTCCTTTCTACTCATTGCCTTATTCATCGCATACTTCACTTTCTCTTCCACCACCATTTCCTCTTCCTCCTTCTCCTCCTCCTCCTTAACCTCCCATCTCCGCAATCTCCCCCTCCTATTAGAAGAAATCGTATCCCCTTTTTCACACTTTTCTCCCTATTCACCCTCTTTTTCCTCCTCCTTTTTATCGTTGAATCATCTTTCTCATTAACTTCCTCATCGTTTTACTCTCCTCTTCCTCGTCATCGTCCATCATCTCCCTCCTTCTCCTCAACATCATCTTGATCTTCCTCCACCTCCCCCTCGTTACTCCTCATCATCATTTTACTCCTCCTGATTTTTCTTCTCTGCTTATCTCTCCTTCATTACATCATAGTTCATTTTTCTGTTCCACTTATTCTTCTTCTTTGTCCTTTGCATCAACTTCCCCTCCCCCTTTTTTCTCCTATTTCGATGTTTCTTTCATCACTTACTCCTCAATATTCCTCTCTTCTCATTATTCATCTTTATTTTCATTGTTGTTTTATACATCACTATCTCTTCCCCCACAATTCCTCTTCTATCTACGCATTCTTCTCTTCCTACTAGACGAAACTGTCAGAATATCCTTTTCTCCTTCTTTTTCGCCTCAATATTCTCCTCGTTTTCCTCCTCCTTCTCATCGTTTGAATTTGTTTTCTCTTTTCTCTCATTCTTTTTCTCCACGCTTTTCCCCTCTAACTACTTCTTCTCCTTCACGTTCTTCTTCTTCCGACTATTTCAATTCGTCTTATCAGTCATCTCGGTCGTCGACCTTCCCTCTCACTCGCTCTGCGATTCTCTCTTTTCCTCCCCACTTTGTTTCTCATTCACTAACTCCTCCTCTCATTTCCATGCCTCCATTATCTGCTCCATCTATTTCTCCCTCTCACTCCTCTTCACACATTGCTCCAACTATCCATCTTTCTGTAAACCATAGTAATGAAACAATATTATATTACTATGATATTGCTATGTTATAAAAGCGGTTTCTTTCTTGTATTCATCCTGTCACTCTCTCTCTTTCTCGCCCTAAGTTGCTTCATCTCTTTATCGCAAGTTGCGTTTACTCTCAACACTATCATATGAACACTTGTTTCATTAACATAATCTTTGCTCTATCCCATCCTAACTTTTTATTTTTCTCCAAAAATCTTGACATTGTGGAGAATTCGATATAGTACAACCACAGTATTATATTATTGTATTCTGTATTATATAACCATACTGTATTTGTATTCTGTGGTACAACGTAGACTTTTCCTGAAAGAACCGTGATAGGGAGAAGTGAGGGGTGGATGTGGAGAAAAAGGAGAAGGAGAAGGAGGAGGAGAAGTGGGATAGAATAGAAAAGCACTAAGTTGTAGATGGGTGATGAGGAGGAGGAGGAGGAGAAAGAAACTGAATTAAACGAGCAGAAGAAGACGATTAGAGGAAGAGGAGGAGGAGAATGTTGATGTTGATGTTGAGGAAGAAGAGGGTGATGATGATGATGATGGGAAGGAGGATGAGAAGGAAACTAAATAGAAGATGAAGAAGAGCTGTAGAGGAGGAGTAGAAGGAGAAGGAAAAATAAGGAGGATGATGATGTAGATGTTGAGGATGAGAATGAAGAGGAGGATGATGAGGAGGATGAGAAGGAGGAGAAGTGAAGAAGTAGAAAAAGAAGGAGTAAGAAGATTAGGAGACAAAGAATAAGAACATGAGGAAAAAGAAGAAGAAGAAGAAGAAGAAGAAGAAGGAGAAGAAGAAGAAGGAGGAGTAGGAGGAGGAGGAGGAGAAGGAGAAGGAGAAGGAGGAGGATGATGATGAGGAGGATGAGAATGAGGAGATTGAAGAAGTAGAAAAAGAAGGAGTAAGAGGATTAGGAGACAAATAATAAAAACATGAGGAAGAAGAAGAAGGAGTAGGAGGAGGAGGAGGAGGAGGAGGAGTAGGAGGAGAAGGACAAAGAGGAGGAGGAATCTTAGGTGCAGGAGGAGGTGGAGGAAAAGTAGACCTCAAAGAGTCGATGATAGGGAACATGGAATAGGATGTAGGATGTAATATGATAAAGGACTAGGATGTGGATGGGGAATCACGAGGAAGAGAAGAAGAAAAAAAAGAAGAAGAAAGAATAGAAAGAACGCCTGTTGAGAGACTAGAGACGGTAACTAGCGATTAAACTAATTACCAGTTACAAATATGCTGGCATCGTAGCATGGGCTGTGGCTCTCTGGCCAAAATCAGGGTTGTTGATCTATTCTGTTCTGCCAACCGCCAACCTCAACGAGGGAAATTTATGCGCGGCCAGTTGGCAACACTGCTAAATAATGGGCATGTCACTATTCGAAAATATTAACGCCTGCAAATTAACACTATATGAGTAGGTACTTTGTTGGGTTATAGTGGGCGGCAGTTCGAAAGTGAGATATTGCTTTGCAAGAAAAAATATATAATTCATGAAATCTCTGAGTTATTTTGGGTAGTATAGGTAAATCTTTGTTGAGGATGAACCTCATTTAAACCCTAGGCTTGTGCGTGAGCTAATGCTTTGCAAAAATGATATAAAATGTATGGAATCTTTTAGTAAGTTTGAGTTGTATGGGTAGATGTTTGTTGAGGATGATGCCAATATAAGTCTTAGACTTGTGCGTGAAGCGTGAGCTATTGCTCTACCAAGAATAGATGTATAGAATCTGTTAGTTAGTTTGGGTATTATTGGTATATGCTTGTTGACGATGATGCTTATATGAGCCCAGACTTGTGTGTGAGCTATTGCTTTGCAAAGAATAGGAATCTGTAAGTCAGTTCGGGTAGTATTGGTAGATGTTTGTTGAGGATGATGCCAATATAAGCCCTAGACTTGTGCGTGAGCTATTGCCTTGCAAAACGGATATATGATGGAATCTGTAAGTCAGTTCGGGTAGTATTGGTGTATGTTTGTTAAGGATGATGCCAATATAAGTCCTAGACTTGTGCTTGAAGCGTGAGCTATCGTTTTACGAAGAATATAATTATGTATAGAATCTGTGAGTTAGTTTGGGTATTATTGTTGTTATTTGTTGAGGATGATGTCCAAATGAGCCCCAGGCGTGTGCGGGGAAGGATGATTATGAAGAGATTAGAGATGACTGCACTGCTAGTTGCAAGAAATCAAACCACAAAAATATTCAGTTACTTTTGATAGCGGAGGTTTTTGATGGTGGAAATGGTAGATTCTCGAATGTTTCCTCGTTTTGTGTGTGGATAATTCTTGAATAAATGGGAGAAAACTGCATGTCTAGCTGCAAAAATCACATAACAGAATATTTAATACATTTTTTCGCATAAGTAGACTCTAGGGTCTAGGCTGGTGCTTGTGCTATGAGATATTTGATGTAGAACAGAGAGGTGATTATTGAAATCGTCAGATTGTCGAATATGAAATGAGTGAGTTTGTATAGTATTGAGCTTGTTTTCTGCTGAGTATGATTCAACACATTACTCCAAACACGTTAACTCTAGACTTTTGCGGGAACAATGATGATCATGATGATGAATTAGATTAAACTTTGGGTTCAGGTGAGTTCTGAATACTTTAGAAGTGATTTTCAAGTTGTTAGTTTGTGGAGAAGCTGCATAGATCTGGATATTGGATATTGTAATCTATATTTTAACTAATTAAGTTTCGATATTACTGGCAGTTGAGAGGGTGATGCTGCAAAGAATCTAAAGAACAAGAGTCAAGTTATAAGAAATTTTGTGGATTGATTATTGTGAAGAAGATACTATGGATAGCTGTGTAATTTATCGTAGTACATATTAATGAAATAGAATTTGAAGAGCAAAGATGTTAAAGTTGTTATTAGAAAATGTTGAAGAAGGTTTAACAATTCTTGTATGGGCCAAGCCACATGAGACGTTTTTCAGATAAGTCGGCCGGGCAGGAAGCTCTCCTATTGGTTGATTATCAGCTGACTCCCGAACGCCAACCCAATCAGCCAATCGGAGAGCGTCCTGCTCTGCCCGCCAACCCAATCAGCCAATCTGAGAGCGTCCTGCTCTGCCCGCCATCCCAATCAGCCAATCGGAGAGCGTCCTGCTCTGCCCGCCAACCCAATCAGCCAATCGGAGAGCTCCCTCCCTGCCTACTAGTTTGAGGAATGCCTGATGTTGCTTGACCGTTCGGAAACTTCCTCAAATACAATAATTTTATATCTGAAGCATTTACTATCACTGACTTTAATGATATGTATGACTTTTATTGGTGGGGTGTTCCCGACGGAAGTTCCACCTCACCTGAATATATCTTGCTAAGCAGTGCAATGTTCTCAGATCTAAAGGTGCGTACAGATATACGCGTCGCGAACATGAGCAATTCACTTTTAATCAGCTGACTATATCTGTATTTTTACAGAAACGGTAAGATACAGATATAAAAAGCTTGGCATCAGCTGATTAAAAGTGAATTGCTCATGTTCGCGGCGCGTATATCTGTACGTACCTTTAGGCTAAACTATAATAGTCCAAAGCTCTTTATTTATAACATTAATAGATACCAATCTTTATTATTTCTTATAAGATGTATCACTATTATCTATATAATTATATAAAAGCGAAATGGCACTCACTCACTGACTGACTGACTCACGCACTCACTCACTCGCAGAACTAAAAATCTACCGGACCAAAAACGTTCAAATTTGGTAGTTATGTTCAGTTGGCCCTTTAGAGGCGCACTAAGGAATCTTTTGGCAATATTTTAACTCTAAGGGTGGTTTTTAAGGGTTTAAAACTCACGTCTTTTAGCATGTATATTCTTCTTATTCTCTTAATTATAATTGAAAAATGTCCATACCATATGTTAATATAGAATTATAATCTAGAGAGAGTACCGTACCTCTTCGAAACAGTTGTTAACTGGTAACTAAATAAATAATTTTGTCAGGTTGGCATTAAGTTGAGTTGACTTTGTTTGGTTGGCACCAAGTTGAAGATTGAAATGCATTTATCGCGGAAAAATTGATTGGGCACTGCTACTTCAAACAGAGCTATTCCTGGGAATATTATATTACTAGCCGTCAGGCTCGCTTCGCTCGCCATATCCGTTTAGCCAGACGTTTAGTCTGGACCCCCGACTGGATCGTCCTAACATTATGATAAAAATGCCCAAATGAAAAATGCAGGCGAGCGAAGCTAGCCTGCTGATCTCATTCTTGGACGATCCAGTCGGGGATCCAGACGGAACTGGCTAGACGGATATGGCGAGCGAAGCGAGCCTGACGGCTAGTAATATAATATAATATAAGTATTGTATAGAATTATTATACTACTCCTTATGTCATGATGTCTTAAGTTTTATTTTACATAATTGTTACGTTGTGCTGCATGCATTTTTAAATATTATAATCATGTACTATTTGGCGAAATAAACTCAATTCAAGCTGTCAATGGGCCTTACGACTATTATACTTCAGCCGGGACCGACAGTTCAACGTGCCCATCCGATAACACTGACTTTCATCGTTGATTACCTTTAATTATAAGTAACCCATAAGAAAACATAAGTTGCATGAAACGGGCACCATTGTATTGTAATTTAAACAGTTAGTGGCGGTATTGATTACGTCTTGGAATGTCTGAGTTTACGCTCAGCTAGTCGGCACTCGGCAGTAACAATGTTTCTTCGTTAGATTCTACATAAGATATTATTGAAGACAGAAAAAATGGAAGTACTAGAGCGTAACACTATTGAGTTAGCTGGCTTCCTCTTTTCCTGGTTAACCACACTGTTGCTGATTTTTTACGAAAAATAAATCATCTCTTTGCAACTGAGGAGTCGAAAAAATAGCCCAGTATTGACATTAAATAATGTCCATTTTCTGGAAGACTGTTTTTAAAACACTGTCGCACTGCAGTTCATTTTACAATATGCTTTTCTGTTGCTTTTTTAGTCAACTATTTTTATTATTTCCAATACCTCCCAGGTTTATAGTAAATCTTTCTTTTGTTGTCTCTTATTTTGTTCTTTTTGTTATAGTATATTTCTTACGTTGTTTCTTATTCTATTTCAATACTTTGTAGTGAGTTGTCCAATGAACAGTGAGGGAAATTAAGTATTTTGCCGTAAAACTCTATTTGAAGAGTGATCAATACTCCTTCCAAACAATTTAAGGCTGTGCAAAGGCTAAAAATGAACTTTCTACTGGTGATATTTTTCAAAATTTTTCGATTTGTATATCATCAAGCTATCAAAATGAAAAAGTTTTCTCAGGAAAACATTTTTTTCCATTATTACTTTTTGGGATATGTTGATATTTTTCAAAGTTTTGCGATTTGTATATCACCAAGCTATCAAAATGAAAAAGTTTTCTCAGGAAAACATTTTTTTCCGATTATTACTTTTTGAGATATGAGCGCCTAAAGTTTAAATTTTTGGGACAGAACACTTCAAGTTAGGTAAGAGATGAATAAATTAAATTTAGATTATCATTCTATTAAAATTAGATTAATAGATTCATCATGGTATTGTTGATCTAGTAAGACAAAAATTTCCTGAAATATCGATTTTTGAGAAAGTTATTCAATTTACTAAAAATGACCTAAAATAACTTTTTTGAGTTATTTTTGGTAAATTAAATAACTTTCTCAAAAATTGATATTTTCAGAAAATTTTTGTTCTACTAGATCAACAATACCATGAAGAATCTATCCTCTGAATCTCATAGATTTATCTCTTACCGAACTTGGAGTGTTCTGTCCCAAAAATTTAAACTTTAGGTGTTCATATCTCAAAAAGTAATGATCGGAAAAAATGTTTTCTCAAGAGAACTATTTAATATTTATAGCCTCATGATATACAAATTGAGAAACTTTGAAAAATATCACCAGTAGAAAGTTTATTTTTAGCCTTTGCACAGCCTTAAGCTAGGCGAAAATGGGCATTTAAATGATGAAAACCTTTGTTGTAAATCAGACACTGTCTTACATTTGTAAATATTCAAAAACACTTACTTTTCTTGTAGTATTGAGGAATGCATTTCACTTCTCAGGAGGAGCTTCATCAGCCTGACACCAGGGGCGCTTGATTTCTATGGGTAGGACTGTGTGGCCAAAATGTGTGAAAAGATTGAATTTTATTTGGAATTTATTTGGTCATTGATTAAATTGGATCTTAGATGTGTCATTTTTGAGGTGTTGAGGTGCGTAAAAAAATACGCGCCGCGAACATGAGCAATTCACTTTTGATCAGCTGACTATATCTGTATTTTCACAGAAACGGTAAGATACAGGTATAAAAAGCTTGGCATCAGCTGATTACAAGTGAATTGCTCATGTTCGCGCCGCGTAAATCTGTACGTACCTTTAGATGAAAACCTACTTTGTTCTGGTGAGGATGTTTGTTTCAGTATCATTACAATACGTTGTGATAGTTATGAAATGAAAAAAATATTTATTAGGCGGAGTTAGGACTTTTAAGTCCTCTCTACCACTAAACCCATTATGATACTACTTATCGTTAATGAATCAGATTTTATCTCATAATTACTGATTTAATGGTCAATTATTCGAAGATATAAAAGATTGGTTGAAAATATGATAAAATTCAACTGTGAACTGTGATTCAAAAGCGTCAAGTGTCAATTTGTACATGTAGCCAGCTCAAATTGTACAGATAGCTTCAAATGTTAACATTTTCCAATGATTATGATGTCACAACCATGCTTCCAATATCAATGATTCCTCTGTAATTGCAGTTTATTTGAGATGTAGCTAATATAAAATTTAATTCGAAAGATAACCATCTACGAAAAAATGAAACAATCTACTGCCTATTCAACTCTATAAAATTAAAATGAAACTTCCTTGCACTTACTTCCCAATGTTAGTTCATTGGATTCTAATCTTATGCCATCAGATTCCAATTTTATTCCATTAGATTCCAATCTTCTTCCATAAAGATTCCAATCTTATTCCATTAGATTCTAATCTTATTCCATTAGATTCCAATCTTATTCCATTAGTTTCCAAGCTTATTCCATTAGATTCCAATCTTATTCCATTAGATTCCAATCTTATTCCATTAGATTCCAATCTTATTCCATCAGATTCTAGTTTTATTCCATTAGATTTCAATCTTATACCATTAGATTCCAATCTTATTCTATTAGATTCTAATCTTATTCCATGTGTGATTTCCGGGTTCCCTAGACAATAAAACTACCTGAATCTACATAAACTACAAATAAGTTGATAGATTACTCTTCTATAGCGAAAACTAGAGGCCTACCTACGGCAAAAGTATTTTTAGCGCAATAAAAACCAGCATTTTTTAGTACAGATGTTTCGGCTTTTTGACTCGGCTAGATATTTGGCAAAGAATGGGCTGCTCAAGGAATGATTGGCGGTGCAATAGGTGTGGGGGGCTACAGGGGGTACCTGTAGGGGGGGAAGAGGTACAGGGTGGCCTGAGAGAGGGTCATCGTTCTCTTGCAAGCAAACCTGTTCAGCCAAACGATGCTCGCTCAAGTCTATCCTTCTCTCACTCTTTGTTTCGTTCCATCTCCTTTTTTCGTCTTTCTCTTCCTTGTTTTTCTCCTCATCTTGCCAATATCCTTTTTTCTTTCTTCGGGATTCTTCTTCCTTATTCTTCTGATCTTACTTTCCAACTTTCGGCCTCTTCTTTCTTGCTTTCTTATATTCTTTGCTTTGCCTCCCTTTTTGCTCTCTTATTTCGTCATGCTCTTCCTTGTTTTTCTGCTCATCTTGCCACTATCCTTTTTCCTTACTTCGGGATTCTTCTTCCTTACCCTTCTGATCTTACTTTCCAACTTTTCGTCTCTTCTTCCTTGCTTTCTTATATTCTTTGCTTTGTCTCCCTGTTTGCTATCTCTTTTTTCGTCTTGCTCTTCCTTGTTCTTCTCCTCATCTCATTACTATTTTTTTTCTTCCTTCGGGATTCTTCTTTCGAATTCTTCTGATCTTACTTTCCAACTTTTCGTCTCTTCTTCCTTGCTTTCTTATATTCTTTGCTTTGTCTCCCTGTTTGCTATCTCTTTTTTCGTCTTGCTCTTCCTTGTTCTTCTCCTCATCTCATTACTATTTTTTTTCTTCCTTCAGGATTCTTCTTTCGAATTCTTCTGATCTTACTTTCCAACTTTTCGTCTCTTCTTCCTTGCTTTCTTATATTCTTTGCTTTGTCTCCCTTTTTGCTATCTCTTTTTTCGTCATGCTCTTCTTTGTTCTTCTCCTCATCTTATTACTATTCTTTTTTCTTCCTTCGGGATTCTCTTTCCTTATTCCTGTGATCTTACTACTATCTTTCATTATTCATTTCTACCTCCAGGTTTCTTCTCCCAAGCTTTCTTATAGACTTTGCTTTCTTCTTTCTTCAATAGTCTTTTCCTAATTCCAACAATCGTTTTAGGTGTTTTCGCTATCTTCGTCTTTTTCTCCTTCCCTCGAGTAACTTATTTCTTTTTTCCGTCTCATCTTCTTTCTTCCTTTGTGTTTCTTCTTGTATTATAATCATATATTTTTTATTACCTAATACTATCGACTGTGGTACTTGTTTCTCATTGATTTTCTTCCTTTTCATTCTCAACATTCTTTATTGCTCCTTCTTCTATCTTGCTCCAGTACCTCTAAGTTATATTCTAATTGCTTGTTGTTTATCTTTTTCTTCCTTATCCCAAACATCTTTCACTGGGTATCGTTCTACCTTCTCACTTTCTTTCCATGCTTTATCTCTACTTGTCGTTTGTAAGCAATATTTCTTTCATAATCCGTATATTATACTTCTCTATCTGCTCCAGGTTTCTTTGTTGTTATCATTTTTTTGAACAATTGGGTTTTTTAATACTATTCGTTTTTTAGAGTTTCATCATCCTTGTTCATCTGGAGTCCTCTTAGTTTTCTTCTTCTACACACCTCTCATCTTTCTTCTCTCACTTCCCACTTTCTATACTGGCCTTGTCTCCTCCTCTTCCTTCTTCTTATACTCTTCCCAACTTCTCCTTCTCCTGCTCTTTCTTCTCTTTGTACTCATCGTTCTTCTTCTTTACCCGCTCCTCCACCCTCTCATCCTCATCCTCATCCTCTCCCGTCTCTATCTTCTCCTTATCCTCATCATCTCCCTTCTCTATCTCCTCATTCCTCTTTTTGAGGTGTTGTCGTTATCTCCATTATCTTCTTCTCCTTCTTATACTGCTTCCTTCTCTTCTTCTTCTTCCTCTTTTTTTTCTTCTTCTTCTTCTTCTTCTTCTTCTTCTCCTCCTCCTCCTCCTTCTCCTCTTCATTCTCCTCCTCCTCCTCCTCCTTCTCTTCATTCTCCTCATCCTCTTTCTCATTAACGTCCTCCTCATAATTTTCTTTCTTCTTCTTCTTTTTTTCTTCTTCTTCTTCTTCTTCTTCTTCTTCTTCTTCTTCTTCTTCTCCTTCTTCTTTTTCTTCTTCTTCTTCTTCTATTCCTCCTCCTCCCCCTCCTCCTCCTCATCATCATTCTCCTCATCCTCTCTCTCATTTACGTCCTCCTCATCATCTTCTTTCTCATTCACCTTGTCCTCCTCCTCATCCTCTCAAGCCTCTATCTTCTCCCCATTCCTCTTCTTTTTCTCCTCATCCTCCCCCTCCTACTCCCCCTACTCCTTCTCCTCCTTCTTCTCCTCCTCCTCCACCTCTTCCTCTTCCTCAGCTTAATTATTATGTCATCTTCTCTATGATATCTGTCTACCTTCTCCTTCCTTCGTTTCCTCCTCTTTCTCTTCCTTTTTCACCTCCTCCTATTCCATCTATTCTTTTTTTTCTACATTTTCTTTTCCTTATTTCTTTCAATCCCACTTCTTGTAATGCTTCTTATAATCCTAATTCTCAACTGCTTCTCCTCCATATTCTCCTTCCCCTTCTCTGATTTCCATCTTTCTCTCTTCTACCTATCCCTATTTCAGTTCTCCTTTTTTATCCCTACTCCGTGTTCACATTCACATCATAATAATATTCTAGCTGGAGGCACTCCCAAGCCCCATAAGCTTCTCCCTGTGATATCCGTGATCGATATCTATAATACACCCAGCCAGAGCATGCCAAGCCAACCCAGCCATTGTATCTCGCAATGATCATATTCCTCCAAATCATACATAGCTATAGCTTCATACACACTATATTATACAGCTACGACGGTATATGATCTTCAGATTCAGCTGTATATTTATGTATGTACGTAGAATACAGTAAATACAGGTATGAAATGATTCAGGAATATTCCTGAATCATATATATAGACAGGATGTCTATATAGACAACCACAAGCAAATCATACATACTCACTATTTTATGTAGCTACGGCGGTTTATGATTTTCAGATTTGCTGTATATATCTATGTACTAGCCGTAAGGCTCGCTTCGCTCGCCATATCCATCTGGCCAGGGGGTTCCGCCCCTGGACCCCCGACTGGATCGTCCAAAAATAAGATCAGAAGGCTCGCTTCGCTCGCATTTTTCATTTGTAGGACGATATGTGTTAGAGAGGTACTCTCTCTAGATTATAGTTCTATATTAACATAGGCCTTTTTTCAATTATAATTAAGAGAATAAGAAGAATATACGGAAGGAATTTGCAATAACATAAAAGATACGCCCAAAATTAGCGTTTTCCAGCGTTTTTTATTCCGCTTTCTCAGCTTTATCGAGAACAAATGAACAGAAAATGTTCAAATTTACTACAGAAGCTCAGCTGGGGTGTAATAATGTTATGTTAGAAGGAATTTGAAATAATGCTAAAGAAACGCACAAAATTAGCGAGACTAAATTAGTAATAGACAGAAAATGTTCAAATTTGGTACAGAGGTTTAGCTAGGGTCTAAAACTTTTGTGATGAGTTAACTTTCATATTTCATCAAAGATACGCCCAAAATCAGCGTTTTTCTCAGCTTTTCTGCGTTTTCTCAGTACTTTGACTTTCTGATGGAATGAATGACTTTCATGATCAAATGAAAAATGCAGGCGAGCGAAGCGAGCCCGCTGATCTCATTTTCGGACGATCCAGTCAGGGGTCCAGGGGGCGGAGTCCCCTGGCTAGACGGATATGGCGAGCGAAGCGAGCCTGACGGCTAGTTTATATTATATTTGTATGAACATTTTATTCAGAATAGATAATTTGAAGAATATACGTCATAATAATCTATACAGTTTTAGACCTCCCTCTTCAAGTGTTGTTGTGTATAAATTGATATTTACATGAAAAGGTTTACACATGAAGGTTGCGTTTCAGACTAAGGGCCAAGCCACTAGAAGCGTTTTTTTAAGGCGATTTCAGATGAGTCGACAGGGCAGGAAGCTCTTCGATTGGGTTTACAGGGATCACAGGAAGCTGATTGGGTTTACATTCGGGAATCAGCTGATAGTCAGCCAGCCAATCGGAGAGCTTGCTGACCTGCCGACTCGACTGAAACGCCTGAAAGAACGCTTCGTGTGACTTGGTCCTCATGCGCCACGAATAAACGCTTTAAATTAAGCGATTCTATGATTATTATAACTATGTATTCTCACAGAAACAGTCAGAATCTATAGCTCAGGATCAAAGACGGACATGTGTTAGACAGATATAATGAGGACAGCATCATCTGATGGAGGACGAACAAAGGCGTGTTTTGTGACGCGTAAGTCTGTACGCAGCTTAAAGGTGCGTACAGACTTCAGCGAACACGCGAATTTCACTCTCCATCAGCTGATGCTACGCTGATTATATCTGTATTTTTACAGAAAATGTGAGATACAGATATTATATTTATAGCATATGCTGATGAACAACGTGTTTGTTACACATAAGTCTGTACGCAGCTTAGGATTCAGCTATAGAGACTACAATACAAGGAATACTGGACAACCATGAGGATATTCAGTATCTCTTAAACTACACTATAGTGAGGTCCAAGTTATAATGACAGTATTTGATTAACTTTGATTCGACAAAGCAGGTAGTACTATCCTTTTCTAGCTCCGCAACGAAGCCAAATCTGTTTCTGACAATGCATAGATATAATTAATTAAGGCAGAGAATCGACAACGCTGTTCTCCTATCTTCATCCACTGCCATTTTAACGTGGACCTCACTATATGCACTATTTAGACTAGGTACACATAAGCTCTTCTCTTTCTGTCGCCATGAATATGGTGAGAGAGGTTTTAAAGTGGGACCTCTTGTAGAGAGAGAACCGAAGAACATGTTGACTTTTTATTTTCGACTCGAGGTGGTAACGTGGAATTTCAATGAGATCCTCACATTCGAGAACCGACCAACTTGAATCCATTCACGTTTTAACATTTCCATGCTTTATGGCTTTGAAAATTTAGTGTTCAGTGTAATTCTTATGCTTTCTAGATCTCGTAGTTGTATTATTGAATATCCCTATTATTTATTGCATCACAAATCATTTTCAATTACATGAAACGTCAGGCGTTACATCGAAAACTGATTCTCTTCTGAATTTTCATGTATCAAATCTAATTAAATACGACCAAGCATAGACTAACTTAACAAATAGTCATAGACTGACTTGAAAATCTGAAACATGTTGTGATAAAATAATTCAAAAAATCTGGTAATAATAATAATAATAATAAAATCTGGTGTTACGCACTCACGCAACTTTCCTTGCCGTTATGAAAATTTATCACCTGACGCTAGTTGTATCTCAAATCTACTATTCAAAGATATGAGACAGCTGGTGATGGGACAATAACGCTGGAGACACACGAGGTCTGCTATCTCTTCGTAATGAATGATTCAATAGAACCAACAGTTGCTAACAGTTTGCATTTTAATAATCACATTTTCTCGAATTTCAAGCTTATTTTCAATTTTAGGTGAAAATGTTACTTGACATTAATTGCAGAGATTTTCATGCTCAATCTTTTCCACTTGAAATTTTTTGTTTAAATTCTATATGAAGGCTGCTAATTAAGAATCTAAAATCAAACTTTGCATAGATGGGGCGGAGCTCCTGAAATTTTTACAGATATAGGACTTGTTGAAGTTGATGGATCTTATCAATGACTATTTAAGGTATGCATTTGATCAAAATCGTTGGAGCCGTTTTCGAGAAAATCGCGAAAAACCCTGTTTTTGACAACATTTTCGCCTTTTTAGCTGCCATCTTGAATTGCATTTGATTGAAATTGTTCGTGTCGGATACTTATAGTGTAAGGACCTTAAGTTCCAAATTTCAAGTCATTCTGTTGATTAGGAGAAGAGATATCGTGTACACAAACGCACATACACTCATACACACACACACACACACACACACACACACACACACACACACACACACACACACACACACACACACACACACACACACACACACACACACATAAATACAGACTAATACCCAAAACCCACTTTTTTGGACTCAGGGGACCTTGAAACTTATAGAAATTTAGAAATTGGGGTACCTTAATTTTTTTCGGAAAGCAATACTTTCCTTACCTATGGTAATAGGGCAAGGAAAGTAAAAGGGTACTGAGATTTGTATTTCTATTTATACTAGTAGTTCTGTGGACATTAGACCACACGCAGTATTCTCATCCACAAGTACCTGATTGAAACTATAGACCTTATGGAAATACAGCAATAGACTGGCTTCTCCACACATCTGTGTAATCAATTGTCAGCTGATTTATAATGAATAGTTCTATAGTCTGATTTTTACTCCAATATTAGCGTATGAAGGAGGCTCCTTTTTCCTTTTATATTATCCTTGGAATGCAAAATTTCCAAAAACCTTGTATATACGTCGACGCGCAATTAAAAAGGACATACCTGTCAAATTCATGAAAATCTATTACCGCGCTTCTCCGTAATGCGCAACATATAAACATTAAACATTCAAACATTCAAACATTTAAACATTAAGAGAAATGCCAAACCGTCGACTTGAATCTTAGACCTCACTTCGCTCGGTCAGTTACTAGTAGCCCTAAACAGAAAAGAGACACTAACTAAACAGTTTTATTTAGGTTGAGTTTAGTTGAAGTAAGATCTGTGGTCCAGCCACAGTTTCTAGAAGAGGATCTTCTTGTGAAATGAGAAAGAATAAACTTCAGTACGGTGAGAGTACAGTACTATTTTATAATAATTTTACGATGGATTATAACAGTATTACGATGGATTTTAATCTTTGTTAGCAGATCGAGTCTCTTGTACATGTAGCATATTCTATTTAAATAGACATATTCATTTTCAATTCAATTCAATAATTCTTTATTGTCATAAACAGTGCACAAGAATACATAGATATATGCTTTTAGTCTATAGGAATACATAGCAATTTACAAAGATGTATTGCATTATCGACCTAGAATATTATTGCTAAGCCATAAAAAGATGGCAAGTCTTGCAAAAAAATTAACAAAACTTGCAATTCTGTTATTCAAAATTTCGAGCCATCGGTCGCCGACTGCTTCGCAAACATGCCCACCACTAAACTGAATATTATCATAGAGAAACAATAGCATAAATAGATATCCCATGGTATAGGGCGTATATGTCGCAACTTTTACTGTTATCTCAAGCCGATAGTCCGCGTAGTTCTTTCCCGTGAAGCTTCATGACGCTGGTAGTCTCTCATATTGTGTCGTTCATACACTCTTACCCGGTCAAAACAGTAAAAATCGACAATAATCGGCTTGAGATAACAGTAAAAGTTGCGACATAAACGCCCTATACCATGGGATATCTACTTACGCTATCGTTTCTCTATGATATTATTTAATTACAAACAACCACGACACAGCCACCAACCGATGGCCCAAAACAACTATACGAAATATAAATTGAAGTTTTACTGTACTTAAAAACATAAGAATTGATACCCATGTCTCATTAGACCTTCCATTTCATTCTCCAGTGATAGCGAGTCTAGGAAAAAGTAAAACTGGTAACAACATTCATAATTAAGGCAATTTACGTTTGAAAGTGCATTACGCGGTTATTCTCGCAAATCCACACTCGCTCCTTTACCGGACAAATTCACTGAAATTCCCTGCATCTGACATCATCCAATTCAACTTTCATCTGCCACAAACTTCTTCTCGGTCGGGACTTGCCTCCACTTTCTCCGCTGTGAAGACGAAGAAAGAGAGAGAAGAAGAAATAGCGGAAGAAGCAGCTAGGCTTCCGCGTGAACGAGCTCAGACAAAAACGAAATCGTAAAACCGCCAGCAATCAGATAAAGTCGCTTTCGGTTCACGACGTAATTTATCAGACTCCAGAATGGATATATCGTGAATAATAACGTTACATGTAGCTCCTAGATAACTGCTAACTTTTACCTTACAAATATGTGTGTGGTTCCGTATTCGTATTAACTTTCTAGAGAGGTTTATGGATTTCATTTGAACCCGTCATGGTTGAGAAGATTTCAAATGTTTCTCATATTCAATTTGGTTTCTTGAGAGCGAAAGTGTATTACAGTATATTGTAAGTGAGATTAATTTTCGAACGCTTCCCACGTTGTGTATGTGTTGGGTAGAGTTTGCTCATTAAATTTCTTCATTGTGGAAGGAATTTTTATGGCGGTTGTAGAAAAACTTTCGACTTGCGTAATAAAATTGTATTGTATGATCGAGTTCTTATTTTCCATGTAGCATGTATCTATGTATTTAAATAGTGCAATTACACATATTCAACATTGATAATTAGTGGGATTTCTGTAAATATCTACATGCTATATGCTACATGCTAAATATGCCATTCAATAGGCATTTCTGTACGCAACCGTACCTGATTTGTTAACTGCACACACTGTATTCAGATAAACAGTACTGAACAGTGCAAAAGGTGAGCTCCCCCATACATGAACATATCTTTAAAACTTACCTAACTTAAAATAAATATGATGATTATTATGATTAATAGATGTTAAGATATATATATATATATATATATATATATATATATATATATATATATATATAATTTATATTTAATCAATCTGTAACATTGAATGAAAATTACTTGATACAATTACTAGAAATACCAATTTATTATTGAAAAAATATAGATAGGTACTAGTTCGGTTGTTACACCATTTCAATCTCTAGTGATATGAAGCTTGAACATTGAGCAGAAGAATTTAGTATTTATTTATTCAATCATTCAGAATTACACACCTTACAGAAAAGTACCACAGGCTTATAAGCCCAAAACTGTTCCAATTCTAATTTATACAACAATCCAAATGTAGCTAGGTTATGTGTCACTTCAAATTCTTCAATTACTCACTCAATTTACAATATTCAAACATACAAAAATCATTTTTAAATAAAAAAAATACTTTTAAATTGAATTAAATTAATTACGAATAGTTGGAAAATCAAATTTAGAAAAAAACCATAAAATTTTGAAACCGAAAAGACAAACACACTATTTAGAACTTTTCACAGCTAGTATGGGTGGAGCCCTACGATTGGCCAATAGCTGTCGACCAATGAAGGTTGTGCTTTACTGTGATTGGTCGAGGCCGAGGTTCACACACCGCCGTAGTATAGCTTCAAATAAGTACGTATTTTTGGATGACGTAGCCGTCGTATCTCCCTAATGTTAATCTACGCTATGTCGGCTTGAAATGGACATATCAATAAACATTGTATTATTGATAATTATGAACATAGCCTACATAATAGTTGGACGGTTTGAGACAAAATTAGGAGATAGTAGAAGTTTTGGGGAATATCCTGTTTTTCGTTTCTGACTATTGTATTGGTTTCTATATCCAGTAAATTTATAAGTATCAATAAATCTGTGGTTTTTGACAATTTCTTAGTCTTTTTCATTCAAAATAAATAAGGAGATACATGGCTAAGTTTTTTGAAAGACAGTCATGTTTCTAGCTACGTTGGTGTGTGATGAATAAAGCTGTGTTTACATCGTTTACAATGTGTTTACAATAACACGAGTTATTAACAAAAAGTTATTAACTTGACTGAATCGTCAAAAAATTTCTCTTGACAAAAGTTAATAACTCATGTTTCTGACAGAAAATTCCTTGATATTAACAATATCTTGTTATCAATATAATTGACTTCCATATTATTTCATTTAACGAGACTATTCATATGATATAACAGCCGGAATAAAAACCTAAAAATTCTCTTCAAATTTCAATTGGAACATGTGTGTGATCATTAAAATAATGATCTTCATCTGATCTAATGTAAATAAATTATAATGCGATTTACACCTGAGTTTAAAACAAAAGTTTTCAACATAAGTTAATAACATTTTCTTTTGGCTGCTAGTTTTGTTATCAACAAATAAAGTTAATAACTTTGTCACGTGTTTTGTCTGCAGCTGTAGTTATTAGGCAACAGCTGTAGTTGTAGGGTAGGGATGCTGGGCGAGGGGGTTGCGGGGAAGATAGCAACCTGTTATTAACAAAAGTTACCGACTCTCGATGGATAACATAAATCTTGTTAATAACAAGGAATTTTCTGTTGAAAACACGAGTTATCAACTTTTTTCAAGAGAATTTTTTGTCGATTCAGTCAAGTTGACAACATTTTATTAATAACTCATGTTATCAACTCCGGTGTAAACGCAATTCAACATGATGTTTTTTGAACTTTGTAATTAACATCAGTTGATAACAAAAATGTTAAAAACTTGTGTTATTAACTCCGGTGTAAACGCAGCTTTAGAGTTTATTTATTTATTTATGAGGTTAGCACAAACAATACAATGATCGGAAAAGAAAAAAACAGGCTATTGCCCAAAGTTTCTTCAATTTCCTAATTTAGTTTCAAATTGAACTAAATAGCGATGGCTATTACAAAGCTATGTTATTTATCAATTACGTCATTTATTATTAATTTATTCAATAATGATTAAACACATAATCATAACATGATTGGGAATGGAAAAACAGACTTACTATTCTATCCCTGAATTTTGATTCCAAATTAGTTCAAGGTTGTGACTCTTAAATACAATTAAGCTTCTAAGTTAGAGATTTCATCTGTTCAATGTATTTTCTTCGGGAATTTATGCTGTACTGAATGCTGTGTTCAAGCTTTGGAGGGAGAAGTTTAGATATTCAGAAAAGAATTTCAGTCGAATTCTGCCTATTGTGGAAGGATGTCATAATTTTTTGCAAGCTCCACGTTTTCGAAGCAGCTGGAACAGAGGTTATCGAGTGGAAAGTATTGACAAGTAGAGAAGGATAGTTACATCACTCGACCCATTTTGCTGTCATCGCGAGCTGTTCACTTTCCACAGTTTTCCGTTCAAGAAGGTGGCTTTCCCACACTTTTCAACTTTTCCACTTTACTGCAATTTTCGTTTTTGTTTCTTTTACTTTCACTGTTTTCTTCATCATAATTCTCTGTTCATACTCTGTGTTCATCATAATTTTTCTTCTGATAACTTGTGTTTTCTCCTTTTACTACTTCTTTTCCATTTCCATCATCATTTTTCCCAGCTCCCACTTTTCCTCACTATAGTGAGGTCCACGTTATAATGGCAGTAGATAAAGGTAGGAGAATAGCGATGCCGATTCTCTGCATTAATTAATTATATTTCTACACTGTCAATAACATAATTGGCATCGTTGTGGACCTATAAAAGGATAGTACCACCGGCTTTGTCGAATGATAGACAAGGATAGCAAAACCAAAGTTGATCAAATACTGTCATTATAACGTGGACCTCACTATAGTCTCAATCATTCGATTCATTCTTTCTTTTTCATACTTCCTGTCCTCTTCACTTTTATGTTAATCCTTTTTTTTCTCAAGCTCTCTTCCTCTACCTTCTCCTCCTAACAACTACTCCTCTTCTTCTACCACTCTCCTCCTTTTTCTACTTCTCTATTTCTTCACTTCTTTACCAGTTTTCTCATTTCCATTATTTTTATCGTTCGTTTGTCTCTTAACATCATCATCAACTTCTTTTCCACTATTTTCCTTTTTTTTCCTAATTTTTTTGAGGGTTAAGTGTAAGAGAGGGCCGACTGCGCCCTAACTTCGTCCTCCCAGGTATAAAATAAAGGCAGTCATTCTATTCTATTCCTTAACCATTTACTTTTGTCATATTTCTTCGTTATTTCTCCACCGTCTTTCTTCAACTTTTCACCACCTTCCCCCTCTTTCTCATTCTTTTTAACTTCTTTCGTTTTCCTTCTCCTCTTTAGTTTTCTTTCTCCACCTACTTTTTCCCTCCTTTTGTTCCTAGTCTGTACGCTCTACTACTCCCCCTTCTCGATCCTTTTCCCGCTACTCATAATTCCTCTTCCCACCATTTTCTCCTATTCTCAATTCATTCTCTCCCACTCCTACACTTCCTCTTTCTTCTTCATCAATTCTCACCCTCAATGGTATCAACTGTTTGTTTTCCTTTTTTTTATTCACATGATAACTGAATCAAATAATACGTTTCTTCAACCTTCAGGTGTCAGTCACTCAATTCTCCACTTAAAACTGTGGTCCGGGAAATTTCTTCTTCTTCCTCTTCTCCTCATACTCTTTATTATCAAACTTCATCACAATTTCCTTCTTCTTGTTCTTCTTCTTCTCCCTCTTTCTCTTCTTGTTCTTTTTCTCATCCTCTTCATTCACGAACTCCATAATTTTTCATTTTTCTTCTTATTCTCCTCCTCCTCCTCCTCCTCCTCCTTCCCCTACTCCTTCTACCTCTTCTTGTACTTCTTCAATAACAGAAAAATTGGTGTATGATTGTCGTGAATAGCGCGTACTCTTTGAATTATTGAGAGTCGAATACCTGAGAATAGGTGTCCTTGAGAGGTGCCTGCCCAATATGGCCGGCCGCCATTGGAGGGATCGATGGCCACCCTAGGCCACTGGGCCATCCGTCAATTTGGGCCCTAATTGCGTAGGCCATACGCCTTTTGCCTCCTGCTTTCACCTTCCTCTAACAGATGATCAACGAAAATAGTCACCGCTATTCTTTGCATTCCTTCAATTATTCATCGACAAATTTCTTCCACAATCCATGTGACAATTGTGGTTTGTTTTATCTATATTTACTAGTAGTTCTGTGAACAGTAGACCTCACGCAGTATTCTCATCCACACAAGTACCTGATTGAAATTATAGACCTTATGGAAATACAGCAATAGACTGGCTTCTCCACAAATCTGTGTAATCACTTGTCAGCTGATTTATGATGAATTTCTGATAGTCTGATTTCTGTTTCTATATTCTGATTTTTACACAATTTTTTCAAAAATGACTAGACCGATTTTTAATTATATGAAACTTCAGGCTTTGTGTCGAAAACTGATTCTCTTTTGAATTTTCATGTATCAAATCTAATTACGACAAGCATAGACTAACTAAAGTAACATATAAACATATAAACATTTAAACATAGAGAAATGCCAAACCGTCGACTTGAATCTTAGACCTCATTTCGCTCGGTCAATAATACCTATCCTGTACTCGTGTTGGCTGTATCCATATACTGTACTCATTCAAGGTAGGGACTTTCTTCCTTCGACAGTCAACTTTTTGAATAACCATTACTTGATACCCTGAATTTTTCGATTTTCGTTCATTCATAAATACTTCGTAATCTAAAGGTGTTTACAAACTTTTGCGTCACAAACACGCACAATTCACTTTTCATCAGCTTATAACTTTATTGTGTATTTGCACAGAAACAGTAAGTTACAGATATAATCGGCTCATGAAAGCAAAATTTGAGTGCTCGTGGCACATGAGTCTGCAAACACAACTGCATTACTTAGTTATTACAGTCTATCACTCCACCCAGAAGCTGCTGCCATCTACCGGCTGAGCTTGGTATTGGACTGTAGACCAATCAGAAGAGAGTAGAGCTTGAAGGGGGTCTCTGTGGGCGTGGTTGCAGTTTGGTGCTTGTTTGTGATTGGTCCGCCCCTCCCATTCAATCACTCTTTCTCTTTCTCTCTCTATCTCTCGCATTCTTGCATCCTGCATTTGTATATTTCCTATTTAATTGAATACTCATTAATACATAAATTTGGGCCTACATTGTTTTTCTAATCCAAGTATTTTATTTTTATCATGAATCATAGCATACCAGAAAAAGTGCCGGTATTTACTAAATTTACTCTAGTGCCTATTTTTATTTTTCGATATTGTAATGTTTTTTATCTAAAAAATGTTTCGAATGTATATTCTGTATCAAATTTCAGATTTATAGTTGTATTGGTTTGCTCAGAATATAACATAATGTGAATGAATTTAGACAGTGGAAAAACAATTTTCGTTGGATTTTTCTGAACAAGTAGCAGTGTTTTGTTAGTTGTCTCAGATTATAACATAATGTGAATGAATTTAGACAGTGGAATAATAATTTTCGTTAGATTTTTCGACCATTAACAGTGTTCTTCTACTACATATCATTGGTGAAATCCATGATGGTATGGTTCATTCGAACCATCAAAACATTGTGATTTGGCTAGTTGAATTATGATCATTTTCACCGGTTATGGAATTTTCTGAATTTGGGGGAGCTTAACTCAGTAATAACTCATACAAATCCCAAGGTATTATTCTCCGATAACGTTCCAAGTTAAATCCCTTTTACAAAATCATATATCTTCCCAAGTTAAAAGATAAGTTAACGGTTTCATACAAAAACCAGTTTCAAATTCGTACTTCTCCCACCTCCAAACTCAAGTTTCAAACTGAAGTAATTTTAATTTATTTCCAGACAGCCTCTCGCTGTTAAAGCTGTAATAATGATAATATCAGGATGGAATCTGGTATGATTATTCTTTCTCTTTCTATCATGTTTTCTCCCAGCTTTTCCTCTCACTCACGCACACGCCCATCGTGTTTTCTCTCTCTGTCTATTCGAAAACTTCTAGTCATCTATTCATGATGTTCTTTCTATATCCGTTAATGATTTCCTTCTTTACAGATGTTCTCGGTCTCTATCTCGCAAAACACATTCTTTCCCCTCCCCATCTTTATCCATATATTTATCTTTCTCTTACAATTTCTCATGCCTTAGAACCGGTTTGTTCCCCCCGGTTTATACCATGTAAATGCAATCAATATGTATGCCAAATTATCATCTTTCTCCTGCAGCTTTATCATTATCTTTCTCTCTGTCACACTCACACCATCGTACCTCCTTCTCTCCTTCCATTCTCTTTTAACACTCCTTCTTTGTTGCGTTTGCAATCCCACCCTGAATTTCCAAATAGAATTTCCAATCTAAAAGTCTTTAGTAACAACTCTCATATGCCATTTTCAATCATACTGAACGCTGAAAAACTCGGCATGTTAATCTGCTACTTGATTGAATGTTGACGATAATTAATCCGACATTTAATAGAAATGTTATTTGTATTCCTGCAGTGAAATTAATCCTCTCATCAAAATTAATATTATTTTCAATTATATTTGTTGTATTATAGTAATTTACACAACTTATATGCCATTCACAACAGTATTTCTCATCAAATTACTGGGATTTAGAAACGAATGCCTAGAAATGTCAGCTATAATACGAATGGAAGCTTGAATATTCAATTTTCTGATCAAATTTAATACCATTTCCAATCATATATGTTTTATACACATTTTACATGTTATATACTTGACTTATGTATCATATTTAACACGATTTCTCATCAAATTACTAGGATTTAGTAGGGAACGCCTCAAGGTGTCAGCTATAACTCGAGTGGAGCCCGGAGAATTATCAAGAAAATTGAATATTTTATCTCTGGGGGAGGTAACGAGATTCCATGTATAATTCATCACTGATTATCAGCGCTCCGAAATAGAAATAATGATGACTTTCGGGTGTTTATTCAAAGTAGATATCGCTGTATAATTCATAACTCTGCTACGAGGTCTTTCTAGAAATCTGGATGGTTCTAAATTTGTTTTCTACGGTTTAGGTTTTATATAGACTCTGCTAATCAATAATGATTTATGACTTGTTGTAAATAATAAGAAGTAATTACTAAATCATCATTACTGAGTTATAACTAGTTGTAATTACTTATAACCAATTATGGAGACGTTATTGCTGCAAACTAAGTTATGATTTACAAATTGAAGTTACTTACTTGAAGTTATAACTGTAAACCAGTCACTGAACTTAAGTTGATACTTCAATCAGTTCATAAATAACTGTGAATTTTTGTGGTATCATAAGAAGTGCTCACATAACCTCATCTAGACCACTCTATTATCAAAATTTTTATCAATAAGAGAAACAGTTTGGGTTTATCCTGTTGGTTCTCTCTCAGTCATTTAATGTGATGCTGTAATATTGTAGAAATGTGATGAAGATTGAGAAAACAGTGATGAACTAGTAGTTCTGTGAACAGTAGACCTCACGCAGTACTCTCATCCACAAGTACCTGATTGAAACTATAGACCTTATGGAAATACAGCAATAGACTTGCTTCTCCACACATCTGTGTAATCACTTGTCAGCTGATTTATGATGAATAATTCTATATTCTGATTTTTACTCTAATATTGGCGTATGAAGGAGGCTCCTTTTCCCTTCTATATTATCCTTGAAATGCAAAATTTCCATAAACCTTGTATATACATCGACGCGCAATTTAAAAAGGAACATACCTGTCAAATTTCATGAAAATCTATTACCGCGTTTCGCCGTAAATGCGCAACATATAAATATATAAACATTTAAACATTAAGAGAAATGCCAAACCGTCGACTTGAATCTTAGACCTCACTTCGTTCGGTCAATAACTGTGAATTTTTGTGGTTATCATAAGAAGTGCTCTCATTACCTCATCTAGACCACTCTATTATCAAAATTTTTATCAATAAGAGAAACAGTTTGGGTTTATCCTGTTGGTTCTCTCTCAATCATTTAATGTGATGCTGTAATATTGTAGAAATGTGTTGAAGATTGAGAAAACAGTGATAATTACATTATATGGGAACAATATAAACGGCTTTCATCTCAACAATCTATTTCACAACAGTCAAAGGATTGTGTTCAAGACAATTCATGTTCAATTACGTTTTTCATTCTAGTAATTTTTATGTATTCATGTGGGATAGGGTATGTATATTCACGACTTTTACATACATTTTATTGCAGCACATTGTATTCATGAACAATTTGTGTTTATAAATTGATTTTTCTTTAATATAATTTCAATTACAGTCTAGCACAAATTTAGCTAATAAGCTATCTACGAGTATTTTTGGCATGAACTGCTTAAACATCAATCGTGTAATTGTAAATTTGTACACAAATATGTGCGAATATTACTAATTTGCAATTATTAATTCCATGATAAGTAATGAAAATAAATAATTATAGCACTTGTACATGGAACTTTGTTTTTATTATATAATTATAACTGTTACAATAAATCAAGTATTCATCACATATTGGCTACAATCGGAAGTCAATAATCCCATACTATTAAACGAGCAACTTTGTTTATATGTTTAGATGTTTGGATGTTTAGATGTTTATATGTTTGTATTTCACCGGATCTTGAAAACAGCTCCAACGATTCTTACGAAATTCAGAACATAGTAGGTAAGGTTTAGGTTTGTAGATTCAGAACATAGTAGTCATAAAAGATTCGATTGCACTAGGTCTCTTCCCTGGGAAAACTCGCTGAAGGACATTAAAAGGATAATTATTATTCATCCTTGGAAAACAGCTGATAATAATTATTTTGTCTTCTGTTGGTGATTGAAGTGAGTGAGCGAGTTCATGTGTGTGGGACTGTGTCAAAATTATGACTCAGCTGTTGAACTTTTGTACGGTAATCATTCAATCAGTTACTTAGTGCCGGTTGCAAAAAAGCCGAGTGATTTTCAATCCTGATTAAATCCAGTAGATCCATCTTTTTGAAATGGTCTTCTCTGATTTGGTTCACGTGAATTAACTTCACGATTAACTTCAGGATTGAAATTTAACCGGCTTTTGTGCAACTGAGCCTTTGTGAGGGAAATTTTTGCATTCCTATGGGAATTAATCTCAATTTACTGTGATTAGATAGAATATTTCTGTATGAATGTTATTATAATTTCTTCTTTCGTAATAAATTTTTATGCTATTGTTCTCCAGAGCGAAGCTCGCTCCCCGATATTGAAACTCTATTGGCAATTTAATTTTTGTTATCATTCCAACTTTAAAAGATCAAGCTTTTTCCATAAAGTAAAAATTTAATTGAGAACCTACAACAACATCAAAATTGTACATTACCTTTTGAACCATCCAGTTTAAATTTCCAACAACTTGACATTTAATATATCACACACAAGCCCCATATTTAAGTAATCTAAAACCTGTTTCCCACAACGATTTACTCATAATCGTCCGCTGCGAGATCGGGCAATCGCGTCCAATAAATCTTCCGACGAATAATTAGATTTTTTTCAATGGCTAGTTTCATTGAGCGATTTCGTTGGAGCTGGGTTGGCTGCCAGAGCAACAGAATGTTGCATTGCTCACAGACCAGTCCGACAACGTGGCAACGTCGCAATCTTGTGGCAACAACAACTTTATTTTCTTGATGTTGTTGTTCATTTGCTTGTTGTTGATGTTGTGATTGCGGGGGAGGTACCTCCCCTCTTACCACCCTTTCATTGGTCAAGTATAACGCCCCCTAGAGATTGCGAATTCACTACCATATTATTTATAATATACTAGCCGTCAGGCTCGCTTCGCTCGCCATATCCGTCTAGCCAGGGGGCTCCGCCCCCTGGACCCCCGACTGGATTGTCCAAGAATGAGTTTAGCAGGCTCGCTTCGCTCGCCTGCATTTTTATCATGTAGGACAATCCAGTCGGGGGTCCAGACTAAACGTCTGGCTAAACGGATATAGCGAGCGAAGCGAGCCTGACGGCTAGTAATATATATTCCAGGATTGAAGTAGCAGTGCCCAATCAATTTTCCTCGATAAATGCATTTAAATCTTCAACTTGGTGCCAACCTAACAAAGTCAACTCAACTTAATGCCAACCTGACAAAATTATAATTTAGTTGCCAGTTAACAACTGTTTCGAAGAGGTACTCTATCTAGATTATAGTTCTATAGTAACATATGATATGGAAATTTCAATTATAATTAAGAGTTTGGGAGAAGAAGAATATACATGCTAAAAGACGAACTTTAAACCCTTAAAAACAACCCTTAGAGTTAAAATATTGCCAAAAGATTTCTTAGTGCGCCTCTAAAGGGTCAACTGAACATACCTACCAAATTTGAACGTTTTTGGTCCGGTAGATTTTTAGTTATGCGATTGAGTGAGTGAGTGAGTGAGTGAGTGAGTGAGTGAGTCAGTCAGTCAGTCAGTGAGTGAGTGCCATTTCGCTTTTATATAATATATAGTACTGAATATACACTACTTAATATAACTATATCATAGTTGGTACAATACGTAGTGAGGTATTGAGGATCATTTTACACAGTCAGCATTCCTTATGAATAACATTAATGCATCCTATTCAAACAATGCTGACAGTTTGAAGTGAATTTCACTATAGATTTTCTTGTACTTCGCTAAACGGCCTAGCGCCTGATTTTAGTGGGTTATGCAATCTGCTCTACAATCTGCAATATTATAATATAGAAAGGAGACTTCTGTCATCTATCAATTATAGGAGTTGTATTATGATATACATTCACGATTTATGATTTTATGTTTCAGTATTGAGTGTGTATGGCAATGCAAATATAGTGGGACAAATTTATTTGGAACTGTGTTGTATATTGAACAATATTTCAGTCAATAAGATGAAATACGGTACACCTTTTTCCATGAAGGACGACAGAATGAATTTTTGCACAAATGTATTCATGTTTCAATATATTATTGAGTGTGTACGGTGATGTAAACATAGTAAGACGAGAGAAAAATGAAAATCTCAGTACCTTTTTTGAATTATTTTATCAAGTGATATCACTGAAAATGGCATCAATGTTGAAACATGTTGTGATAAAATAGTTCAAAAAGGGTACTGAGATTTTTCTTTCTATTCATATTACAAGTGGCCCTATACAGAAAAGAGATAATAGTAAGACGATTTTATTTGGTATTTAAGTAGTTATCGTAATTTGTACCATATTTTTGTAAATAAGAAGATGATGAGATATATATTTTTCCATAAGGAGCTTTAGTAATTTGTACCATATTTTTCTAAATAAGAAGATGATGAGATATATATTTTTCCATAAGGACGCCAGAATTCATTTAGGCACAAGTATAGATATTCACTATAATTATGTGAACGGTGATGTTAGAATAGTACTAAAAACTCTTTTCTGTATAGGGCTACTTGTAATAAAAATAGAAAGAAAAATAAAAAATAGAAAGAAAAATAAACACTAAAAACACACAGTGAAATAAATATCACTGTTGGCATCAATGTTGAAACATATTGTGATAAAATAAATCAAAAAGGGTAGTGAGATTTTTATTTTTCTTTCTATTTTTACTAAAAACTCATTTAAAATTGTAGTTGTTATTGTTTATTGTTAGCTGAAAGAGTTTACAAAAAGAGGATCAAATATAGGCATTATTCATTCTTTATTCATTTAAGTACATTATCAAAATGATAGGGAGAGGAAAAATAAGGTAAACTTTAATAGAAAATTGAAGAATCTCCAAATCACGAAAAATCACGGCAAATTACAAACTCATCTCAAAGTCCCGTATCAAACTAGAATAATCTATTTATCTCTTTTCTGTATAGAAATCTTTTTTTATAGAAATAGAAAGAAAAATAAAAATCTTAGTACCCTTTATGAATTATTTAATCACAACTAGTTTCGGACATTTTTATTTTTCTTTCTATTTCTAGAATAATCTATTCCACAACTTTGATTCAAATCTGACAAAGTCAACATATCAAAGGAATCAAATGTCTTTTTACATAAAAAATTGAGTAGAAAGTGTGTAAAGAGATAATGATAGACAAAGACGTGGAATCCTACCGGTCCCTGAACTCAAAATCCCGTCCCGAACTATTATAAAGTCATCTATTCCAGATCTCTGATTTATTACAGCGTGAAGCAAACACACAGTCCAACAATAATTATAAGTTTTTTTGAAATAAATTTGACGTTGATTCAGTTTCGCGTAGCTATATTGATATCCACTTCATCCTGTCAGCACTGTTTCAATGAGAAGCATTGATGTTATCTATTAGGATTGCTGACAGATTGAATGTGAATCACAAAAGAGTGCCTCACGACTCAGTAGTTGACTTCTAGTGAGATTCGATGTCAGCATTTCTTAAATAAATATCAACACTTCTCATCCAATCAAAGCTGACAGTTTTGAGTGAATCTCACTCCTAGTTGGGTTTTAATTACAAAGCCCCGAAAATAACCACTTGTCCGAAAAGACATAGGAAATACCTGACTGTCCGAATCTTTTTACCGTTGTTTTTGAATGGTTTTCTCTTTCTCACGATTTGATTTAGCTTATAGTTCGTTCTAATATAGTGCTTTTTTGGAATTTTGGAAGCCTGTTAGAGTTAACTAGGAACACGAATTGAATCTGTGGGAAATTTTGGTAGCTCCAATGGCAAGTATGGGCTTCTAAGAGCCATATGCTAAAACTACGTTTAACGCTAAACCACGTTTACTTGTAGATATGGTTGCATTTATCATAATTGATCGAGCGAAGTGAGGTCTAAGATTGAAGTCGACGGTTTGGCATTTCTCTTAATGTTTAAAAGTTTAAATGTTTGAATGTTTAAATGTTTATATGTTGCGCATTTACGGCGAAACGCGGTAATAGATTTTCATGAAATTTGACAGGTATGTTCATTTTTTAATTGTGCGTCGACGTATATACAAGGTTTTTGGGAATTTTGCATTTCAAGGATAATATAGAAGGAAAAAGGAGCCTCCTTCATACGCCAATATTAGAGTAAAAATCAGACTATAGAAATATTCATCATAAATCAGCTGACAAGTGATTACACAGATGTGTGGAGAAGCCAGTCTATTGCTGTATTTCTATAAGGTCTATAGTTTCAATCAGGTACTTGTGGATGAGAATACTGCGTGAGGTCTACTGTTCACAGAACTACTAGTGTGTTTCATACGGGGTTTGAACGAACAGCTGACGAAAGACAGCTCTGTTTAGACCGAAATATCGGGGCACCGAGCTTCTCTCGTTATTTTTATTTATTGATAAACAGGACACAATTCTCTAAAATGATTGTGTTTATATTTTACAGCTGGCTTATATGTCAGCTTATGAATTTCGGGAATGCGATATTTTGATTTTCCACAGACTCACTCGCTCACTCACTTTTTACTATCCACAGACGACGAAAGTCTCAGCTGTTTCAGCCAAGGATGAATTATCCTTTCAATGTCGTTCAGCGGGTTTTCCCAAGGATGAGACCTAGTGCAATCGAAGTTTTATATCATAAACCTACTATGTTCCAAATTTCGTGGAAATCGTTAAAGCCGTTTTCGAGATCCGTTGAACATAATAACTATAGATAACCATATATAAAAATACAGAAATTGCTCGCTTAATATAATAGGATATCGTGCCTAGTGGTCACTTTCCAGAAAATAAACTAAGATTCTAGTTTAAACGATCAGTTGACTCAATTGAAGCACATTATAATTGATGCGACTATATCTTGATTGAACGGGTTTAATAGTTGTACCAACTTTGGAGAAAGCGACCCTTAATGTATTTCCATAATTTCGGCACCCACCTCAATTGAAGGGTAATTCATCTCTCATTATTATCACAAGCACCAGTAATTAGTGGAGCTGGCCTCAAGTCTTCACCCTTAGAACACTCATTGACGAGAGCAGAACTCAAAAAATCTGGTGTGGCGCACTCACACAACTTTCCTTGCCGTTATGAAAATTGATCACCTGACGCTATTGTTCCCGCGCATCAAAGTCTGAGCCAGCTGGTGACAGGATAATAAAGCTGGAGACACACGAGGTCTGCTATCTCTTAATAATGAATGATTTAATAGAATCAACAGTTGCCAACAGTTTGCAATTGAATAATCACATTCTATCGAATTTTGAGCTTATTTTTAATTTTAGGCGAAAATGTTACTGAACATTAATTGTAGAGATTTTCATTCTCAATCTTTTCCACTTGAAATTTTTGTTTAAATTGTATCTGAAGCCTGTTAATTGGGAATCTAAAATCAAACTTTGGGTAGATGGGGCGGAACTCTTGAAATTTTTACAGATATTGGACTTGTGGCAGTTTATAGAGCTTATCTATCATTGACTAATTCAGGTAAGAATTTGATAAAAATTGTTGGAGCCGTTTTCGAGAAAATCGCGAAAAACCCTGTTTCTGACAGCGTTTTCGCCATTTCAGCCGCCATATTGTAAGGACCACATATTCCATACTTATATTGTAAGGACCTTATGTTCCAAATTCAAGTCATACCGTTAATTGGGAGATGATATATCGTGTACACAGACGCACATACACTCATACACACACACACACACACACACACACACACACACACACACACACACAACACACACACACACACACACCACACACACACACACACACACACACACACACTCACCTGTCAGGAAGGGGAGATCTGTCAGGAAAGGAGAGGAATTGAACATTCAATTGACTAATAAACATCAAAAGTAAATAATTAAAAATTTCAATGTAATACTATATAGACACACTCTTCTCAACTGTTGACTGTTCAACATTGTCTATAATGACTGTAATTCTAATATTTTTATATCCATTAAGAAGTGATTCATGAATTATGACATATTTCCAGAATAAATAAACTTAAAAACACACCATACTATGAATGGGATATCATTGAATGAAAAAGACTAAGAATTTGTCAAAACAATTTGACAATTTCATAGTATTTTTCATTCAATATGAATAATTACCACAATATCAACTTCTCAACTACACAAAAAGTGAAGAAAAAAAATGGGATATCACACTATCTTCAGAGTTTGTAACAAACTTGAAGAATATTGAGTTATTTTAAAACATTTCAGCTCAGACAATCGTTCCATCATTGAATTCAAAATACATAATAGGAAACCAAACTAGACAGAGTAAACAAGAACTGGAAATGTGGTTATTTGAGTTCCACAAAACCACAGTCTGTTTGATTAAGTGTGAGGGATGGTCCAAGTTTGAACAGACGGGAGATTCTGGGAGAAATGGTCGGTTTAATCAAACTGGACGTTTTGTTGCGGGGGGGGGGTACAGGGGGTACATGGTTAGGGGGAAGAGGGAACCAGATCCCGGAAGATGGCTGCTTCCAGTATGCAGATGAGCGGAACCAGTGAGAGCGAGTGAGAGAGAGTGAGAGCAGGAGAGAGATCATGTTTTTCTACCAGATAACGGTAAAAGGCGGGTGAATGCTCGGGTAGCCCCCCTGTTCCCTTCTAGAGGTACCCCGCCACCCCACAACCGGACCACTCCTGTCCAAAGACAACTCTTCGCAACGCGGGTTCATTGGCTTCTCTCATTCTCTCTCACTCTCTCAATAATTCTCTATCTGGCTCTCTTTTACTCTCCTGCTGACTCTGTGGCTCTGTCAGCTGACTTGGTCTCCGAAGATCTGAAGGAAGGATTCAACTATCAGCTATAGAATTTATTGCAGTATTAGTATAATCATAGAATAAAGAACAATCTGTTGATTATTTTATTCATTTATACAATAAGTACATTATCAAAATGATAGGGAGAGGAAAAATAATATAACCTTGTGCTATTCTTCTTCCAAATTTAGATAACACATAGGAATAGGTTAAGTCTCGTAGTTCTTCAATAATTCACAAAATTTTCAGTCCTCATTTATTTTTCAAAAAGTAGATTTTCAAATTTAGATCCTTCAAATCTAAACATAGAATATTTCACATTAATATAACTAAAGTAGGAAATATTCAAATACTAAAAATATAATTTTGAAGAATTACCGAAAAACAAACTTAATAATTAAGTTTTAGAATTATTCTAAAAGCACAGCTGATCTTATATTACTATTTTAATCTTTAGGCCCGGTTGCACAACAGCTGGTTAAATTTTAACCGCGATTAATTTCACGACAACCAATCAGAGAAGGCGTTTTATAAAAGACGGCTTCTCTGATTGGTTCTTATGGAATTGATCACGGTTAAAATTTAACCGGCTGTTGTGCAACTGGCACTCAATCTGATAGATTGTTTATTCGATGGTATAAAGTTATCATTGTTCGATTTGATTATTTGGTGTATCATAACTCTAATTGGTTAATATTATCAATGATTAAAATTATTAATATTGCTATAAGTTCAATCACATCATATTATGATTAAATTGGTCTGATTCCTGATTTATTTGATGACTGAATAGACTTAAAACGTTGTCAAAAATCCACTTTAATTAAATAAAAATTAAAAATTAATATTTTTCCACAACATCAACATTCACGCTACAAACTTAATTATTTGATGACTGTTAATTAATTTGATTCTCAAGCTACATTTACACCAGAGCTGTCAACAAATTGTTGTTCACAAATAGTTTTATACAAAACAAGTTGTAATTTTTTCCGTTAAAAACAAGTTGAATGCTGCTGTGCTGCTGTGTTATTCAGGAAATTGGCAAATAATTGCCGAAATTTGTTGAAATCTCAGTTGACAACACTGGTATAAACATGGCTTTAGGTGTACCTATTACAGTACGACTCTGAAGAACCTCCAATAGTTTGAAATAGACGAGTAGTTGTGATGAAAATGGAATAACAAATTTTCACAAAGGCAAAAAATTCAGGAAAGGCGAGTATTTTTCGGCTGACTTCTGAAGGAGTAAAAGTATTGGTTAAGGCTGGTTTTTATTTTATTTCCTCAAGTGTATATTTGTTCAAGTTTCGAGTGGTTTTGATTCTATTTTTCCAAATCTTTATTTGTTTTATACATTATGTGAATAAAATATAGAGAAGTTGAAGACTTTGGGATAACATCGTGAAGGCTTGAACACCTGTTTATAGGACTGGAATTTATTACCTAGCTCATTTTATATGCCTGAAAAAGGTATTCTATATAAAAGAATCCAGTTTATGTTAGAGACTTCGACAACATAGATAGCAGCCTTATATTTAATTCTTCATTTAAAAATATACTTCCAACTTGATCAGATAATTCGATTTCTTAAATGTTTAGCACATACGTTTACAAAATGGTTGAATGCTTTATGTAAATGGTTGCAATGGTTTTAATGCTCTGAACCTATAATTTACCAATTGATAAATAGACCGGTGGTATCCTTGATTTTGGTTTTGTTGATGCATAATATGAAAACAATTCAAATGTAAAATATTCATCAACTGATTAGTGATCATTGATTCTATAGACAGAAAACATCGCTCTTCAGATTTTTCCCATCAATATTTTGTTCTTGTTCTTGTTCTCCTCCTTCTTCATCTTCTTCTTCTTCTTCTTCTTCTTCTTCTTCTTCTTCTTCTTCTTCTTCTTCTCTTCTTCTTCTCTTCTTCTTCTTCTTCTTCTTCTTCTTCTTCTTCTTCTTCTTCTTCTTCTTCTTTCTTCGTATTATTCTTTTTCTCCTCCCATTTTTCTCTTCCCCTCAAGAATGGATAGATAACTTTATTTCTCCTGTCTTTCTTTCTCCTCCCATCAATATTTTGTTCTTGTTCTTGTTCTCCTCCTTCTTCATCTTCTTCTTCTTCTTCTTCTTCTTCTTCTTCTTCTTCTTCTCTTCTCTTCTTCTTCTTCTTCTTCTTCTTCTTCTTCTTCTTCTTCTTCTTTCTTCGTATTATTCTTTTTCTCCTCCCATTCTTCTCTTCCCCTCAAGAATGGATAGATAACTTTATTTCTCCTGTCTTCTTTCTCCTTCAGTTTCAAGGAATTCTTCCATCTATTCTCCTCCTTTTTCCTACAGGAACCTTCTCCGTCGAATACTTAACGCTGTCTTTCTCTCGCTCTCTGAATCTGAATCGGAACCTCTCTTCCTTTACCTTTCTATGAGATGTGACAAGAAAACACTGCCTCTCTCTCTTTCTATACCTTCCTAGGAGATGTGACCAAAAAATTACTCTCGCAAGACTTTCCTCCTTCTCTAGCAGAGCGGTGTCTCAGTCTAGACAAAGAGTTGCCACGTTCACTTCTTACGTTGTTTCGCGTAGCCGACTAGGTAATAATAATTGACAGAGAAAGAAAGAGCAAATGAGTGAGTGACAGAGATTGAGAGAGAGAAATGCTGAGTGAGAGATGGTGAGTAAGAGAGGGATTGATTTATTGAATTACAGAGAGAGTAAGAGAGAAAGAGTGAGTGAGAGTGTGATAGTTTTTGAGAGATAATGAGAGAGTGAGAGGGAGTGAGAGAGAGAGAGAGAGTGGAAGGTGAGAGAGTTCAGTTGTACAAGTATGTGCTCTTGTCAACTGGCCAAAGCTATACAGGCGTTGTCATACTTCGTCAATTTTATTTGCCTAATCCATGTAACATACATGTTAGGGCATCACAAAGCCGAGCTATTAATACACCTCTTGAGCGCATATATCTAGTCAAAAATAATGGATATTCCCTCATAGCATAGCTTTTGATATTCTTGATGTTCTAGAATCAATGTTTATTTATTCATTTATTCGTGGACAGAATCACAAATCATATAAATATGATTAAGAAGGAACAACAGGCTTGGCCCAAATCTATTCCATTCCCAAATTTTGATAAATTAATAAAATGTCCCAAAAATAGGTTATGTTTCTACTGTAAAACGTTCAAGTTCAATTTTCATCCAAAAATATATATATAAGCAAAACATTTTGAATTAAGAGAAATTAAAACACCAAACTATATTTAAATATAACACTTGATTATCACTTCATATTGAATTAATCAAGTTATTTAGTACAATTTTGAACCCAAAAAATACACACAACTTCTCTCACTGAGCACAGCTGTTACTTCATTCGTTCAGTAACCTTTCAGCTCAACATGTAATCCAAACTATCTTTGGTGTGAAGTAAACTTCATCAATAATTCGAAGAACCATTATATTCATCAAAACAAAATCTTAATTATATCGATTGATTTAATGATTGAAAATTTCCCGCTCAGTTCAATTTCTATGAGATTGGCGAACAGATTAGCTATTAGATTTGCCTAGACTCATGTTAATTGTTTTAGTTAAATTCACAAGCTAAGATTGCACCCATAAGCCACAATACACAAACAGAATTATAATTAAATAATAAAAGCTTGGAAGGTACGGAACGAACTATTTTCTTTTCTTTCTTTCTTACGCTTGCTTTTGTTTTTGACAATAACTGGCAAAGCCGCTTTTCATCATTCATCTCTCTCTTTTCATTTTCAACATAGATTAATGTTCATTGTCATAATCTCATTCTTCATCTTCTCTTGAAAAAAGAACTTCTAGTTTTACAGCACAATATTCTATTAGACATAAGGTAGTAATGTCTCCATCATTCACTTTAATTTTTTATTAAAATATTAATAATTTTTGTAAAAATTCCGACTGTAAGCTCTTTTGTTAGAATATTTACATTTCATGCTTTATAGTACAGTTATTTAATTTAAGCACATAATATTATTATTGAATGTATCAGGTATGTGCATATGCGGACGATGTAGCAATAATTGCAAGAAGGAAAGTGTCCTACAGGAAATGTATTTGTTGCTAGAAAGAGAGGCGAATAAGATTGTCTTGATAGTGAATGAGAGAAAAACGAGGTATATGAAAATATCAAGTAGTCAAGCAAGAAGAGTTCCACAAAACCTCCGAATTGGAAATAAAATCTTTCAAGGTGTAAGGAACTTCAGCTACTTGGGGGTTGAACTAAATAACGAGAACAAGATGGGTTACAGCATAAAGCAAAGAGTATTGGCTGGAAATAAAGCATACTTCAGTAACATGAAACTTTTAAAGAACAGGCTCATATGTAGAAACACGAAACTTGAAATATATGAGAGCCTAATTCGACCTGTTGTAACGTACGGCTGTGAATCTTGGACGTACAAAAACCATCTTCTGTGACAAAAGAAGACAAAAACCATTTAGGCGTTTTTGAAAGGAAAATCCTAAGAAAGATTTATGGTCCAGTTGAAGATTGATTGATTGATTGATTGATTGATTGATTGAGTACTTTATTTATGTAGATTACAATATATACTGGCTTATACACTTATATACAATAGCTTACAATACAGCAAAGTATAGATGAATTTACATAATATAGACTAAGAAAATAACTATTGAACTGTATATCATATGAAAAAGCAATTTGTAATATAATAACTATAGATAATAATCATATTGTTATGCATCTACATAAATTGGCGGAGCTTTGGACATATCAATGTCCATTCTTGGGAAGAATATTAAAATATCCTCCCCACTAACTCTCTACCAAAACGTTAATTTCGTTATTTAAACTAAGGATTTATTTATTAATGGAAATATTGTAAAAGTTTTAATCAATATGAATATTGGAGAGAAAAAAAACAGAATAATTGATAAAGTAAAATAATTATATAGGTAGATAAGATCAAAAATTGATTAATAAAATGAAGTAGGCTGAAAGTAGATCAGGGTTATCAAATTTCAGTAATATACAGCAGTATGCAGTGGATAATTGAAATAACATGAGTTTATATAATATATATATATATATATATATATACAATTCGTTCTATAACATGGTTTAAAGGTTTATATTGGTGGAATGGGTGAGGGATGGTTGTCATGTGATCGTTCTAGGGCCGGACAGTTTCAGTCATTTGTTCCAAATAGTTTTTTTAAAGTCAGGTTGAAGCTCGCTCGGCTCTCGATAGACCTGATAGAAACAGGAAGTGTATTCCATGCACGACAGGCACTGACTAAGAAGGATTTTGTGAAAATAGTAGTTCGATGATTGGGTATCCTTAAAGTACTTTCTCCGGTTCTAGTATGTGAAGCATCTATCCTCCTACCTTCAGAGACAAATTTGAAATCATCTTTAAAATAGTTCGGATTACCGTATTTCAAGATATCTCTAACAAGCTTGACTATTCGAAAAGCCTCTGATCGGGAAGCTTCAATGTTGAACTAGCAATGTGGGCTGGGGTGATATGATCATGGCGTTGGAGAGAGTAGACGAAACGTAGACAATAATTTTGGCAACGCTGTAGTTTATCATTCAGAGTAACTTGCATATCATTAAGAACAGAATTACAATACATTAAATGTGGGAAGATGAGAGATTGAACCAATAAAATTTAATGTTTCTAGGGAGGATATCGTGCATTTTCTTCAATGCATAAAGGAGAGGAGTGGAGGAGAAGGAACTAATTCAGAGCTCGAGGCATTGAAAAAAATGCCGAAATATTGTAAAATTTATAAGGCACAGCGGCTTAGATGGTTTGGACATATCTGTAGAATGAACGAAAACAGAATGCCTAAATAATAACATTCAAGAAGAAAGATAGGAAGGCCAAGAATAAGATGGGAAGATGAAGTGAGAGACGATCTCCAAAAAATGGGATATAGAGGATGGAGAAAATTAACAGAGGACCGAGAAGCGTGGAGAGATGTAGTGGAGGCGGCCAAAGCTCATATTGGGCTGTAGTGCTGATTGAAAAAAAACACTATTAAACACTAGTGAGAGTTTCACAGTATTTTATTTTTATTTAGTAGGTTAGGTTCGATGAAATTTGCTCACGCCAATTATTCAATGAACCAGACATAGAGTTTGAGATTAAAAGCAGAAGGTTACGGTGGACGGGACACATTCTGAGGAAAGAAGAAAGCGCTCTGACAAGCAGTGTACTGAGGAATAGTCCTATAGGAAGGAGACCAGCTGCAAGGACAAAAACTAGATGGTGGGACCAGGTCCGGAAAGATATGAGGAGGATGGGTCTGAAAGAGGAGGACTCGGGTGACCGAAACTTGTGGAGAGGCTTAGTTGATGAGGCCAAGTACCGACTGGGGTACAAGTGGCCACCGCTGTAAGTAAGTAAGAAATTTGCTTATTAGTCTCATGACTAGATTGCTATAATATATTAAATATAAAAGAAAAAATGTTCTATAAGAAACAAGATTCATTCCACTGTCAAGCTTTATTATTGAAGAAACCTCAATGAGCCCTTAAGTAGACCAACAACAAAGACATTCCTCAACCTTGAAACATTGAATAGTTTAGGATAAGGATTGAAAAATGCACAGACTTCTCAAAAATTATTCGAATTCCTTTTTTGTACAATAAAAGTTCATTGTAAACAACATGGAGAGAAAGAAATGTATGGACCCAAGTGATAATACTATATAAATACAAGAAAAATAACCAAAACAATGTCTGGAACCGCACAGTATCTCCAAATAAGCATCCAAATTTAAAAATCTACTTTATGAAAATAATTAAGGACTGAACATTTTGTGAAGTGAACAACTACTTAACCTATTTTGAACTATTTGTAACCTTTTCTAAATTTGAGAGAGGAATAGCACAAGGTTACCTTATTTTTTCTTTCACTATCATTTTGATGATGTACTTATTGTATGAATCAATAAATAGCTTTTCAAATCTCGGCTCTCTCAAAACTTTATCCGTTTGACCGTTTCAAATTCAACGGTAGCCTACTTTTTAATCTGGGACACCTTGTTTTACGGTAATTGACTACTACGAGACAGTATCATAACTTTTATAGAGTAAAACTGAACTGTTTATAGAGTAGGGGGGTTGTATTGGCTATTATACGATTCGAAAACTGAACAAACAATAATCCATTAGCGTGAAAATAGCCTGGATGAATTTGCCAAATGAGGTAGTTTTGAAAAAATGAAAATGGCGGACAAAGTTGTCCTGTATAATGTGATTGGACAGTTGACGGTGCAAATCGAACCAATTGGGAGATAGGAAAATGGAGTCGAATGTCCATGAGTAGACGAGACTTTTATTGATTATTTGCGGTTATAATATTGTATGGAATGTTTCTAATTTGTTAATTGAGTCAACGTCAATCCTCCAGCAGTTCAATATGCATGGTAACGAAAATGCATTACAGATAATAATGTTCAATATATCCTCCATTGGTTACAATGACACTCACATTAAAATCTAAACATTCTTTATAAATAACATTATTGCTTCTTATTCAACCAATGCTAGAAGCATAAAGTGGATCATTACTGCAAGCCTGGACGCGTTTCAATCTTCAGCCTTCATGGAGTAGTTCCATACCCTTGAATTATCAAAGTTATCATCCTTTAGGATAGGTATTTTTCTCATTAGCATCATCATCTTCTCTTCTTCTTCTTCCTCTTCCTCTTTTTCTTCTTCTTCGTCCTTTTCTTCTTCTTCTTCTTCTTCTTCTTCTTCTCTTCTTCTTCTTCTTCTTCTCTTCTTCTTCTTCTCTTCTTCTTCTTCTACCACTTCTTCTAATGTAGAGTTTCTTATTTAAACATTACTTCGAGTTATAATTATTCTCAAGAGTTATTCTCATCAACCCGGTCGTGTGTTGATGGGAAGGATATTATTTTATATCCTTCTTAAGCTGCGTACACATATTCGCGCATCCAACCCGCACCGAGCACGCTCCTCCCTCGTACCGCCCTCGTACCGCCCTCGTTCCTCCATCGTACCGCAGTAGCTCCGCCTCCGCTCGGCAGTCGCACCCATCATGAACGTTACGGAAGATGTTGGATCTTCTCGCGTTCCCCGGTCGATCATCAAACGCTCTGCTGGAGTGACGTTCGGTTGCGGAGCAGAGCGAAAGTCTGTACGCACCTTTAGAGAATCGACAATTATTTGTTGAAACACCGCCGATTTATGAAGTTACATCACAATATTATATTATCGTTATTCTAATTGCATTCAATCTTTATTCCCATTGATTGATTATTTATACTTTGTAAAATTCGCTGAATAATTAGTATTACCATCATTTAATGTAAATTAGTGTTTTTATACACTAGTGAATATTGTAGCATACATAAATGAATAAATCTTATCTAATCTAATATAATCTTCTTTTTCTTCTTCTTTTTCTTCTTTCACGGGTTAGGCATTACTGCCTGTTCCGAGCTTCTGTGCCTCTAAAAAGTACTTTTTAATATCAACTCTACATGTAAATACTAAATACTGTTGCAAAAGTGGAATTCGAACCTTCAAGATTATTCAAAAATCGAGTTAGTAAGCATGAAAACTTTCGAAGAAACCTAATAGCTGTTGCAAAAATCTCCAATTTCATAGAGCCCTGATAGTGATAGGTATTGGTATGCCAATATAGATAAAACTATTGTAGAATACATTGTAGTATATAATGTAAGTGTGCTTATAAGGCTATAATATTACGAACTACCTCCCAGATGTTAAAAGTACCAAGCTCATTAAGTCGAGCCCCTGTTGCGATATCTAAATCACGCAACCTAGCAATAGTGAGAGAAAGAAAGAGAGTGAAGGAGTGAGAGGAAGAGAAACAAAGATAGAGTGAGAGAGCCAGAGAGAGGAACAAAGAATTGCAAACGGACTTAGTTAAGCACGGCGGTACGATGCTTAGATCAAGCGCCGTATCGTCCCGGGTTCATATACACGATTCCTATTCCATTTCCAATCCATACTCCGAGCTAGAATAGCTAGCTAGCGAGCTAGCAGTGCCTGAGAAAGCAAACCGGTCTTTTAACTTCTATTTTAACCCCTCCCCTCACTCTTCCGCCCCCTACAATCGACAAGTAAGCTTGTCTCAACATGTCCATTCAACTTTTCTAATTTGTTAATTGAGTCAACGTGGATAATCCAGCAGTTCAATATGTATGGTAACGAAAATGCATTACATATAATAATGTTCAATATATCCTCCATTGGTTACAATGACACTCACATTAAAATCTAAACATTCTTTATAAATAACATTATTGCTTCTTATTCAACCAATGCTAGAAGCATAAAGTGGATCATTACTGCAAGCCTGGACGCGTTTCAATCTTCAGCCTTCATGGAGTAGTTCCATACCCTTGAATTATCAAAGTTATCATCCTTTAGGATAGGTATTTTTCTCATTATCATCATCATCTTCTTCTTCTTCTTCTTCCTCTTCCTCTTTTTCTTCTTCTTCGTCCTTTTCTTCTTCTTCTTCTTCTTCTTCTTCTTCTTCTTCTTCTTCTTCATCTTCTTCTTCTACTTCTTCTTCTTCTTCTTCTTCTACCACTTCTTCTAATGTAGAGTTTCTTATTTAAACATTACTTCGAGTTATAATTATTCTCAAGAGTTATTCTCATCAACCCGGTCGTGTGTTGATGGGAAGGATATTATTTTATATCCTTCTTAAGCTGCGTACACATATTCGCGCATCCAACCCGCACCGAGCACGCTCCTCCCTCGTACCGCCCTCGTACCGCCCTCGTTCCTCCATCGTACCGCAGTAGCTCCGCCTCCGCTCGGCAGTCGCACCCATCATGAACGTTACGGAAGATGTTGGATCTTCTCGCGTTCCCCGGTCGATCATCAAACGCTCTGCTGAGTGACGTTCGGTTGCGGAGCAGAGCGAAAGTCTGTACGCACCTTTAGAGAATCGACAATTATTTTGAAACACCGCCGATTTATGAAGTTACATCACAATATCATATCATCGTTATTCTAATTGCATTCAATTTTTATTCCCAATGATTGATTATTTATACTTTGTAAAATTCGCTGAATAATTAGCATTACCATCATTTAATGTAAATTAGTGTTTTATACACTAGTGAATATTGTAGCATACATAAATGAATAAATCTTATCTAATCTAATATAATCTTCTTTTTCTTCTTCTTTTCTTCCTTTCACGGGTTAGGCATTACTGCCTGTTCCGAGCTTCTGTGCCTCTAAAAAGTACTTTTTAATATCAACTCTACATGTAAATACTAAATACTGTTGCAAAAGTGGAATTCGAACTTTCAAGATTATTCAAAAATCGAGTTAGTAAGCGTGAAAACTTTCGAAGAAACCTAATAGCTGTTGCAAAAATCTCCAATTTCATAGAGCCCTGATAGTGATAGGTATTGGTATGCCAATATAGATAAAACTATTATAGAATACATTGTAATATATAATGTAAGTGTGCTTATAAGGCTATAATATTACGAACTACCTCCCAGATGTTAAAAGTACCAAGCTCATTAAGTCGAGCCCCTGTTGCGATATCTAAATCACGCAACCTAGCAATAGTGAGAGAAAGAAAGAGAGTGAAGGAGTGAGAGGAAGAGAAACAAAGATAGAGTGAGAGAGCCAGAGAGAGGAACAAAGAATTGCAAACGGACTTAGTTAAGCACGGCGGTACGATGCTTAGATCAAGCGCCGTATCGTCCCGGGTTCATATACACGATTCCTATTCCATTTCCATCCATATCCGAGCTAGAATAGCTAGCTAGCGAGCTAGCAGTGCCTGAGAAAGCAAACGGTCTTTTAACTTCTATTTTAACCCCTCCCCTCACTCTTCCGCCCCCTACAATCGACAAGTAAGCTTGTCTCAACGTCCATTCAACTTTTCTAATACTGTTCTTTTACTTTTCTTTGATACTATTAAAAAGGTCTGCGCACAATGTTGAGTATTTTCGCTGATAAAAGGTTAGAGATTCAAATGTTGGGTAACCTGTAGCCACCCTGAATAAGTTAAAGCATAGGGAAATTCTATTTATAAGAATATTTATATCTATTTATAAGAAATTTATATCTATTTATAAGAATATTTATATCTATTTATAAGAAACGAAAGAATTATTGGCTATACACGTCCGGGATAGGAAATTCACGAATGACGCATCATCACGTCTGAACTACTAGACTGATTGGGCCATATGAATAAAGTTGAGCATTTGCTTATACTTCTAAAATATGGAGCATTTGCTTCATTTTCCATGAATAAACGTGAGCAAAACCTTTTGCTCATGCTCATCAAAAAAACAGTTTGAGCATTTGCTCAAAAGTAAAAGCTTTTGCTCAAAATTGTATGAATAAACTAGAGCATTTGCTCAACTTTTGAAGCAAATGCTTCAAAAAAGGTGAGTCTAGTCTAGAGTAGCTTATCACATTTCGCTCATAGTAAAATGGCTCAACTAATCCGTATGAGGAAGAGGAAACTATACCAGATAACTTACGATCACAACCAATAGTGAGAACTATAAAACTCTTATTAGATTCAACCATGATATATATCACCATTATCCCTACAAAAGAATAAATACAAAATATAGTCATCACAAAATAGGAGATAGGCATTTAAGAAGATGAGAGTGTGGACGATTATAAGAAGGCTATTGATATTATAAGAATATGCTGAAGATTTTATTTATTTACAATTTATTTATTTACAATGCAAATGACACTAATGTAATAACATTGAAAGATAAAATAATAAGATAGTCCTTGTGCTATTTTCCTTCCAAATTTATAGGTGGAAAAGTCCGAAATAAGGTTAGAATTTCACGTGTACAATTTTGATAAAATTTTAGTCCAAAAAAAAATGAAAACTATAAATTTTGAATTTAGATGGCTTGAATTAATAAATCAATTGGAAATATTCCACTCAATTACCACTTGTAACGAATAATATTGAGATTATTATAGAGTTGACATTTTTTCACGCTATTATTTCAAAATTCTAAACTCAACTAACCTAAAACTCTATTCATAAATAGAAAACAGAGCAGACGACGCAAACACAAGCGGTGCACCCTATTTGCATATTTAGCGCTTCCGTGAGCTATAAAAACAAACTAAGGCTACAAAAGCGAATCAGCTGATGAAAAATCTCTAAAATACGTGAGCATTTGCTCCAAAGTTCAGGAGCATAAGGTAAGAGTATAAGGTAAAGCTTATTCATATAAAAATGAGCAAATGCTTTTGCTTCTACCTTTTGCTCATGAGCAAAACCTTATGCTCCATGCTCTTGCTCATGAGCATTTGCTCTGGTTTTATTCATATGGGCCATTAACTTGAAATTTTGCATGTAGGTTCTTAATTAACTGAGGATGGTCATAGGTTATAGGCCTAGTTTCAATACTACGATTCCAGTACGTCAAGTTTTCAGTTTGTCAAGTTTTCAATTACTGCTGCTATACCTGCTATAGTGTGGTCCACCTTATAATGGCAGTGGATGAAGATAGAAGAATAGCGATGCCGATTCTCTGCATTAATTAATTATATTTCTACACTGTCAAAAACATAATTGTCATCGTTGTGGACCTAGAAAAGGATAGTACCACCGGCTTTGTCAAATGATAGACAAGGATAGCAAAACCAAAGTTGATCAAATACTGTCATAATAACGTGGACCTCACTATAGTATAGCATATAAAGGAGCGTACAGATATAAGCGCCGCGAACATGAGCAATTCACTTTTAATCAGCTGACTATATCTGTATTTTTACAGAAACGGTAAGATACAGATATAAAAAGCTTGGCATCAGCTGATTAAAAATGAATTGCTCATGTTCGCGGCGCGTATATCTGTACGCACCTTAAGAAGAACGCCCATGGTATAAGGCGTTTATGTTTCAAATCATACTGTTAAACTCAAGCCGATAGTTCTAGTAGTTATTTTTCGGGAAGCTATGTGACGCTGGTAGTTTCTCATACTGTGCCGTTCTTACACTCTCACCCGGCCAAAACAGTAATAATTGACAGTAGTCGACAGTAATCGGATTGAGTTGACAAAAATCGGCTTGAAATTCGGAACATAAATGACCTACACCATGAGATTATTATCATGTGAGATTATTATTATTATTACCATGAGATTATTACATATTATCTTCTTATGCTATATTTTCTATATGGTTAAAGATCAACTAATAGGAATTGATGTAGACAATGACAGCAATTGATTAGAATTGTCAGTGACTTTGACAATATCAGATCGTTCTCATTCAAGATGGTATCTACCACAACACAGAAATCATATCAATTAGATCTCAATAATGATAATGGAATCTCTAGTGAAACCCCACATTTGATCATCTTTGAATCTTTGATTGAATCTCTGATCTTCTATCAAATTCAGATATTAAGCACGGCATTTCTATTGAAGGTGTGATTAATACATAAGTAATAATAATATCATATGGATGTCAATAATGAATGTTTTAGTAGGAACCCACATTCAATCATCTTTGATCAAAAGATAATGTTATTAGATAAAACTTTTGATAGAAAATTTTGTGAAGTGAACAACTACAAAACTTATTAACCTATTTCGGACTATATGTAATCTTATCTAAATATGGGAAAGGAATAGCACAAGGTTACCTCATTTTTTTCTCTCCCTATCATTTTGATGATGTACTTATTGTATTAATCAATCGATCAATAAAGAATCAATATATTCAGTACGACATTACTATTTAAAGTGTGATCAAAGGAAACAAAGGCTACAAAAATTCACTTAAAGTATTCTCTCGTATTCTGATGAAGTGAAAATATCCTACGGTAATGAACAACAGACAAAACAAAGCGAAAACTCAGCATGAAAGGTTTTCACGAAATTCCACGTCAAATTAATTGAAGAGCTTCCTCAAAGAAGAGCTGAAATCCAATACTGTGGATAAACTGATAGGCTTCAGAGATTTAATGAGAATCCCGGCCCAAATTATAAAATACGATACCACCAACCGAGTCTAAGGCTCTTCAACACTGTTATTGACCAATATTGAGAGTTTCAACTCCAAACGAATTTGATAGGTGTTTTGATATCGTTTAATTACAAATTGAATAATAATATGCATCAGTTACAGTGCGTTATAAAACAAATAAGGTTGCGGATGGAAGCTGTTTTACGATGATTGTTTTTTGTATTTTTACAAATTACATCAAATTACAAATTACACATTACATACCTAATGAATAGTACAAATGAATGGTATTACTCCCTATAGAACGAATGAGTAAATGTGATATATTTGACAGATGATATAATATAATTATCAGTGGTTGAAAAGTCTTGTTTCTTCCATTCCTGGTGAGAATTGTAAACTCTCTTGTTAGTAGCCTTTATAAACTTACAACAAAATACCAATTCGAATTTATATAAATCTACAACATAATATCATGTTATTATTTATACATTTGATAAACTGGTTTGAAATTCACCTATAGTGAGGTCCACGTTATAATGGAATTGCGAAAGTAGGTTTGTTTTCTCTTATTTATAATATAGAATTATAATACCCTTTAAAATTTATAAAATAATAAAACAAGAATACAAATTGTATTTTATTATCTATAATTCATTATTATCTATAATTTATTATTATCTATAATTTTATTAATTTTAAAGGGGACTATAATTCTATTTTATAAATACAAGAAAATAGCCCTGAATTCATACATTGTTTTCTCTTATAAGTTAGCATGAATCATTAATGTTTCTTCACCTCCACTGGAATATAAATATTTCATGGCTTCATGAAGATATATTTTATCCTTTTTTCCTTATTTTATTTGCATTTTGCCTTACGGATATTTTATTGCATTTCACTACGCTATAAAAATGAGAAAATTGATGAAATAGCGCTTCAGAGCTACAAATTCTATTTCATTCTCTGATATTCTCCACTGGGAGATTGAAGTGATCTGGAGCTCTGCGATCTTCTGCAGCATGCTCCACCATGCAACAGGAATGCTCAAGCAACAAACCGTGTCGTGTATCATGCAACGCAATGACTGCCGTTGCTTGGTAAGCGAATCAAAGTCAAGGTAGCGATGAAATTTGGTTTCCGTCCGTGAAGTCCGGAAATTTATTCTATTAAACTTGGCACGCTTCGCGCACCCTTCAAAATACATTAAGTAACGTCAAGCCTGGTGAATTGTTGGATTGGTGATCGATCAGAAAATGAGGAGATGTGTACTGAGGTTGTTATTGACATCGTGTAGTTATTGAAACATAATGTGGTATTTTACAAGATGAAAATACCTTCTTCTTCAATATACCTTGGTATTTTATAAAGGAGCACGAAGCAATTCTAATAATCTCAAACTGTATTTATTGAGTTACCATTTCTCATAACATTTATTCACACACTTGGACTTGTCCAGAGCCGTCCTCTCAATCAGAGTCACCAACCTCTAACTAACTACCTACCTCTAACTAACCTCTATACTAACTACAACATCTCCCTCCTTTAAGTGTGTCAAAATGATACAAACATATAAACTTTATAAACTTATTAATATATTATATTAACGTGTCATAATACTATGACAATGATCAAACTAAATTATCATAATCGATCTATTCTTAGCTTCAAATGAGATTTGCTATTGTGTATAGATAAATAGAGACATGAAATAAGAACAGAGGAATTCAAGAATTGCCAGTTTCTGGCAATGTCATTTTAACAATTTCTTGGCAAAATTATTAGTAGACTACCTATGTTTTGGCTATAGTAAAAATTTGACAGTTGAGTTCTAATAGAGGTACTTCAAAGTAGTATGAACCTTCTAGATATCAGTTTTCAATCATTCAGAATTACACACCTTACAGAAAAGTACCACAGGCTAACTTACGCCCAAAACGGTTCCAATTCTAATTTATACAACAGTCAAAATGTAGCTAGGTTATGTGTAACCTCTAGGTATCAGAAACAACTAATTACAAACGTAATCTGTCCTTCCTTTTATATATTTTGAAACTCCGTTGTTACTAAATTCAGTTCCTTACTCAGATGGAGCTATCTGGTTTCATATAGCCTACATAAACGATGAATTCATGAAACAAATTTTCGATAAGAGTAAATTCTCCACTCCATATTCAACTCATTATTATAAAATCAAGTAAAAATATGTTCGGATTGGAAATTATGATGTGGAGTAAAAAGTAAAATGCGACTTGACCTTATTTTTTGAACCCATATTAATCTTCAATGTTGTTCTCCATCACGAACTGCTTAATACTAAATCACTTTTTGCTATTAGAAAAACGACTAGCAGTCAGACTAATCAAAATTTCAAATCAAATGTATTTATTCATTTAAAATACAATGAAATTTACATAAAATAAATAATTATGAATATTTGGGAGAGGAATATTGAAGGGTTCGCCTGCTTTTGCCTCTTCCAATATCATTTCAATGATAAGTAGTTTTGTACTAATAAATAAACTACTCAAGAAATTGGAAATCTCCTCCTGTAATGGAATCAATTGTTAAGATCTCGTAACCTTTTCAGACATTGAACAATAAATCGTTCCTTCAACACTCACTTAATCATTGTATTGGTATTGGACTACCATTGTACAGAAAAAAGTTGCTGGAAACAATAAATCTCAACGCAACAAACTGTGTGAACCCAGAAGACGACGTGACTTTTCGTAAAAGTCTGCCAAAATCAGACACATGAGTCTGACCAGAATTCCAAATCTTTCCGTCGAAACTCACTCGGTTCCTTCCGAAATCGGTTGTGACTTCAAGAGTTGACTCACACTTCGTTTGACAAGCGGTAACGAATTGCTTGTTGAAATAAATGACCTTGATAAAGTTCACTAGGTGATTGAAGTTTGTGAGAGATTGTTAGAGCGTTAGAAGTTTGATAATTAATTATAAATAGGGTTTGGTTCACTGTTACCATAGAGTAAAAATACTTTTGTTGTTGGTTATCCATCTTGTTTCCACTATTATTATTACTATTAAATTTTGTAAAACTTTAAAGTGAAAAAGCAATATTACATTGTTTTGATTTTGATACTACTTGAGAATGGAATGAGAATGAAAAAACAATGTCACCTGTACTCACATAAATAAATAAAAATAAATAAATGAGTCCTCGAGAATAGTCGTGCTTTATAAAATATAAGAAAGATACTAGAGATTTTCTATAATTTAAAGAATAGGTTGTGTGGACCTATTCTGTGTTTACGGTATTCATTGCTTGAATCAAGCAGTGAGTTTGGGAAAAAATGAAAATGTCTTCAATCTCTAACAATTTTCAGAATGTTCTGGATAGAGATCTTTCGTTTCTGGCAGGTTCTTGATTGGTTCTTAAAGCTGCCTCCCAATTGGCTGAATTGCTAGCCTTCTATTGGATGACTTCCTATTGGCTGGGATTCAAAGCCTCTTTCCATATTCTCGACTCTGATTGGCTGAAATTCCAGGCCTTATTCCAGACCTTGCTACTATCTTTCTATTGACTCGAGTTAGCTCATTTATTTGGATTGAATCTTCAGCCTTCTCTGATGAAGGTTATTGAAATTACTTTTGGGAACTCGTCTAAAATTGATTATAGTTCCATTTTTATTCTCATAATTATCCCTAATATGAGTTATTGATAATATAATTTTCGGGAACAGGTGAATTGGGATTAGTAAAGGAAGGGAAATAGTAATGCTTCAATTGATTGACCGAGCGAAGTGAGGTCTAAGATTCAAGTCGACGGTTTGGCATTTCTCTTAATGTTTATATGTTGCGCATTTGCGGCGAAACGTGGTAATACATTTTTATGAAATTTGACAGGTATGTTCCTTTTTAAATTGCGCGTCGACGTAAATACAAGGTTTTTGGAAATTTTGAATTTCAAGGATAATATAAAAGGAAAAAGGAGCCTTGTTCATACGCCAATATTAGAGTAAAAATCAGACTATAGAATTATTCATCATAAATCATCTGACAAGTGATTACACAGATGTGTGGAGAAGCCAGTCTATTACTGTATTTCCATAAGGTCTATAGTTTCAATCATGTACTTGTGGATGAGAATACTGCGTGAGGTCTACTGTTCACAGAACTACTAGTTTAGCTAAATTTGAATTTAATTTTAGGCAAAATATATCTAGGCTAATTAGTTATTACCACAAACAAGTCTGAAGCTTATGTGTGTATAGCATCTTCAAAAACCGAATAGGAGCTTCTTATTGTCTAAATTAATTGAACCAACATCGTTTCCCTATTTTTCTATGTTAATCTCGCATCCTGATTTTGCTGTTCTAAATATTGGCTCAACTCACACTCACGTGACTCAAGTCGAGAAGAGACTGCAACTCCAGTCTCCTCTCGACGCAGCATGTGTTTTCAAATGGTGACGTCGCGGAGACTAGAATCGACTGGTCTGAGTGTTACCATTTGGGAGTAAATTAAATACTATTTTTCAAGAGTATCTCAAACTGATAATATCTTACTTCAACTGAGATCTGATGTCTTACAAACAACTAATCTCTTACTATAGTGAGGTCCACGTTATAATGACAGTATTTGATCAACTTTGGTTTTGCTATCCTCGTCTATCATTTGACAAAGCCGGTGGTACTATCCTTTTCTAGGTCCACAACGATGACAATTATGTTTTTGAAAGTGTAGAAATATAATTAATTAATGCAGAGAATCGGCATCGCTATTCTTCTATCTTCATCCACTGCCATTATAAGGTGGACCACACTATAGGAGATCTTATTTTGAATTGTACATGATTTTTCTGATTAGCCAGTTATGTTTCGCTAGATCCTGGATTAATTCAGAAATATCTTTCTCCCTTATTACATGCTAGTAAAAGTAATGTTGGAATGTACTAGAAACTCAAAAATCTTATTTAGAAATTTAATTATACAGTAAAGCAGTATAAGAAAGCATGGTATATTACATACTCATCTTCCTACACTCTTCAAACCCAATAATTACAACGCATATTCTGAATACCTATGCCTACCAGCCATGTGGTTGAACTTTGAGTCATTCATACAAACAAACACGAACATCTCTTATTTTTCTCAAATTGAAAAAAACGCGTCTGAAAAACTGGTTATGAAGAGGTGTCATTGATCTTGGAGTAGTCTCCATTATGTAATAGGAAGTAGTAGTACTAGCTTTCGTGTCCTTACACAATTCTGTCCACTATAACCCCACTATAACTACTATAACCCCTATGATTTCATGATGCGTGCGTTCTGGGATAACCCTATAATTCGTACGAGGAACGAATGTTTGTAATTTTTTTCACTAGTTGATCGAAACAGGTCTGTTGTGAAGTCCAATTTCGCCTTATATCATGACTGTTACGAGCTGGCCAGTCTGGTGGGAGACGGTAATCGAATTATTGAGGAAACGTGAGCATGTACTCTGTCTAGTCTCGGATAATTTGCAGGATTTTGTTTTCACTAGACTCTAGAAATTAGTAGTTTGTTTTCTATGGTTTAGTTATTCTAGTGCACTGCTATACAATGTTGCACTGTAGTACACTAACCAAGCTTTATACGAGAACATATAACTAGTAGTTCTGTGAACAGTAGACCTCACGCAGTATTCTCATCCACAAGTACCTGACTGAAACTATAGACCTTAATATGGAAACAAAGACCTTGAAGAGATATCAAATCAAATCAAATTTTATCCTCACAATTTACAAATAATACAGTACAGTTACAGTACATTTATATATACCCTTACGTTATGAGAGACTCACATGTAGGCTTAAGCCTGTGTTTGTGAGGGCCTGGCGTAATTCGCTGAATTTAAAATCGATAAACTAAATTATGAAAATTGATATTATATTAAACTAAATTGAGAAAAATACAGATTAAAGAAAATGATATGAGTAAATGTTGATATTATAGGAAGAAAACAAATAATTGGCTGCAGAAACAGCCAGTTATAATTAATGTTATAATTTTTTTACTAAAAGTTAGTAAAACTAAAAGGTAGATACACTATAGCAATGCAATTAAATACCAAGTTATAAAGAATTTTCCAAACTTAAAATGAAAGATGGTGATGACGATGGACAATCCAGTCAAAAACATGTAATACTATAACAGTAAACTACACTGGCTACAAAAAAATAATAATAATAATAAGCACTATGGGACTTGGATTTCGAAGGACCACAGACAAGATCACCAAGTTCCACATTCCCTACCTATATACCTATATAGACCCACAATGCCTATGCCTTCCCAATGATAGCTCTTACTTGAAATTGAAGGCCGCCATTGGGGTATTTTAGCACGAGATATTATATCTATATATATTTGTAATACTATAGATCACAAAGGCATTGATGGCATTGGTATGTAATAATCTTATGGGTTGCCCCCTCAATGGCGGATTTCAATTCCAAGTACGACACTAGCGCTGCATGTGAGTCTATGCATCTTTAAGGTCTTTGTATGGAAATACGGCAATAGACTGGCTTCTCCACACATCTGTGTAATCACTTGTCAGCTGATTTATGATGAATAATTCTATAGTCTGATTTTTACTCCAATATTGGCGTATGAAGGAGACTCCTTTTTCCTTTTATATTATCCTTGAAATGCAAAATTTCCAAAAACCTTGTAATTAAAAAAGGAACATACCTGTCAAATTTCATGAAAATCTATACCGCGTTTCGCTGTAAATGCGCAACATATAAACATTTGAACATTAAGAGAAATACCAAACCGTCGACTTGAATCTTAGACCTCACTTCGCTCGGTCAATGAAAACAAGAATTTTGAAAATTATACAGGTAGACCCGTGCTGTGCATACACCTACGCGGGAAATGATTTTGATAAAAATCATCGTTTCAATTAAGAATTCCGACATTTAGATGTCGTAAGTAAACCAATTCCATCTATCAAAAATGTATGCAAAGAAATTTATTCTCTGTACAGATATCTTCTATTCTCGCTACATTGCATTGTATTTTCAACCCCTGAATTGATTCGTTAAAGACTTGCAAGATGACATAAAACCAATTGACTTTGAAAAACGTGGCTGGTCTTTTTAGGGATTAAATTTTTTTCGGTGACTGAAGAATTTGTTAGGACTGGGGGCGCCAGTCAAATTATCGGCAGAACCGGTTCAAGACTTGCTTGAAAAATTAAGTCCGGTAGCATAAATAAGAGACAAGAAGTGCAAGCAAGATGGTGAATGTGAGAGGAAGAAGGTGAAGAGAATAAGAAGAGAGCTAGAATAAACATCTGGGTGCAGTGACAGATATATCTCTTGTGTCTTGCCTGTCTTCTGATTATTTTGTACTACAAATAGTTAGTATACATCTTCTCTTAATCATGAATGGCAAACGAGAACAAGTAGGAAAAAATTATTGTTCAATTCTGTAGCATCTTTAAACTTGACAATCAAGAGCTGCTTTCATGAATCTTGGTTTGTAATTATAATGAAATCGAATATTTGATGGAATCTGTATAAATGAAACTAAGAATTTCTGGGACTGCAATAATTATTGACCGAAGAACCAAATAACAGAAGGAAATTCAATGAATAAAACTGTCCCAAAACCGGGAATTGAAATGACCAGTTGGCTAACTGCAATTTCTAATAATTCTTTACATCAATCATGGTTTGATATTATCAATGAATGATATACATGATTGAAGACTCAATAGTCAAAACCCAACTAAAGGAAGACATTCAATTGCAATCGTTTGATAAAAGAAAGAGGGAAGAGGTTATGAATATAATCAAATGTATTAAATGAGCTTTTCCTAAATAATTTCCTAACAGATAACAGAGAGCTTACTGTAATAATTGTTAACCATGGTTTGGGAGTAGATTCAGGGTTGAGTTTAGTATTAGCAAAGAAAATATAATAATCTGTATGTTTTCTATTATACTTTGTATTTTTTCTATAATATATTAGTGGAGCTGAGGAGTCCTCTCAGATTTGAATGAGTTTATTTTTGTTTATTTCCAGTTAGTTGCACAGGAATAACAACAACAGCCTTCTTGATTTGGGAGCAGGGATTGAACGTGCGTGTTTGGCAGCAGTAACATTTACATTATTCATTAGCAATTAGCCAGTAATTTGACAGTCATGTAAGAAACTGATTTTGTTGAACCATTATTCTCTTGAGAATCGATCTAAAAAATGAATTACAATTTGGAATCTGTCCTCTTACTATTTTCTATTAAATAGAATTTGTCATTCATTTCTATTTCTATTGTCATTCGATGAAATGAAAGTTGTGTATTAGAAGAGCGAAGGAAACTAGGAATTAGTGGAAATCGTGAGATGTAAAATGTATAGTATCATAGTTGACATGTGCGTTAACTATAATTATAATTACAATAGCTTTTAATTCAAAGTATATATAATATAGTAGATGACTTTCCTCTATATGGCTACAAATGAGTTGGAACTAGTTGCGATACAATAACATATAAAATAGGGTTCTTGATAGCTTTTTTTTTCATTTCAGTAATATTATCAATAAGTTATAGAAAACTTGCCTCTTCTTTGTTATTTTCTCTCTGTCCGCTCATCTCTCTTGTAGTCTATATTCTCTGTTCTTATCTCATTTCAAGACAGTCTTATCTCACATAACTTACTTTACCAAAATCTTCACAAAAATAAATTACTAGACAAAATTCTTTCTTATTGCTGTATTTTCTATCTCAACGAGACTACATGCTTCATAAAAGAGACAAATCTAGCTCAATCAATCACTCATTATTTTTGTTTTATGGGGCATTATTTAATCATTATGAAATGGATTCACGACAGAAAAAAAAAATTGTTTGAGGATGATGCCTCCATGAATTCTCTGCTTGTGCCTGAGAAATGGGAGGGGTGAAGATGAAAGCTCATGTCAAAATGGATCTTCAGTTATTTATTTATTTGGTTGAAGCAAACAATACAATAGTCGGAGAAGAAAAACAGGCTATTGCCCAATACTTCTTCAGTTAAGGTAAATTCCGATCCACTGGGTATATACTGAATATATTTAGCGAAGTTTGCCTCAAGCTGTCACTAGGTCAAAGAAAAAAAATAGACTATTAATTATGGAGTAATATTGATTCTTATTTCTTAGACAATTTCATAATTGATCATGCTTATTCTTCTTGCAAGAATTCTTGTGCTCCTCTTTCATAATTGACCGAGCGAAGTGAGGTCTAAGTTTCAAGTCGACGGTTTGGCATTTCTCTTAATGTTTAAATGTTTTAATGTTTGAATGTTGAATGTTTGAATGTTCAAATGTTTCTTAATTGAAACGATGGTTCTTATCAAAATCATTTCACTCGTAGGTGTGTGCACAGCACGGGTCTACCTGTATAATTTTCAAAATTCTTGTTTTCATTGACCGAGCGAAGTGAGGTCTAAGATTCAAGTCGACGGTTTGGCATTTCTCTTAATGTTTAAATGTTTGAATGTTTTTATGTTGCGCATTTACGGCGAAACGCGGTAATAGATTTTCATGAAATTTGACAGGTATGTTCCTTTTTTAATTGCGCGTCGACGTATATACAAGGTTTTTGGAAATTTTGCATTTCAAGGATAATATAAAAGGAAAAAGGAGACTCCTTCATACGCCAATATTGGAGTAAAAATCAGACTATAGAATTACTCATCATAAATCAGCTGACAAGTGATTACACAGATGTGTGGAGAAGCCAGTCTATTGCTGTATTTCCATAAGGTCTATAGTTTCAATCAGGTACTTGTGGATGAGAATACTGCGTGAGGTCTACTGTTCACAGAACTACTAGTAATTATTTGCCTTATTCTGTTGAAATCAAGAATTGAACGTTATTCTTCATTTTTCTACAGCTATGTGAATGGTTTGACTCCCACCTGATGTATATTATCTTGTATCGTTCATCATCATCATCTTTTTTATCATATTATTTTGCGATCCTCTTTATTTTACTGAAAATATTATCAAATGAGTCTCAAGTTACTCAGAATTGCAGAAAACTCATTCATTCATGTGGTCAAATTTTACTAAAATAAGTTGTGGTAGGTGGGACCTGTAGAGAGACACCCTCTTTCTATATTCAAGAATTTCAACAAAAATAGGCCACCAAGCTTATAGGCCTCTTGCAATTCCTATCACTCTTTCACAAGCAGAGAATCCCTGAATATTTCATGTACCGTAGCAAATTATGTAATAAATAAATTCTATGTACTTGTCAATGGATTTAGCCGGCTTCACACTACAACACACGTGGCTTTTCCTCCGCGGGTCACTGACCCTCTATTTATCGACCACAAATCTACACCTCGAGCCTATTAAGAGGAAGCTCACCTGATACAAGTGTCGCCGAATTAGGAGGAGGCTCACAACGTGTTGCCGCATCTGATACGCAGCTTGTTAATGAAATCAAGGACACGAATTTACTTCACGGTCCCGCTACAATGTCATTCGATACTGATCGATGGTTTCAAAGGATTGTAATGAAATTCAGTCGTAAAATGTCGTGGCACGAATAGTTTTACTTTTTGTGGTAGGAATATGTAATGAATTGGGGGTTTTATTGCCGAAACTGATTTGAATTCCATGTTTACTGCAGGAAGTGGATTTAAGATCATGATATCAATGATAATCATTCAGGTTTTATTCCTTGGAGCTTGGAGTATTGTATCGAAATTACTACAGAATCTCTTGATAAGAGATTAGGATGTTATACTCCAACTAATAAAACGAGTGTATTGGAGAACACCTGAAGAAGACATAGTTTCTTGTAGTGTTCCAAAATACAACTTCCATCAATTTGACTATTGTTAACGAAATATTATCTACAAATGTATAAAATACATAATTATTTCATCAATGTTGATAAAAATTGAAGTATATCATCCACATATTTGAAATAAAAAATTGAAGTATATCATCCACATATTTTAAATAAAAAATTGGAGTATATCATCCAGATATTTGAAATAAAAAATTGAAACATCAATTCGAGAACACTTACCAAAATCTTATCTACAGAAATGTATAAAATGCCTATTCCATCAATATTGATGACAATTTAAGCATGTACCATCTACATCTTTGAATAAATGGAACATCATAATTCTATTAGAGTATAGTTACCAGAATCTTATCTAAAACTCTAAAAAATACACAACCTCGTCAATATTGAAGGCAATAGAAGTATAGACCAAAAATTAAAAAAAATAAATAAAAATCTCAGTACCCTTTTTGAATTATTTAAAAATGGCATCAATGTTGAAACATGTTGTGATTAAATAATTCAAAAAGGGTACTGAGATTTTCTTTTTCTTTATATTTTTATTACAAGTAGCCCTATACAGAAAAGAGATAAGTATAGACCATCCCTCATCTTCGAAATGAAAAGTGAAACATTTTATGTTGATACCAAGGTATCTAGAATACAATGTATTGTAGGTACATTGCGTGATACTACTGTATGTTGACTCATCGTTGAATTATCATCATGTTACTACCGATACAAAAGTTTCAATCAGAAACACCCAACTCAAATTCCAAGTGTAAGGAAATAACGTTCCATTGTCAACCGCACGAAAAAAGACCGATGGAAATTGGAAGAGACGAGTCCCCCTCAGCACTCCCCCCGCACACATAGACGTTGCCAATTTGTCAGGAGGTGTATTATCAAAATATTAATTAAATTCTCATTTATAATCAGCTGTGGACAATGTTGATCAACTCTCATTTTGGCAACGTTGCACTCATCTGTTTCAATTTCCATCGGACTATTGCAATTATTGACTATAGTACTCTTTGCAATATAGATCCAAATCACGTTCTTACTGTAAGGATCTCTTCACTATTAGAATTCACACAAGTTATGACTCATACTCATGATTATCGTCATTATAGAAATGGATTGCCTGCAAAAGTAGATCTGCAAATTTTCCTCCTAGTCAGATAATATGATTTATAGCATGTTATTTTAACATGCGGACTGTCTAGTGTAGTGGTTTACAGAAATAAGTGGCTTGCATCAATCCAGACTAGAGACCGGTTTCATCTCAATTTCTTGTCTCTCTCCTGCATCTTCCATCTCAGTTCCCATCCGCAGAATGCCGGAAGAAGAGGAAGAATCTGTTTTTTCTTTTTGGAAGTAAAGACACCGGTGATGAATAGACACCATCGCGACGGCCTAATAACAAAGTGGAAAGAAAGATGGGAAGAAAATAAAGAAGAGAATTTTAAAACTAACTATCGTCAATAATTCTCCATCAATTTTCATTTTCAACGCACGATACGTGATCGGATTTTTGATTAAACATCATAACTCAAGCGGTCTTTAAAGGATGTCTTACTAGTTTTTAATAGAGGGAAATGTTCACCTGTCAAGTGAATAGTTTCCTTTTTAGTTTGTAAAGTCTGTACTGGTTTCATAGTTTGAATGTTTGTCCAATATTGCATAATTATGTAATTTTTAAGGCCATTCCACACAGCACGTGGCGTGCGTCCAGCCACGCACGCCACGCCGGCCATACTAGCCACATGCCAATTCACACCGCCACGACTGTTGCGATGCTATACCGGCCACGTTTCCCGTCAGTATGCAGGAAGATGTCAACTCCGACGGTCCTGTGGTGTGAATCTGGATTTTCTTGTGGCTCACCTTGGTTTGATGACTCCAGCAGCAGCAGTAGTAATGATAATGAGCTGGTTTTATTGTATTCGGTGACAGCACGGGACCAGTGGGTACATACAAAAAAGGAAGACCTATGGCGAATTCCATCATTTAATGCGCGACCTTGAGGCTGACAATGATAGTATACGTTCTATACGATAGTATACGTCTAGTATACGTTCTGCGCATGCTCGGACCAAAACGTGGCCGGACACTTTGAAAAGATCGCTCAGAGAGCGAACGGTAGCCACGCGTGGCTAGTATAGCAAGCGTTGCTGCGTGGCCGTGGCTGCTATGTGAATTGCTTCATTTGATTAGCTGGGAAGCGATGTTTTGAAAAGTAGCTAGCGTGCGTCCAGCCACGCACGCCACGTGCTGTGTGGAATGGCCTTTAGGATGATGCCAAATTGAACTCCACATTTTTGGGTGATTGGTGATGGAGGGTTTATATTCTGATGATATTTTTGGTGATCCTCTATTCATTTGTAAACATACTAGTAGTTGTGTGAACAGTAGACCTCACGCAGTATTCTCACCCTCAAGTACCTGATTGAAACTATGACCTTATAGAAATACAGCAATAGACTGGCTTCTCCACACATCTGTGTAATCACTAGTCAGCTGATGTATGATGAATAATTCTATAGTCTGATTTTTACTCTAATATTGGCGTATGAAGGAGGCTCCTTTTTCCTTTTATATTATCCTTGAAATGCAAAATTTCCAAAAACCTTGTATATAGGTCGACGCGCAATTAAAAAAGGAACATACCTGTCAAATTTCATGAAAATCTATTACCGCGTTTCGCCGTAAATGCGCAACATATAAACATTTAAACATTAAGAGAAATGCCAAACCGTCGACTTGAATCTTAGACCTCACTTCGCTCGGTCAATTATTTATTCATGGAAAATTGCTATAAAACGTAGGTAGATTCCCATCGCAGCATGTATTCCTTGAAAGAACATGATTTAAAGTGCTTCTATCGTCTATTGAGGATGATTATTATTGTTTCAAGTTATTCATTATTCTAATAAACTATGATTGCCAAACTGATGTATTCTTTCTTCTTTTTGCAGGTAAGCTGATGAATCATGATCGAAACCTGATGGAAACTTGGATTATATGTGAGTTAACCATTCGTATACATTATAAGCTTGGAACTAATTTATAAGCAGATAGTGATTAGTGGACTTCTTACACTGGAAGTGTTCTTCACTCATAGCTTCATAGCGAATAGCTTCAACAATGTTCATAACACAGTTTTCAACGTCATTATCAGATATGAAATTATTGATAAATACTGATTAAAATTTTCATTCATAAGCACAATCTAGAATTTGATAAAAATTTCTCATTAGAGAAAGGTTTTTCAAGCCTTTACCAGACCCAATTTCTAATTACCTGACCTCTGAGTAGCTACTTTCAGCTCAAGCTAAGAATTGGAAAGGCTAAAAAACAATGATTTCCAGCTACGACAGACGAGCCATCAAAATACATTTTGGAAAATATATACATACTAGCCGTCAGGCTCGCTTCGCTCGCCATATCCGTCTAGCCAGGAGGCTCCGCCCCCTTGTCCCCCGACTGGATCGTCCAGAAATGAGATTCGCTTCGCTCGCCTGCATTTTCATTTCAGCATGCTTCATTCCATCAGAAAGTCAAAGTACTGAGAAAACGCAGAAAAGCTGAGAAAAAACGCTAGTTTTGGGCGTATCTTTGATGAAATATTAAAGTCACCTCATCACAACATTTTTAGACCCTACCTAAACCTCTGTCTAAAATTTGGACATTTTCTGTCTATTACTTGATGAAAGAACTGAGAAAACGCTAATTTTGGGCGTATCTTTGGTGTTATTTCAAATTCCTTCTAACACAACATTATTACACCCTAGCTTAGCTTCTGTACTAAATTTGAACAATTTCTGTTCATTTGTTCTCGATAAATCTGAGAAAAAGCAAAAAAACGCTGGAAAAACGCTTATTTTGGGCGTATCTTTGGCGTTATTTCAAATTTCTTCTAACACAACATTATTACACCCTAGCTGAGCTTCTGTACTAAATTTGAACATTCTCTGTTCATCTGTTCTCAATAAAGCTGAGAAAGCGCTGGAAAAATGCAGATTTTGGGCGTATCTTTGGAAATTTTTCCAAATCCGTTCTTAGTGTGCCTCTAAAGGGCCAACTGAACATACCTACCAAATTTGAACGTTGTTGGTCCGGTAGATTTTTAGTTCTGCGAGTGAGTGAGTGAGTGAGTGAATCAGTCAGTCAGTCAGTCAGTGAGTGAGTGCCATTTCGCTTTTATATACTGTATATAGAAACTCAACTCTGTCTCAGAGTTGAAATTGAGACAAGCGTTTCGTCATGGAAACCAACATCAATTTCATAATATGCCTTCCAACTCGAGTACCTGAGTTTCTGTGACATTTAGGCAATATCCAAAACAGAGTAATTTATTACCCAAATTTTGAATATCTAGATCAATCTCAGTTATTATTTATCAGTTTCACAAAAACGAAGCTCTAGATTTTCTAGCTACGACCAAGCTCATCGAAAATACTTCTCTTTCTTCCTTCTTCTTTCTCTTAAACAAGAAAGAAAATTTTCTTCTCTTCTCATCGAAAATATTTCTCTTTTTCCTTCGTCTCTTCTCTTAGGCCCGTATGCAGATACGTGGTTTAAACGGAGAAATGTCAGCTGTTCGTTTACCCCGTATGAAACACATTATGATGAATGCAACCTGATCTGCAATTAAAGGAGGTTTAGCGTTAAACGCATATGGCCCTAAGAGAAGAAAGAAAATGTTCAATGTTTTTACCACAATAAATTTAACATTTTAATAATGTGGTTAATTACCACAATATCAACTTCTCAACTACACAAAAAGTGAAAGAAAATGTTCTTCTCTTCTCAACGAAAATACTTTTATTTCTTCTTTCATCTTCTATTCTCTTAGAACAGAAAGTGAATTGTCTTCTCTTTTCATCGAAAATACGTCGTTCTTATCGGGAAAGCCAAGTTTATCGTCGGTCATTATCGGAAATATTGACAGACTTGAGACAAGCGAAAAAATTTCACAAAACCTTAATCGGCTTTTTCGACAGAGTGATGAGCTCATTTTTCCCGGGCTCTTGAGAACCGGCCTTGATGGCATGACTTTGGGTCGATTGAGGCTTTCCTTCTCCCTTTTCTTTCCCCTCCTTTTATCCTTTTTCTCCCTTCCCTTTCCACTCATTTTCGTCTTTTTTCACTGCGATTCTAATCGTCACACATACACAGTACAGACTATAGAAATCGATTGGGAAAGTTATTTGTTTTTCAGCATGTCGTGACGACACTGTGAACGGAAAAACCGATTTCAACTTTTCAGCCAGCGTGTCTTGGCATGTGGTGTGATGGGGGGCGGGTGGAAGGGGTGTTTCTCACCCCCCCCCCACGCAACATGCCACCCAGACACAATCCTCTCTCATGCCTTTTGGAAGTGTGTTAGCAGGGAATAGGGACTTGAGACCAGTGGGGAACGAGTGTGAGAGAGAGGGAAGAGTGAGTCAGTCAGTCAGTGAGTGAGTGCCATTTCGCTTTTATATACTGTATATAGAAACTCAACTCTGTCTCAGAGTTGAAATTGATACATGCGTTTCGTCATGGAAACCAACATCAATTTCATAATAATTATGCCTTTCAACTCGAGTACCTGAGTTTCTGTGACATTTAGGCAATATCCAAAACAGAGTAATTTATTACCCAAATTTTTGATCATCTAGATTAATCTCAGTTATTATATATCAGTTTCATAAAAACCAAGCTCTAGATTTTCAAGCTACGACCAAGCTCATCGAAAATACTTCTCTTTCTTCCTTCTTCTCTTCTCTTAAACAAGAATAGTTATTTGTGCAACTAGTGCGCAAAGTGACAGTTTGCTGCACCGAAAGAAACGTTTTACACCCGAGCCGTAGGCGAGGGCGGAATGGTTTGTTGAGTGCAGCAGAGGAACTTTGCGCACGTATTTCACATTAAGTTTTACCTACAGTTACCATTGAATATGAAACGTGGGTAATTATGGGTAAAATTGCCTGAAATCCATCAAATGTTTTTCTGTGTAATTTTATTATTGATAGAAACCTTAATCCTAAAATCCTAAAGTCCTCGTTGTCCTTGGTTATAATATATAATGAATAATAATTAGCGCGTTGTGCTTGGTTGCACCTCTGCTCACTATAGCAGCCACAGCAGTCACTGTTACCAACTTCATTTTGATTTTGCTGCACTGTTGCTCCATATAACCTACTAAGTATTTTGCGTTGCCATGTTGCAAATCTGGAGTGCAGAAAAATTTTTCCCGCACTAGAGCGGAAAAGTGATTCTTTTCGTTCTGTAATCAGTGCAGCAATGGCCACTTTTCAACGTAACTGTAGGAAAAGAGAATTTTATTCTCTTCTCATCGAAAATACTTCTCTTTTTCCTTCTCTCAGGCCCGTATGCAGATACTCGGTATAACGGAGAAATGTTAGCTGTTCGTTTACCCCGTGTAAAACAAATTATGATGAATGCAACCTGATCTGCAATTAAAAAAGGTTTAGCGTTAAACGCATATGGCCATAAGAGAAGATAGAAAATTTTCTTCTCTTCTCAACGAAAATACTTTTATTTCTTCCTTCTTCTATTCTCTTAGAACAGAAAGTGAATTGTCTTCTCTTTTCATCGAAAATACGTCGTTCTTATCGGGAAAGCCAAGTTTATCGTCGGTCATTATCGGAAATATTGACAGACTTGAGACAAGCGAAAAAATTTCACAAAACCTTAATCGGCTTTTTCGACAGAGTGATGAGCTCATTTTTCCCGGGCTCTTGAGAACCGGCCTTGATGGCATGACTTTGGGTCGATTGAGGCTTTCCTTCTCCCTTTTCTTTCCCTTTTTCTCCCTTCCCTTTCCACTCATTTTCGTCTTTTTCCACTGCGATTCTAATCGTCACACATACACAGTACAGACTATAGAAATCGATTGGGAAAGTTATTTGTTTTTCAGCATGTCGTGACGACACTGTGAACGGAAAAACCGATTTCAACTTTTCAGCCAGCGCGTCTTGGCATGTGGTGTGATGGGGGACGGGTGGAAGGGGTGTTTCTCACCCCCCCCCCACGCAACATGCCACCCAGACACAATCCTCTCTCATGCCTTTTGGAAGTGTGTTAGCAGGGAATAGGGACTTGAGACCAGTGGGGAACGAGTGTGAGAGAGAGGGAAGAGTTTGTCCCAGTTGTGAAAATCGATGCAGGCCTGCCTTAAAATCTACCACCCTCCGGTAACACTTCACTATATTTTCCTCTTCTTTTTCTTCTTCTTCTTCTTCTCCTTCTTTTCTTTTTCTTCTCCCTCTTCTTCTTCGTCGTCTTTTCACTGTGTGATTCATCGTCAACATCCTAGTATTCATTTTTTGCTTCTTATTCTAATTGTGCTCTTCACCATAATCATCATGATCATTTTTTTATTTTTCTTCTTCTCCTACTTCTTCTTTTTATTCTTCTCCTTCTTTTTCTTCTTCTTCTTCTTCGTCGTCTTTTCACTGTGTGATTCATCGTCGTCTTCCTATTATAAATTTTTTACTTCCTATTCTAATTGTGCTCTTCATCATCATCATCATCATCATCATGATCATTTTTTTCTTTTTCT